>NC_084799.1:52542924-52856508 GCF_963169125.1 Humulus lupulus
ATTACAACAAATGTCAAGAGGCACAAGTGCCATCAATTAACAAAGATATAAAAGAAATAAAATTACAACAAAATTATAACAAAATTAGGAGGCACAAGTGCCATCGCCTATAAAAATTAAAAGGATAGATAGGAGGCACAAGTGCCGTCAACTAAATAAAAAAAAACAATAAATATAGAAATATAAGTATATATTTTTTATGGGTGGTTGAACCGTCCCAAATTTTCTTCTTATCTTTTTTTTTTATAGTATATATATTTTTTAGTTTTTTTTTTAAGTGCAAAAATTAAAATAACTAGTAGAAGAATTTACTAACCTTGAGATAATTTTCGTTTCTTTTCTCTTGCAACTCCCCGGCAACGGCGCCAAAAACTTGATGGACCCTAAACGGGTATGTTTAAAAATTTATATATCGCAAGCGCACGAATCGTCCATATAGAATAGTGATCGTAAGCAAGGATGTCGAACCCAAAGGAGTTGTCTAAAATCGAAAATGAAACTATTTTAAATCAAAAGTAATAAATTCTAACCTAGTTCCAAAGATTGATGAGTTTTAATAGTATGAACATAAAATGAAATATTGAAAAATAAAGCTTTTTAAGATAATGAAAATAAACCAATAATGAGTTGAAAATAAGTATTAAAAGAAAAGATTATTAAGATACTAGAATCCACAAAATGTAAGTTTAATAATATTTATTAGTATATTGATTCCCAAGTTTTAGTGATAGTTAAAATAATTTAAACTATCATTTTCCAAAAATATTTATAATTTTAAGCACAATTTTCTTATAAAAAGATAGGATTTTTCTTCACTTTTCAAAATTATAATTTCAAAGCATTTAGTGTAAATCAATCTAATGAAATAACAAATAAATCAATGAACATTATTTATAAGGCAAAACATAATATTTTTGTTCTAAGCATGGATGTGTACAATTTAATGACACATCTTACACAAAGAATATTATGTTTATGCACTAATGAAGAACAAAGTGTAAAAATGTTCTAACAATCTAAAATACAAGATATTTAAGATGAAAGAAATATATGAAGAAGAAAAATCCATAGACTTTGTTGCATTACAAGGGAAATCAACATACAACATAAATATTACCTAGTTACAAGTTGCTTCATCATGATCTTAATAATCTTATGAAAAAGATTAGAAGCACATAACTAGAATAGAAATTACAAAATAAATGACATACATACTTGCAAAATGCTCTTGAAAAACCCAAATGGAAGAGAGAATGGTAGAGAGAAAATGAGAGAAAAAGATGGTAACCAAAAAATTAAGCACCCCAAAAATGGTCTTGAAAGTCCATATTTATAGCCAAAGTGAGTTTATTAAAATAATCAATTTAAATTAATTAAATTGATTAGATTAATTAAATAAAATAAATATGGTATGTAGAGGTAAATTATAGGGTGTAATGATGATGTTGTGGTGAAAATGTGTAGGAAAAAGGGTAAAAAGTTGGCATTTTTGTCATAGGGGACAAAGGGACAAATTGCATTTTTGTTGGGCTCAATAAGGGAAATGGCAGCAATGTGGTGGTTGGGTGTTGGAGGGGGGGCCACGGGTTGGGCCTAGAGTGGGCCTCACGTGGTTGGGCTTTTGGAGAAACACCATTTTTCTTGTTACTTTCTTTCAAAATTACCATCTTTCCTTTGATTTTCTTGCTTTTCAAGGGCAATAATTTTCCTACACAATAAATTATAAACTAAATTAAAATTAAATATTTTCATTAATAAAATATATCATATAACTCCCATGAAAACATTAATTAAAATTTAATTTACATAACATTTAATTTCAATAAAATCATATTTTTAGCATTCAAACTAACAATACTAATTTTAAATAATTAAACTACAACATATTATAATAACATATCTATAAAAACATATAAAAATCTAGAAAACTACAATAAGACTAATAAATTAAAAATTACATAAAAACTTAATAAGTTAATTAAAAACTCATGAACTAAGCAACAATTAGCATGTAAAACATGGTAAAATAACTCTATTTTGTAGAGTTATCACACCCCCAAACTTAAAGTTTTGCTAGTCCTCAAGCAAAAGAAAAATTAAAATACACATATATATATATTTTTTTTATTGGTGATATAAAAATGATTTTCTCAAAAATTGCACAATGAAAATAACTCTCAGAAATTATTATGAATAAAAGTTAAGCTTATATAATTAATTAAATTGTCAATTTTGCTTTTAGAAAATATGTTTTTATTAAAATTATTTTTCACTTAAACTTATAGGAAATAAGAGTTTTTATGAAAAATGCAATTTTTGTTACAAGCAAAATTGACCTTATAATTAAAAACAAAGCTTAAAAATTATTCATATTTTTAAGAGAATTAATTTCAAACTCAATCAGAATTTTTATCATTGAAAATGAAAAATATCACCAATTTTTTTTTTTTTTTTTTTGTAAATAATTTTTTTAATTTTTTTTTTTTGAATTTTTATGAAAATGAACAAATAAAAAAAAAATTAGCAAAACCACAACATATAAATAAATAAAAAAAAATTCAAACAAACATTTTTTTTCTTTTCAAACAAGCATACATAAAATAAAACACAAAACATTAAAAACAATGCAAAGCAAACATAAATAAAACACAAAACAAACACAATAAAACTCGATACCCCCAAACTTAATTTAAGCATTGTCCTCAATGTGTCAAAATATAAATATAAATTAAAATTGACAAGAGTGTAAAGTTTAGAATGATAAATTGGTTAAATTTTGAAATATATCATTTTTTTTAGCCAATTAATAAAAAATATATATTTTTAATAAATGGGATTTAAATTAACTTTGGTTAATTATTGATAAATCCTATTTAAATTAAATTAATATTTTTTTTTCAAATTAACCTAAAACCAAGTTGATTGTTGATAAATGAAATTTAAATTAACTACTATTAATTGTTGATAAATTTTATTTAAATTGACTTATTTTTTTGTAAAAATTTAATTAATTTGAATTTTTTTTATAAATTCTAGATAATTAATTGTGGTATTTTTGCAAATGAAATAAATTATGGTATTTTTGCATAAATTCATAGAATTGCTCATATAGTAACATGATTAGGCCCATCCAATTATAACATGTCTGTTTGCACTATATGTGGTATTTTTGCAATTGGGCTTAGATGCATATAGTGGCCCATATGTTTGTTAGATATATGGTATTTTGCCAAATAAAATATTCATAAAATGATAGGTTTTATTTGGGCCCATTAGAAAATGTAAAGTTTAAATTCCTCTCTTGTGGGTGATTCCACTTGTGAAGGCCCATTTGTTTTGCATGACTATAGTGGGCCTAATCAATTAATAACAATTAATAAAACGAATGTTTAAATTCCTGTCTTTTAGATCTTGTATGGAAGATAGGGGGCCTTTGTAGTGGGAACGACATACTGGACCCAACCCTCCTCCGTACAAGCCCAATTATTAAGGCTCATTTACCTGAGTTGGACTTAATTGTATAGGTTCATTATATTAGTTAAACTTAAATATTGATTAGCAACAAATTAATTCTAAATTTATTGAATTTGTTTCAATGTGACACTTTAGAATTAAAAGGAAATTATAGGACTTTGGTTTTAAAAATTTTAATCTGTTTAATTTTTTTTGGAAAAACCATAGTCATTAATTTTCTAAAAATAAATAATAAAAATACTAATTTTAATTTTATAATGAGCTTATTTTAAGGATTTTATTCGATCTCCACCGTTTGTTTTAATGGGGCCTCGAGGCGCTTTAATTCGTCCCCCTACGGAAGGTGTTCAATAGTTATTTTGACAAGGTTAGATTTTGAAAGATAAATAATTATAGGTCAAATTCTACTAGACTCACCCCTACGGTGACTACTAGGACTAAATCTATAATTATTGAAACCGTGGGTCTAGCTCATAAAATAAGAGATTTTGTTTTCTTATTTTGATCGAATAGTAGGTTGTTAATAGTGGTATCCATTATTAAATGAGTTTGCAACTCTATTTAACTAGTGGTATTTTTGACTCTCGCCAATCGGGACAAGGGTATCATAGATTAGTTAAAAACCTAAAGAAATAGAGATATGATTGTTTTTGGTATTTTTTCTCATATCTTACATATTTTTGGTATATGTTGTGTTATTTCTTGAAATTTGTGTGAATAGAAGTTTTATTGAGCAAATGTGATTGATTTCTATTTTATTGGTAATTTGTAGTTTTGAGTTATGGCTGTGTCTACTCCCATCCTTTCTCAACTTTTGACGGAGAAACTCACTGGAGAAAACTTCCTTAAATGGAAGCAAAACATCAACATTGTGTTGATAGGTGACAACTCCAAGTTCGTCATGACTGAGGAATCCCCGGAAGTTCCAGCTGAAGGAGCTACCAAGTCTGTGAGGGACAAGTATGAGCGTTGGTAGGCGGCTAACAACAAGGTGCGGTACTACATGTTGACTAGTATGGTCGACACTCTCAAGAAAAAGATGGAGAATGTCGAGGCAGCCTACGAAATCATGGATCAGCTCCAAGACATGTTTGGTGCCAAGTCAGCGCAGAGTCGTTTTGAGGCCACCAAGAAATATGCCAATGCTCGAATGGCACCTTCTCAACATGTTCGTGATCACCTGATCAAGATGACAAACTACTTTCAGGAAGCTGAATTGCACGGAGCCATAATAGATGAGGAAACTCAAGTTGGCTTAATCCTCAACAGTCTTTCTCCAGCTTTCCTTTCATTCACCACCAACTATGTGTTGAATAAACTCAACTATGGTCTGACGCAGCTCATGAATGAGCTTCAGACTTTTAAGTCTATCATGGGTGGACCTAGTAAGGGAGAGGAGAAAAGAAGACAACTACAACTACTGCTGCTGATCCAGCTAAGGCTGAAGCTAACCAAGCTTCATCTTCAAAAGCTGGAAACAAGAGGAAAGGTGGGCAAAACTACAACCCCAAGCCTGCAAAGGCGAGTGCACAACCAAGTGCACAGACACCTAAGGGGAAAAACAAGAAAAATAAGAAAGGTAAAGGTAAATTTTTTCACTGCAAAGAGAAAGGGCATTGGAAACAAGATTGCCCCAAGTTTCTAGCAGATAAAAACAAAGGTAATGATTATAGTTCATTTATCTTGGAAACATGTGTTTTAGAGAATGATAACTCTATTTGGATTATTGATTCTAGATCGACTAACCATGTTTGTAACTCTTTACAGCTTCTTGAATCGTGGGAGTAAGTGAACGAAGGCGGCTTAAAGCTTAGAGTTGGGAACGGAGGGTTCGTTGCGGTCCAAGCTAGAGGAAGAGCTAGTTTGAAGTTCGGAAATAAATTTTTAATTTTAAAAGATATATTTTTTATTCCGGATTTTAGTAGAAATTTAATTTCAGTTTCCATGTTGCAATTAGAACGATTTGTTATGACTTTCACAAGTTTTAATATAACTATTTCTTTCAATGGATCACAATTGTGTATTGCATGTTTGGAAAATGAGCTTTATATTCTGCGACCTAACGAATCCCTCGCTCTTAATAATGATTTATTCAAAGTAGCTATTCCTAGGACCAGTAAATGTCAAAAGACCGATAACAATAATATGACGTATTTATGGAACTTGAGACTAGGTCACATTGGCTATGATAGGATTCAAAGACTTACAAAGGACGGACCTTTGAGAGAACTCACCTTAGGTGAATTACCTGTCTGTGAATCTTGTCTAAAAGGCAAACTTGCCAAGCGTCTATTCTCTGCAAAGGGTGATAGGGCCAAAGAACCACTTGGTCTTGTGCATTCAGATGTTTGTGGACTTTTGAATGTACAAGCTAGGGGTGGTTTTGAGTATTTTGTCACTTTCATTGACGATTACTCTAGATACTCATGTCTTTACCTAATGCATAGTAGGGGTGCACACGGGTCGGATTTTCGGGTTTCGAGTTCATCGGGTTTGGGTTTTACGGGTTTCGGGTTAAGAAAAATGGTACCGAAACTGATCCGAAATTTTTGGGTTTTTTCGGGTTTTACTTGGGTTCGGGTTTGATTCGGGTTGGGCTGGGCCATTTGTGTTTTGGGATGAAAAGCCAAATTTTGCAAAAATAGCATTTTTTACACTTTTTTTTTCAAAAATACCATTTTTTAAGATTTCGGGTTTGATTTTGGGTTGGGCTGAGCCTATTGGGTTTTGGGCCGAAATGCTCAATTTTGCAAAAATACCATTTTTTTACACTTTTTTTAAAAAATACCATTTTTTTTTTCAGATTTCGGGTTTGAACCCGAACCCGAGGCTAACAAATTTCAAACCTGAACCCGACCCGACTTTTTTCGGGTTCGGGTCGGATTTAACCCGATTTCGACGGGTTTTCTCAAAAAACCGGTTTTCGGGTTGCGGGTCGGGCGGGTTTGCGGGTTTTTCGGGTCAAATGTTCACCCCTAATGCATAGGAAATCAGAAATATTTTCAAAGTTTCAGGAATTCCTAGCAATGGCTTAGAACCAATTAGGTAAAACGTTAAAGATCTTGCGATCTGATAGGGGTGGACAATATTTGGATATGCAGTTCCAAGATCATTTAACTGAACTTGGGATTTTATCACAACTTACTGCCCCAGGTACTCTGCAACAAAATGGTGTAGTGGAACGCCGAAACAGAACTTTATTGGAAATTGTTAGATGCATGCTTAGTTACTCAACTCTACCAACTTCGTTCTGGGGACATGCAATTGAAACCGCGAATGACATTCTCAATGTCATGCCGTCAAAATCAATCCCCAAAACACCTTTAGAACGTTGAAATGGTCATGAACCTAGTTTACACCATTATAGAATTTGGGAGTGTCCAGCTCACGTCCTGAGGAAAAATGAGGGAAAGCTAGAACTGCGAACTGAAGTTTGCATGTTTGTTGGCTATCCTAAAGGTACTCGGGGTGGACTTTTCTATAGTCATTCAGAAAAGAAAGTGTTTACTTCTACAAATGCTACTTTTTTTGGAAAATGACTATGTCCAGAACTTTAAACCTCGCAGTAAAGTAGTTTTAGAGGAGATGGTTAAAGAATTGACTCTAGCCAATATTCCATCATCATCAACGCGAGTTAATGATGAAATTCCCACTCTTCACGTCCAACCGACGCAAGTCGGTTTAAATGAAGAAAGTACCATTGTTCCTGAGCAAAAACTCACGGAGCCTCATCGTAGTGGGAGGGTTTCTAGGAACCCAGTTCGCTATGGTTTGGAAGGTGAAACCAATATGGTTGTTGGTGACACTAGTGATGATGATCCGTTGTCTTTCAAACAGGCAATGGCTAACCCTGAAAAGGAACTATGGCTCGAAGCCATGAAATAGGAAATGTAGTCCATGTACTCAAATTCCGTCAGGGATCTTGTGGAAGCACCTTGTGACTTTAGGGCCATTGGGTGCAAGTGGATCTACAAGAAGAAACGAGGTGTTGATGGAAATATCCAGACTTATAAAGCTCGATTAGTGGCAAAGGGTTATACCCAAAGAGAAGGCGTGGACTATAAGGAAACTTTTAGTCCGGTAGCCATGCTCAAATCCATTCGCATCCTCCTATCCATAGCAGCCGCTCTCAACTGTGAGTTCTGGCAAATGGATGTCAAGACAGCTTTTCTTAATGGAAAGCTTGACGAAGTCATTTATATGGATCAGCCAGAAGGATTTAAAGTATCTGGACAAGAAGGAAAATTTTGCAAGTTGAATAGCTCCATCTATGGACTTAAGCAAGCTTCTCGTTCCTGGAATCTTAGGTTTGATGAAATAATCAAAACCTATGGCTTTGAACAAAATATTGATAAGCCCTGTGTTTACCAACTGAAGGCAAATCAAATAGTGGTATTCCTGGTCTTTATGTAGATTGGAAACAATGCTAAGAAATTATCAGATGTGAAGAATTGGCTGAGCACTCAACTCTAGATGAAGGATTTGGGTGAAGCAAGTTATGTTCTAGGTATCCAGATCATCAGGGATAGAAAGAACAGACTCTTAGCTTTATCTCAAGCAGCTTACATAGATAAAGTGCTTGAACGTTTCTCAATGACAAATTCCAAGAAAGGGTGTCTACCGTCTCGCCATGGAATTCATCTTTCAATGAAGTAGTCTCCCTAGACTCTTGAAGAGGAAGATGCAATGAGAAGAGTTCCTTATGCATCTATAGTTGGAAGTCTGATGTATGTCATGTTGTGTACTAGACCAGATATCTGCTATGCAGTGGGAGTAGTGAGCAGGTATCAGTCAAACCCAGGACCGGAACACTGGATAGCAGTTAAGCATATCCTGAAGTATTTGAGACAGACTAGGTATTATATGTTGGTCTACAAGGGTGGTGTTCTGAACCCTGTAGGCTACACCAATTCAGATTTTCAAACTGATGTCGATGACAGGAAGTCTACTTCTGGAATGGTGTTTACTCTTGGGGTGGAGCTGTGATTTGGAGAAGCGTAAAGCAGTCTGCAATCTCAGATTCCACCATGGAGGCTGAGTACATAGCCGCGTCAGAAGCAGCTAAGGAAATAGTCTGGCTAAAGAAGTTCTATTAAGATCTTGGTGTTATTCTAGAAATGGATAAACCGCTTGTGTTGTTCTGTGACAATACAGGAGAGATAGCCAACTCGAAAGAACCTCGAAGTCACAAAAGGAGTAAGCATATAGAAAGGAAGTATCACATTATTCGAGAATATGTGGCCAGGGGAGATGTGAAGATTATGAAGATTGCAACTGAAAACAATCTTGTGGATCCGTTTACAAAGACACAATCAGAAGCTACATTTGATAAGCATATCAAGGAAATGGGATTAGTAGAATTAAGGCATTAGTTTCATTTAGTGCAAGTGGGAGTATGTTGGGGTTTTATGCCCTAATTAAAACTCAAATTCTTTGTAATCTCATTTTATTATCAATAAAAGAATAGAAATAATTTTTTGACTTGGTTAATCACTTTGCTCACATGTTTTATTTTCATGATTATTTGTTTAATATAAAATTCTATTAAATCCTAAGCATATAGCTAATCTATTTATAGTGACGTAATCACAGTGGAATATAAATATGATTATATGTTCACACTAAGTTAGTCCTGAGATTAGTCAGTGCACAGAATTTACACTGACTTGCCAATTTACGATATGATCTACTTACACAGTACAATGTTATGTTCTTTCCAGAATATTAGCAAAGTAGATAAGATCGGATGTATTTGTTACATCGGATAGGACCGATATTGACAGTTGATAAGATAAGTAAACATACCGTTATTATCTATTCTAGTCATATCATATAGTTGACCATAGGTCAATTCAATCTCAATTCTGAGTGGTTAGTATTCTAACTGATTGTATTATTTGAGTTCTTTGACTTGTTCGTTACCAGCTTACCCTACGGACTAGCCCATACTTACATCTTGGGAACTCGGTAGTATAATTGAGTGGGAGTGTTAATCATAGATATGAACATCTATAGCTTCTGATGAAGAAGTGAAATGATGGTTTCCTTTTAGAGTGGTTCAAGGTGTTAAATGATAGAGATCTCATTTCAGTAATTAAATTAGTTTACTGAAATATCATTTACAAGGAACTAAGTGTTTTAAGGATAAAATACAATGAGGGGTAAAACGGTATTTTAGTCCTATCTCATTGTAGACCGTCTATAGAGGATTGAGTGACAATTATGGTTGTAACAATGGATAATTAATAGCGTATCTATATTTGTTATAGAACATTCTATGAATTCAAGAGTGCAATTCCGAGTCTATAGTGGAGTCACAAGGAATTAATAAGTTAGTAAATTTATTTGTTAGATTTATGATAACTTATTAGAGCTTGATTTCATAGGCCCATGGTCCCCATTGTACCTTGGATAAAATCATCTAGATAGTATCAATTAATTGATTTAATCATCAATTAGAATTATCAAAGTTGACTAAGTCAATTTTGGATAGTTTCACAGAGTTGTGTAATTTTGAGAAGAAAAGAGAAATTATGGCAGATTTATTAATTAAGATAAATTGGTATCTAAATTAATAAATAAGTTTAAATCAAGGTTCAAATTATAAATAATTAATTTGATAAATGATTTAAATAATTATTTAATTAATTAAATCGATAGAAAATAATACAGGCCTTGATTTTAAGTCCAATGAGCTTATAATCAAATGGGAAATTTCACGGGCCTAAAGCCCATGATAACTTCGACCTAGGGATTTAAAATGACTATTATTTTATTGATTTTTTAATTAAATTAAATAGCCTAATTGAGTCTATAAAAGGAGTGCTTAGAGAGAAGTCAAAACATAAGTCACAAGTTAAGTTTTCTGATAGTTTTAGATTCTCTCTAAACACAAGTCATTTTCTAAGCCTCTTTGTTATTTTCTCTTCTTCTCTCTATATCTATCTCATGTGCTGAGAATTGCCCACACTAGTCTAGGTGGTTCTAAGGATACATTGGAAGATTGTGAAGAAAATAGAAGATCAGTTCAGTTTCTTGATAATACTCTGCGACAGAGAGGATACAAGAGTTAAAGAAACTGAAGGAATGACTGTTTTATTCCGTTGCGTATACTGTAAGTATTCTATTCTTTGTTTCTCTTTGAATTCAATTTTAGAAACATGTTTTAGGCTATCTCGTATTAATTTATATAATATTAGATATACATGAAAATAAATAAAAATCTTGTATAAGTTTTCCTAACATGAATACCGTGTTAAATGTGTCGTGTCATAGATTAGCCTGTTTATAAACGTGTTGTGTTCGTGCTTATATTTTATGACACATTATTTAATCGGGTCGTGTTCGTGTCATGCCGAAATCGTGTTGACCCAACACGAAACGATAACATGAATTTACATCCCTAGTCGGACCCTTATGGTGGTGGGTGTGGGACTTGAAGACCGGTCCTGCACACCTTTACGTTGAGCGCGAATCACTCGTCCCATTGCTGGAATATTAGGGTTGGGGTTTTTGAGGGCTAGGAGAAAAGTGTGTTGGGGACGAACGAGGGTTTATACATGATGAATCGTGTAAGAGTAAAAGATAAAAGTACATAAAATGTTATTTATAAAAAGATATACTCGAGTTGATAATTTCAAAAGGAATATAGTATTTTTCATTACGTTTAGAATTCATTAGTTTTTCAACAAAATGAAAAAAAAATGCACGTGTATGATTTTGTTGAGCTCTTTTGTCTCTCTTAAGTCTTCACAAACAATATATAGGGCAATAGGTCACGCACCAAGCTTAATATCCTGACTTTCGACCCAAATAAAATTACAAAAGACCCTTGTTTATTGGGAAATCTACAAAAATGCACTAAAAGTAAAATATATATATATGAAAAATACGGTGCATTACAAAAATACGAAATTTTTGGATAAAAACACGGATGGATAATAGTGTAAATACGAAGTAGCAAAATCGTAAATAAAAGTGGTAAAGGACCATCTTTTGTGATCAATATTTACAAACCTGTAAATATCTATTACAAAATTGTAATATCTATTACATGTTTGTAAATAATATTTACAAAAATCAGTTATAGAATTGTAGATTATATTTGTAGATATAACTTACAAACAAATTCGTAACTAATTTTTTTTTATTTTTGTAACAATAGTTTACAAATCTAGTTTTACAACTAAGAAATATATTTTTGTAACTAACTTTACGAAAATATTTTATAGTTAAGAAATCATAACCAAAATATACATAAAAATATTATACTTTTCCATATCGTTACAATATTATACTAAAAAATTACAGGAATCTTCATATTTATGATATACAACTTAAAAATATAAATTTAAGATATTCATTATTTATAAAAAAAAAATACTTTATTGAATATATTTAATAGTGAAATACAATATTTTTTTAAACAAGTTTTACATTTTTGTAACAGCAGTTTATAAAACTAATTTCACAATCAAAAAGTTTATTTTTGTAACTAACATTTATATAAATATTTATAAATTTATTTAACATAATTGTTATACAGATTTATAAAATTAAGCTTAATTTCAATTAACTCGATATTAACTTGTATAAATATTTATTTATTTTATATATAATTGTATAAATATTTATTTTTAATATTAATAAATATATTCATTTTAAATAAAAATAAATTAATCTACTTTATTAAAAGTAGTAGCTATAATTATTATTACTTTTATTATTATATTATTTGCTACACCTAAATGCTCATTAAGAAGGGAGACAAAAAGGCACAAAAAAAATTAAAACGTAAAAATTAGAAAGATATCAGCGAGAGAGAATAACTTATATGTAGTTTTAGAAGAGATAAAATTATAATTTCGATAATACATCATTAATTGACCGACACTCAACATACTCACTCTGTTTACATCGAACAATCTACATAATAATAATAATAATAGAATTTGTGTTGCTAAAAGATTAATGAAATTGTCAAGTTTGTAGTACTGTAGTCTGTATTGTGTGTAACGTTTTCTTGTTACTTGCCTCTCCTAATATTTCTTTGTATTTTTTAGCTGCTTTTGAAATTATTTAGTTGTATAAAAATAAAAATAAAATAAAATAAAATTATTTGGTAGTAATTTTGATATATTTTTATTTATATATTTACACAATGACAATAGTTTTGTTTGTAATAAAAGTGGTTGTTTCTTTCCATATTCTTTTACAATTGTATTAACGTATTTACACAGGTGTTGTCCTCTGATGATTTTACTTCACTCAAACCTCAGTTGCAGTTGTTTATATATATGTTTGTTTGAAATAGTAGTGTGGTTAAATCTACTCTCCAATGATTTTTCCCTTTGTTGCGAGAGAGACCAACAATCGATGTTGAGTCAAGGATCGTCTGTTTAGATATTTTTTTAAGAGGAACTTACATGTAATGTAGTAAAATCATAATTTATCTTTAATACATTCTTTTTAGTTTTATAATATTTGTTTTTCTTTTCTTTTATTGTACGATTAAACTCGCAATTGAGTACTCATCGAAATTCCTGCTGCATAATGGCATTTGAATTATACGATGAGCAAGGGCGAAGACAGATACATGATATAATTTTTTTTTCAATTATAAAACTAACATCATAATCAAATAAATGTTCAAAATAATCTTTTATTTTATTGATTTTATTGCAATATACCATAATAAATTTTCATTATTTGAAATTGCTTCATAGAATCTTATTATCAATACTAACAATAAAATCAAAAATAAATAAAAGCAAAACAAACACCTAGATACAACGATTGATTAATTATGGAATAAACAAATCCTCTCAACATTAATTTTATACGTGTATAAATATTAATATATAGAAAGATTGAGTTAATTCTTCACGAGTAATAAAAATTACCATTTCTAAAATATAATCAATTACTACAAATAAATTCAAATTAAAAAAAAAATCAAATTTAAGAATGCAAATTTGCAAAGTCAAAACAAAAATATGGAAAGTAGAAGCAAGAAGTTTAGAATAATTTAGAACCCATTTTTTTTTTGAGAAAATTACAGAATACACCGTATAACTCAAATTTTTTTAAAATATATGGTATCTTACATTTATACGATTAATTATTTTAAATATACGAATTTTTAAAGGGATTTTTTTTAAAAATAAAAAAAACTAAAGGTAAAAGTAAAAGTAAAGGAATAAAGTGGAGTGTATTGTGTGTGTATAAATATATCCCCCTCTTTTTCTTTCTCTTATCTCTCTACTTTTCTCTCTCATTCTCTTCCTCTTACATTTTCTTGAGTAAGTTCTCTCCATTTTTTCTCAGTGATGATATCGTCCAATAAACTTATAAGCGGTCGCAGTAGTAATCAGGTTATGTCGTATCCACAAAGAGGTAAAATACAAGTAAAAAAAAGATTAGAAATAAGAAACTTTGAAAAAAAAATTAAACACTAAATAAACAAAATTGAGAAATTAGAATCAGAAAGAAAATATGGGAGACACAAGTTTCATTCATGCAAACATATACATATATATATTAATAAAATTGATTCATTCTACTCAACTATAATTCTACACCATTAATTATAGTTGGAAAATATATATGATAAAGATCACCTTAAAATATGTTCTTAATTAAATTATACTAACTTCTAATTTTAAAAATTTATCATATTATATACCTTAGAGCGACAAAATATCAATGGCAGAATGCAGTAAAAAGCATATAATATAACAAATATCCTAAATTAAATCAAGAGTCTAAATTACAATAGAAGAGCATGACTAGACTTATGTAAAAGACACCAATAAACTTAGAATAAAAATTAGAAGAAAATAAATTTAATTATAGCAAATATAAAGAAACGAAGAACAAAAGAATCAATATATTAAGAATATAATGTGAAATATGAACTTCACTCTAGCCTTTCCACAAGAGAATTTAGCCTAAAATAGACATTGTTTTCACTCAAAAAGTGTAAAAGAAATGAAAAAAAAAAAAAAGAAATAAATGTTTTTCTCTCTAACTATACTCTCTATACTTAATTCCACAATCTGATGTCTTTTTCCCTACATTTGGTTCTCTATTTATAGTGGAAATAAGACCCAAAATGTGTAAAATCGTATACAAAATAATGGGAAAAATGGCATCAAATTTTGATGGAAGTGAGACAAGTGGGAGATAGTCAGGACACGTGTCGGGCTAAGAATGGCTATCAGAAAAATGTTGTTGGTAGAGTGGGAGACAGCAAGGCGGCGTGGCGGCTTTTGGTTGGCTCGGCAGGAAGCGTGGCAGGTGGCATGGGACCGTGGCGTCAGGCGGTCAGGCATGGGATAGCTTGGTGTTAGGTGGCAGGCGGCTCGCATCAGGCGTGGCTCGACTTTTCCAGAAGGCTTGAGCTGGGCTCGATTTTTGGGCCTACTTTTGACAAAAATGTCATTTTTTCAATCCTTCTTCAATTATATATTCTTTTGTTATTCTTTCTTTTTCTTTGTATCAAAATACATTTTATTTCTTGAAAATCAAACACAAATTACATTAAAATTAATATTTTCAAATATAAAATATATTACAATAAATCCATGAAAATATTAATTAAAACTTAATTAATTTTAAACTTTAAAACTAATAAAATGATATTTTTGAGCACTAATCACAACCCCCCAACCAGCTTATTGCTAGTCTCTAGCAATTCAAGCGAAATAATAATTGTCAACATGATATACTTCAGGTAAAAAATTATAAAATAACTTATGTATTAACACAAAATGTTAGTAACAAGCCAACAAGAGTTATAAAAATTACTTCGAATAAAACTAGAGTGTGAGTGTGTGCACCAAACTTGTACATTCTTACCGCAAACCATAGCACATAGAGCCTTTGAAATTATGCCCAGTAAAAGTCTCAACTCCATTAACCTCTCATGTAATTGAAAAATATTTAAAGTTAAGGGTTTCGCTCATAGAGTTGGAAATAAAGAAGTAAGCACTCATCAAATGGGTATACATGTAGGACAAACTTTTAAACAATCATTGAAACCAAGATTGGAAATAAATTATTTTGGACAACCACCATAAAGAGTACAACAAAACCAGTTTTTTGGGAATTTTAAACAGACAATCTTTACATTTATTTTAAATTAATAAACACACATTTTTTTTTCTTGGACACAAGAGACAACCATAATTGAAAATGATAGAACTATTGCTCTTATGTCTTTTTTTTTTCTTTTTCTTCTTTTTTTCTTCTATCTTTTTTTTCATGAAGAACATAATAAGAAGGCTCTCTAATAAGATTTTTCTATAGAAAATATTATCCCTAAAACATCATCCATTCATACCACAATACCTTGTCCAAATAATTATAACAATTTCTAAGAATCAATAAAAATTTAAAAGTTGTTTTCTCAAGTCTCACCTCTCACAAAAAAGAATGAATTACTTAAACATGGAAAATTTCTAAGCAAATATGTGCTAACAACCATCTTACCATAACGCTTGGCATGTGCATTAGGTAACTCTAGAGAAGCTCTTAGTAATAAAGATAACAAAAATTGACTCAAAAGTAACATTTTCCAAGAATAAATAAGTAATTTTTAAAAAATTTGACCATGAAAATATTAATATGACAAAATTCAACATGACCATGCATAAATATGCTCACCACCCCCAACCAAAATCAAACAGTGTCCTCAATGTCTAAAAATATAACAAATGTAAAAGAGCATGGAAAGAGAACACCTGGATAGCGAGTGTCGAGTGATAGAGCGAATATTGATTCTCTAAAACATGAAAATCTGAAAACACAAAATGATAACAAATAAAATAAAATGAAAAAAGGGAAATAAACAGAAAATAAACCTATGTACAAACACTTTGGAACACTACTCAGACTTGGTAAACCGGTTCCACGAGAGTGACTTCTTCAGGCTGGGTCACCCTCTCGATGTAGTGTTTCAGTCTCTGGCCATTTACTTTGAATACTCTCTCATCAGTTGGGTCTGTGACCTCAACAACACCGTTGGGAAAGATGGTTCTCACAAGATATGACCTAATCCACCTTGATCTCAGCTTGCCAGGGTGGAGATGCAAACGAGAGTCATAAAGATGCACTTGTTGGTTTGGCTCAAATTCTTTTCTTAGGATCTGCATGTCATGGGCTGCTTTCATTTTAGCCTTGTAGATCCTAGAGTTGTCATAAGCATCGTTCATTAACTCCTCAATTTCTAACAATTGAAGCTTACGATTGAGTCCTACTGCCTTGAGATATAAATCCAGGCTTTTAACTGCCCAATAAGCTTTGTGTTCCAGCTCAACAAGAAGGTGGTAGGCTTTGCCATAGACTAGACTATAAGGAGACATACCAAGCCAAGTTTTGTAAACAGTGCGGTATGCCCAGAGAACATCAAGAAGTCGTGAGGACCAATCTTTGCGATCAGGATTAACCATATTTTCTAAGATTTGCTTAATTTCTTGGTTGGCTAACTCAGCTTGGCCATTTGTCTATGGATGATAAGGCAATGCAACCTTATGAATTACACCATACTTTTGCATTAAGGTCTTGAAAGAATAGTTGCAAAATGGGTGCCTTGATCACTTATGATAGCTCGTGGTGTGCCAAACCTAGATAACACATTTTCCTTTAAGAATTTCACAATAGTTGTGTTATCATTATTTCGACAAGGTACAACTTCCACCCATTTTGAGACATAGTCTATGGCGAGGAGAATGTAAAGGTAGCCAAAAGAAGGTGGAAATGGTCCCATAAAGTCTATCCCCCAATATTCGAATATTTTTATTACAAGACGTTACACCCAAATTTCGAGAATAGAAGTTTTTGATCTCGAAAGTTAGGCTCATAAGGTGCAAGCTCGAAATAAGCCAATTCGTCATAATCGACTTTAATGAAAATATCAAAGACAGTCTCGCTAAGCAGTAAATGCGAGAACATCAGAATTGGTGAGCTCGGAAATTATGTGGTCTCGGAGGAGTTCCGAGGTTATAAGTCAGGCTCGAAGCCACAATGGAAATAGTTCAATACTTGTATAAATCTCCCGATTTGTAATTACCCAAATAATTCTAAGACTTTGGACCATTAAAAATACTATAATTAAACACTATTTTCGAGAAAACATACATAAGAGACATTCACAAACTTTATTAAAAACTCTAAAGTAAATGTTGAAATACATAAATTCGGGGTATGGGATCCCATTGTTTAAAAATAAATCATAAAGATAAACTTAAATGAAATTTTTTACAAAGCTAAATGCGGAAAATACATAAAGAAAACATAATAAAATGATTAAAATAACATTGTTCTTGAATCGTTCACGCAGTCCATCAAATCCATTATCCCTCAATACACAAGCCAAGCTACCACGAATCCTTCCGCCGCCATATCTATTTTCCTGCATACATAAAAGAAAATAAAGGAATGAGCCTAATGCCCAGCAAGGAAAATCTACTAATAACATAAAAACATATACATAAACTAAATCATAAACATATATTATAAACATATGTCATATACTACAATGGCCAATATATTACTTGGGGCTTGTTAACTAAGCAAGTCATATGCCCATAGATTTGTGGGGCTTGCTAACAAAGCAAGTCATATGCCCATAAATTATTGGGGCTTGCTAGCTAGACAAGTCATATGCCCAAGGACTATATACTATACATAATGTAAACATAAGATAACATAACATAAGCATAACATGTCATATAAACATATAAAATTCTATCCTATTTTCCTTACCAAAACCGGAATATGAGAACAAGGACGGGATTTGGAACACCGCTAAAATCAACAAGAATAGTGAGTATTTCTAAAGAAAGAGATGACAAAGAAATGAACTAAACCACCAAGAGGAGACTTACCAAATAGAAACCTTAAGTTCAAAGGACTTGAATACCTAACCAAGAATTTAACAACGTGTTAGGATCTGAATGATACTAAAGAGAACTAAAGAAACATACAGAAATGAACTTAAGATTAGAAATACCTTTGGACGTATTAGAACCGAACTACACCTCGATATTGAAAAACACACTATTTATCTTACTTCCCAAGTGTTTATGAAGCTTAAGACTTCCCAAGTGTTTATAAAGCTTAAGATGATAGAGCTTAAATCCCAACCCAAGTGTTTATCACTCTAAAGTAACCCTAGCAGCTTGAAGGCTCTGAACACACCTTGAAGAATGAGAGTAATGGTTAGGTACTAGGTCGTATTTATAGAGTTCAAGGAGTGAACTACCTCCTTTTAGCTTGTATAAAAATAATGAGTATTAATTGAAAATATTTGAATATTCGTTCAACAGAGGCTTAAGACTCGGTCAAAACGTTCAGAGGCTGGTTAAGAGGTTAAGGAATGAATTGAGCTCGGTTTCAAAAATATTTGAAAATATGGCCCTAGGGCCGATATATCGCCCTTGTAGGTGATATATCGCCTGCGCTTATGACCCGAGTGCTCGTCGTTTTGTTTGTGCGAAGTTCACGTGTTTTTCGTATTCCTCGTGTGGCGATACATCGACTCCTAGGCCACGATATATCGACATACGTGAATATATTAAACACGTAATTGCACATTTTCAGCATAATTGAATTGATTAATCAGGTTTGACTGAGTAATACGAGATTCCAATAAGCTCTCGAAGGGTCTAGAAACTTCTATTTTTGAATTATCCACTTAAAAATGCTTAATTCCTCAAATAAACAAGACTATGAAAAATGTCATGCTCTTAATGGTCTTGAAAGGTTCTATAGTTTTCTAGAACTTTCTTTTATTTAAACTCTAGTTAAATCATTAAATAAACTTGCATACGACAAGTGTCATTATCTTATTAATTCTATCTAAACATTATAGTATAATGAATGACATCTTTATAATCAACTATATTAATCAAACCTTATGTTATAATTAATATTCTTAAACTATAGGTTAAACTTATAAAATCTGTAAGTGTTGCTACGAGTGTTCAACTAAGTCCCGGTTTGAACCAAAATCCACAGTAATAAACATACTATAACTACTACTAGCTATTACTACTACTGCTACTACTACTATCTAACTAGCTAAGTAAAATTATGGGAATCTACAATTCTCCCCTACTATAAAGAATTTACTTACCAAACAAATCCGGATACCGAGCTTGCATGTCCTCCTCCAACTCCCACGTTGCCTCCCGCTCAGAACTATTACTCCATAGGACTTTGACTATCGGAAAACTCTTGGACCAAAACTACTTCATCCCTCTATCTAGGATGCTAACCGGTCGTTCCTCGTAACTCAAGTCTTTCTGGAGTACTATTGTATCGTACTTGAGGACGTGAGATGGGTCTGACACATACTTTCGTAGCATCAAGATGTGGAACACATTGTGACTATCTACTAGAGCTGACGGTAGGGCTAGTCTATATGAAACTGCTCCCACTTTGTCCAATATCTCAAAAGGACATATAAACTGGGGACTAAGTTTGGCTTTCTTCCCAAACCGCTTCACACCTTTCATAGGAGATATCTTTAAAGACTTGATCTCCAACTTTGAATTCCACATCACGCCGCTTGGCATCCGCATAACTTTTTTGACACCTTTGAGTAGCGAGCATGCACTCTCTAATCAGCGCTACTGCTTCCTAAGCTTTTCTAATAGCTTCGGGACCAAGAAGCTACGTTTCTCCTACCTCGTCCCAATGCAATGGTGATCAGTACTGTAGTGCACCAAGTTTTTTTTTAGATTATTTAAATTTTGTGATTTATTTTATTTAAATGTTAAGTGTGATGAATTGTTTTATTTAAATGTTGTTTATTTTATTTAGTTGTTGTTTGTTTTATTTGATTGTTTGTTATTTTATTTAATTGTTAGAATTGTTTGGTATAATCTTTTTAAATTTGTTAATTGTTTGTTTGGTTAATTAATTTAATAAGTGAATAATTGTGTAACATGTTTATTTTACTATTAGTGTTACATTTTAAATAAGTGTGACAATTGAGGTAATTATGTGAGTTATGGTTGAATGCACTAAGGTGCATGGTAGATAGTGATGCACCCTAGTGTTTTAGTGTGTGCTAGTATATGGTAATAGGGTGCACATGTGTGGATTTTCTACATACTTTATAATTTTCATTTATTGATATTTTTGGGTAGTTTTATTTTAATAAGTAGGAAAATAAAAAAAATAAAGGATATGACAAGTAAGTGGACGTGTGGTGTAGGGAAATGAAGTGATATTTGTTTTTCCATTATTTTATAAGGTAAATAAAGTTAAATTGGACGAGGATAGACATTTTGGGAAACTACCATTTGACTCCAATCTTCTATAATAAAAGAAAAATAAAAGGAATTAAAAGAAAATAAAATGAAGAAAGGAAACTTACCTTTTTTCTTTTATTTGGTCATTATGAGAGAATGGAAATAAAGGGGAAAGGAAGAGAAGAGGAGGGCATTCTTGTGTGGCTGCCGTGACCTAGAGAGAGAGGTAGAGAGAGAGAGAGTGTGGCGTGTAGAGAGAGAAGGAGAAGAAGAAAGAAAGAAAGAAAGAAGAAGAAGGAGAAGATGAACCAAGTTTAGAGTATGTCTTTC
This sequence comes from Humulus lupulus, assembly GCF_963169125.1. Classification (NCBI taxonomy): domain Eukaryota; kingdom Viridiplantae; phylum Streptophyta; class Magnoliopsida; order Rosales; family Cannabaceae; genus Humulus; species Humulus lupulus. The sequence continues at coordinate 52,563,990 of NC_084799.1, forward strand.
TTGTATTTTTGTTGTCCAATCTCTTTTTCTTGATTATATGATATTGACTTTGTTTATTTGTTGTGTGTGATTGGATTTCTTTCTCCTCCTCATGGTGGATTTCAACAAAAAAAAAACCCTAGGCTTGAACAAGGGGTGTGAAGTTTGGGTGTTGATCATATTGTATTCTTGATTTTACAACCAAGAGAGGTATAAAATCTATAACCCTAGTGTTATGATGTTCATGGATTGATGGAGTGTTTTCTTATTATTTTATGCATGAGTTTATGTTGTCGGGTTTGATTTTTATGGTTGTGTAATAAGAATATGTGTAGTGATGATGATTATTTGAAAAACATGAAAAGAATAGGTTATTTGTTTATTGTATGAGTTTCGGCCTAGAGGGGTATATAAAAACATGATTTTTATTTTTATTATGTTTTATGTCAATGAAAATGTTAGAAACATGATAAGATGTGGCAAGATCTTGTATGATGTTATGATGATTGTGATTTTTGGAATAATTGCATGATAATAATGTATTGAGAGTATATGTAACACAAGATCAATGGTGGTTGTTGTTCATGACTTGTGAATAAGTTCTATGGCGAATGATGAATTATTGTATACTCATGATATGATTAAAATAGATAAAGAGGTTAGAAGCATGCTAGGGTTTGTGTTGAAATATTTTGCATAATTGAGCATGAATTTTGTGAATATAATAAAAGGAATAAATTTTATGATTTAATGTGCTTGCTGATTTTTGTACAAAAATGATGTTGTTCACGATGAGATTAATGTTTTGAGTGCTCAAATAAAGTTTGCAAATATTTTGATGTTTTAAGAAATAAAATGTGAAGTTTAATTATGCTTTGAAATTATATTGTGTGTAAATAATTTCCTATAGAATTTTTATTGAATTTTTAGAAAAATATGAGGTTTTTATATTGAATATGGTGATTTTTAAAGATAAAATGGTTGCTGGAATTTTTGTAAGAAAATGTGAAGTGTGTTTCACTAAAATAAATTTGATGAGTTTTTGGAACAAATTATTATCCTAAGTTATGGTAATATTGAAAATGGTATTTTAAAATGGTATGAATGCATATTTTGATAAGTTATGATTTTCCTTTATTTTGATTGAGAAAAATATTTAGATTCTATTTATTGTGATTTTTAAAGAAATTAAATAGTAGCTGAAAGTTTGGTTTAAAAAGTTTAAAAATGATTATTTAATTGTCACATATGGATTTATGTTACATAAAACTAAGTCTTAAATAATTTAAATAAAAATATATTTTTCCCACACTTAAAAATATATTTTCTCACATCATTTATGTAACACAATTAACCAATGTTAAAATTTTCTTTTCTAAAGAAACATATTAAAAATAGGTATTTTAATTAATTCAAAGTTTTTGGTTAATTCTTTGTAATTTGAGATTAATGAATGAAATTTTCACATATTTTATTTTTAAGCTAAATCAAATTATTTTATAAAATAAAATAATGTTTTGAGGAATTTAATCAACTTAGAAATTTTAAGAAAAATAAAGCATGTTATATGTCTATTAATTTTAAAACAATAAAAGTAAGAAATGTAGAATTATCGTTTTTAAAACGTCTCTATTACGCAATGTTCTCACGTACGCATGTTACATGCAAATCCACTTTTATGTCCAAAATTATGGTTATTATTCAACTTTGTGGTTTTTATAAAAAGATCGTGCATGTAAAATAGGTAAAATGAGCATTATTCTTTTATGGCTTTATGTGTAGTTAAGAATAATTGCATGTGTGTAACTATTATTATATGTGCATGACCCATGCACACATGAGTTGTATGGAAGGGAAAATAGTAATTTTATGAACCTAAGAAATGTTGTTTTGATTATGATATAGGCTCGTTGAAAGGTTATGAAATTTCTTAGCTTGGACCTGAGGTAAGGAAGTTAGATAGATTCTATGATTTTATGCTATGAATGGCAAGACTGTTGTATGAATGAATTGTTATGAATTGTGAATGTCATAGTGTGATGATATGTTGAATATGATATGTGTATGGATGTTAGATACATCAAACAAGTTATGATGTTAGATACATCGAACGAGTTACTATAGCTAAAGACGTAACTCCTAGGGCGGACGCGCCGAGGTTATTCAAGGACCAGAGACTCTTGTTTACCTCATAGGGTGACATGGACAACTAGCGAGCCATGCTCATCATGTATGCTGTATGAATATGATTAGGGTGACATGGACAACTAGCGGGCCATGCTCATCATGTATGCTGTATGATTGTAATATGATGATATGTTACGATTACGTTATGATATGCAATGATGATATGTTACGATTATGTTATGATATGCCATGATGTTTTAGATGAACGTTAGTGTTTGTATTTGTTGTATTCTTACATGCTTATTGTTTGTACTTCCTTACTGGGCTTTTAGCTCACCCCCCCTTACTTTCCTTCCAGGTAGTAAATAGGATTTCTTATGGCACGCGTGGTGACGTGAGGAGTTCTATCATCGTGGGGTGTATGGCGTGGGGTAATCCTATGGACGGAAAAACGATCATCGTAGAACGCCATTTAAATTATGTTTTGTTTTAAGAGACTTTCTTAATTATCAGTGGGACTCAATTATTTAATTTTTGTTTCTTTTGAACTTTGCATAAAAATCTATGTTTTCTTTTAAAACTAATGGCGCCAACTTGCATGGTTTTAAGCAAGTCCCCATTGAGACTTTGATAATGAGTGGTATTCTTTTATAAACTATGTTATGCGAATGTTTTGTAAGTATTAGTCTAGGGAGTTCTTTATAGGTACCTTCTTCCATAAAGTAACTCATAAGGCACTATCCCGATCATTGACTGGTAGATATTGTTGTAGGAGAATTCTATCAGCAGTAAGTATTTATTCCATGATCCTCCGAAATCAAGTACACAAGCACACAACATATCTTCTAAAATCTGTATGGTACGCTCGGACTGACCGTCTGTCCGAGGGTGAAATGATGTACTAAGACTTAACTTAGTACCCATGGCTTGCTGTAAGCTTCCCCAAAATCTCGATGTAAACAGTGATCCTCTATCGGTTAATATTGTCTTAGGGATTCCATGCAACCGTACTATTTCTTGGACATAGATGTCTGTGTATTCATCCAATGTGTATGAAGTCTTAACAGGCAGGAAATGAGCAGACTTGGTTAGTCTATCTATTACTACCCAGGCAGAATCATGCTGCTTACTTGTTCGTGGCAAACCCGTCACGAAATCCATGGCTTTATCGTCCCATTTCCATTCTGGTATGCTAAGTGGTTGCAATTAGCATGCAGGCCGCTGATGCTCTGCTTTCACTTACTGGCGTACTAAACATTTAGACACAAATTCTGTTATATCCTTCTTCATTCATTGTCACCAATATATTGCCTTGATGTCGTGAGTCATCTTGGTTGACCCTGGGTGAACTGAGTATGGGGTACTGTGCGCTTCTTCTAATATCGTCATCTTAATCCTTTGATCATTTGGCACACATACCCGATCCTTATATCTCAATAACCCGTGACTTGATATTGAGAAATCTGTGGCCTTCCCTTCTCTAACTGCACCCATATGTGTTACTAATGTGTCATCATGCCTTTGCCCAATTCGTATATCTTCTAACAGACTTGACTGGATAGACAAGTTAACCAGCTTACCGATGACTACTTCTATTTCGGCACTGATCAACTCCTGCTGTAGTGGCTTTTCTATTATGGCTAGTGCTGCTAGACTTCCATAACTCTTTCTACTCAGCGCATCAACAACTAAGTTTGCCTTCCCCAGGTGGTATAGGATTTCGCAATCATAATCCTTCACTAGTTCTAACCACCTGCACTGCCTCATGTTGAGCTCCTTCTGAGTGAAGAAATACTTTAAGCTTTTGTGGTCCTTATAAATCTCACACCGTTCTCCATAAAGATAATGGCGCCAAATTTTCAACGCAAAGACCACCGATGCCAACTCCATATTGTGTGTTTGATAGCGTTGCTCGTACTCCTTCAGCTACCTTGAGGCGTAGGCTATCACCTTGTCATTCTACATTAGCACACAACCCAACCCTTGCTTCAACGCATCACAGTAGACTACAAACTTGTCGTTAGGTGTCGGTACACAGAGTACTGGTGCTGAGCACAGCTTATCTTTAAGCAATTGGAAGCATTATTCACACTTATCACTCCAGTTGAACCTTTATTGTTTCCAGGTCAGGTTGGTGAGCGGAGTGGCTATCTTAGAAAAGCCCTCTACAAACCTCCGATAATAACCTGCTAATCCCAGAAAGCTTCTTACCTCAAATGCATTCTTTAGTCTTGGTCAATCCTTCATAGCCTCTACCTTAGATGGGTCTACTGCAACTCTGTGCTTGGATACAATGTGCCCGAGGAATGCTACTTGCGAAAGCCAAAATTCGAACTTCTTGAACTTCGCGTAGAGTTGATGCTCCTTTAGTCATAACAAGACCAACTTTAAATGCTCCTTGTGCTCGTTTGCATCCCTTGATTACACCAAGATATCGTCGATGAACACTATGACGAATTTATCCAAGTAGTCCTTTAAGACCCTATTCATTAAATCCATAAATGCGGCTGGAGCGTTGGTAAGACCGAAAGGCATAACTAAAAACTCGTAATGCCCATAACGAGTTCTAGAGGCTGTCTTGGGAATATCCTCTTCCCGTACCTTGAGCTGATGATACCTGGACCGTAAATTGATCTTTGAAAAAACGGTCGGTCCTCGGAGTTGATCAAACAAGTCGCCCATCCAAGGTAGCGGTTATTTATTCTTAATCATCACCTTATTCAGCTCGCGGTATTCTATGCACATCCGCATGCTTCCGTCCTTCTTCTCCACATATAGAACCGGTGCTCCCCATGGCGAATGGCTTGGTCTAATGAAACCCAAGTCTAGGAGTTCTTGTAGCTGTGTCTTTAACTCATTGAGTTTAGTAGGTGCCATTCAGTATGGTGCCTTGGAGATAGGCTCGATGCCCGGTACTAGTTTGATTGTGAAGTCAATTTCCCGAGTCGGCAGCAACCTTGGTAAGTCGTCGGGAAATACTTTTGGGAACTCTTTTACGATGTTGACGTCTCCAACTTTTAGTGGTGCTTCCTTAACCACATCTGTGACGCTGGCTAAGAATGCTTGACATCTTTTTTCTATCATCCTCTGAGCTTTGAGAGATGATATAAGCAGTGTGCGTAGTCCTGAAACTTGTCCCATAAAGCATAATCTCTGGCCGTCAGGAGTCTCGAACGTCACTTTCTTCCATTTGCAGTCGATGGTTGTGCGATGCCTTACTAGCCAATCCATGCCTAGTATTACGTCGAAGTCTTTGATCTCCAGTTCTATCAGGTCTCCTTCTAGTTCTACTTCCTCAATCTTGATCGGTACGCCTCGTACTATCCGTGATGATAGGACTACTTTGCCCGAAGGCAACTCTGTTACAAACCTAGTTCTAAATCTTTCACAAGGTTTGTCTAATTTCTCTATCATTCCTAACGATATATACGAGTGAGTGGCTCCCGAATCAAATAATAAAAAACATACATTATTGAGGATACAAACCTGACCTGTAACTACTTTATTTCTAGTGTCAGCTTCTCCTTGGGTTAAGGAAAATACCCTGGCAGGAACCATCTTGTCTTCCTTTTTTTCCCTGTGGCTTAAGCTGGGGACATTCTCTCTTTCGGTGTCCTTCCTAACCACAGTTGTAGCATCCCTTAGTGTTTGCCCGACATTCACCATGATGTTTCTTTTGGCACTTAGCACATTGTGGGTATTCTACATAACTTGGCCTATTACTTCCATTGTTCGCCTGTGCCCTTTTATTTTTGTCGGACTGCTTGTTGTCAGGATGCTTTATTTTACGACCATTATTGTTATTAGACTGATTGTTGTTGTTGTGGTGGTTGTTTCGACCATTCTGAGGTTGACTTAGTTGTTTAGGCTCAGGCTTACTGGCCTCCTCTTTACTAACATTCGCCTATAGCCTTTCTACTTCTATTGTCGTTTCTAGAACATCGGCATAGGTAATATTTCCCGGGTTTTCTAGCTTAACCCCTAGCTCAATCTTTGGTTGAAGTCCTCTAACAAACTTGGTCACCCTCAGAAAGTCAGTTGGAACCATTTCCGGTGCAAACTTGGCTAATCGGTTAAGCTGCTGAGCATATTCTGCCACTGATAAACTCCCTTGCTTCAGACCAGCAAACTCCTCAACTCTTGAAGTGATGACTGCCGAATTGTAGTACTTTTTGTGGAACAGTTCCACAAATCTGGTCCAAGTCATTGTGGCGACATCGTGAGTCTGCTGAACTAAGTCCCACCATATTCTAGCATCTTTCTTGAGCAGAGACGAAACGCAGGATATGCGGTCCGCGTTGCTGAGATTCATGTGCGCTAGGGTTAGCTCCACATTTCTGAGCCATTCTTTTGCATCGAAGGGGTCTGTTGTCCCTTCAAATTTTAGAGAGTGTTGCTTATGAAACTGCTCATAAACTGGCTCCATGTGCTGAGCTGGGTATGGCGCATAGTTTGCCATTGGCCATCCCCCATATGGACCAACTTGATGGGGTGCTGGGGCCATTTGCTGAGGATGTGCTTGCGGCGGAGGCTGAGCTTGTTGTCGCTGTTGTTGTAATAATTCCTCCACTTGTTGTCGTAGTCTGGCAATTTCCATAGTGTTGTCAACCGACGGCGACGGCGGCAGCGGCGCACTTCGGTTGGCAGTAGCACGCACTCCCCTTTTGCGAATTGGAAGGGCTTCATTGCTCTCAGGAGCAACGTTGGAGGCATTGACATTGGTACGAGTAGACCTTCTGAGCGACATCTTCAGCGGAGTTCTAACAGTTAAGAAAAACATGTTAGAACTTACCCTAATAGGCTCTAAGGCAAAAACTTAATCTAAGCAAACATAACTCAGACCTATTAATTATGATTTCTTATAAAAATTATATAAGTCTTTTTATCATTAAAGTGGGTTTCTATATTTAGAAAAATAAGCCATCTTTATTATTTTCTAAGTCTGTTTCTAATCATCTTATATGACTTAATCTCACGCTCGAAACTCGTCGTTGTTCCAAAGTTAACCATATTGAGGGAGGGCTGGGATCAATAATATTGTTCCCACTACTATGACCCCCTAACTCTCAATATGGAACCCGATCCATTGATTTGAATCCACCCTCGCTGAACTTAGTCGTTATTTATTATGATTGCAAAAGAAAAAAAAATCATACTCATACATGTCATCAAAATGACATAAATATTTATTTGGAAAAAATAGTTTTTCACTAAGTACAATCATAAAAGAAAACAAATAATAAATAAAATAAATAAAGAAACTAATCTATTCTAAAAATTGGAATCTTCTACATCTGATCCTTCATCTAACATATCATCGTCTATTTCTTCATAGTCATCATTATCTTGAGCCTTAAAATGCCCTCGAGGAAGATTCGTAAAAATGCTATGTTTTTGCTCATTTGTGAATTGGAACTCCATCTTAGAGGTGAACCTAAGTATGAGAAAGTAATATCTCATAGCTACCGGTAATTCATCTTCATTATCTATCGTCTCCCATATGTCTTCTAAGGCTGCAATTACAGTAGGATAATCTTTAAAAAGTCTAATCACTAAAACATATTGCTCCGTAGCTCTCATCATGATTTGCTTAGTTTCTTGGAGGTGACCTATCTCCCTATGGAATAAGAGTAATCTTCGAGTGATTCTTTCTAGCACTCCTACGGTGTTTCTTGGCTCTCTAATTCTTTTTAAGGCCTTAATGGCTCGGATATCCTCATAAGTTAATGCTCCATTCATTCTTAACTGAAAACATAAGGCTAAAACTTTAGCTATACATATAAACATAATAACTATAACATAAAATCTTACTTGGCGGTTAGATTCGAAGCTTGAGCATGTGTATCAAGGAGAACTTCATGCGAATGAACCATGCTCTGATACCAACTGTAATGACCCAACTAATTCTAAGACTTTGGACCATTAAAACTACTATACATAGACATTATTTTCGAGAAAACATACATAAGAAACATTCATAAACTTTTTTAAAAACTCTAAAGTAAATGTTGAAATACATAAATTCGGGGTATGGGATCCCATTGTTTAAAAATAAATCAAAACTTTAAACTTAAATGAAATTGTTTACAAAGCTAAATGCGGAAAATACATAAAGAAAACATATAAAATGATTAAAATAACATTGTCCTCGAATCGCTCACGCAGTCCATTGAATCCATTCTCCCTCAATACACAAGCCAAGCTACCACGAATCCTTCCGCCGCCATATCTATTTTCCTGCATACATAAAAGAAAATAAAGGAATGAGCCTAATGCCCAGCAAGGAAAATCTACTAATAACATAAAAACATATACATAAACTAAATCATAAACATATATTATAAACATATGTCATATACTACAATGGCCAATATATTACTTGGGGCTTGTTAACTAAGCAAGTCATATGCCCATAGATTTGTGGGGCTTGCTAACAAAGCAAGTCATATGCCCATAAATTATTGGGGCTTGCTAGCTAGACAAGTCATATGCCCAAGGACTATATACTATACATAATGTAAACATAAGATAACATAACATAAGCATAACATGTCATATAAACATATAAAATTCTATCCTATTTTCCTTACCAAAACCGGAATATGAGAACAAGGACGGGATTTGGAACACCGCTAAAATCAACAAGAATAGTGAGTATTTCTAAAGAAAGAGATGACAAAGAAATGAACTAAACCACCAAGAGGAGACTTACCAAATAGAAACCTTAAGTTCAAAGGACTTGAATACCTAACCAAGAATTTAACAACGTGTTAGGATCTGAATGATACTAAAGAGAACTAAAGAAACATACAGAAATGAACTTAAGATTAGAAATACCTTTGGACGTATTAGAACCGAACTACACCTCGATATTGAAAAACACACTATTTATCTTACTTCCCAAGTGTTTATGAAGCTTAAGACTTCCCAAGTGTTTATAAAGCTTAAGATGATAGAGCTTAAATCCCAACCCAAGTGTTTATCACTTTAAAGTAACCCTAGCAGCTTGAAGGCTCTGAACACACCTTGAAGAATGAGAGTAATGGTTAGGTACTAGGTCGTATTTATAGAGTTCAAGGAGTGAACTACCTCCTTTTAGCTTGTATAAAAATAATGAGTATTAATTGAAAATATTTGAATATTCGTTCAACAGAGGCTTAAGACTCGGTCAAAACGTTCAGAGGCTGGTTAAGAGGTTAAGGAATGAATTGAGCTCGGTTTCAAAAATATTTGAAAATATGGCCCTAGGGCCGATATATCGCCCTTGTAGGTGATATATCACCTGCGCTTATGACCCGAGTGCTCGTCGTTTTGTTTGTGCGAAGTTCACGTGTTTTTCGTATTCCTCGTGTGGCGATACATCGACTCCTAGGCCACGATATATCGACATACGTGAATATATTAAACACGTAATTGCACATTTTCACCATAATTGAATTGATTAATCAGGTTTGACTGAGTAATACGAGATTCCAATAAGCTCTCGAAGGGTCTAGAAACTTCTATTTTTGAATTATCCACTTAAAAATGCTTAATTCCTCAAATAAACAAGACTATAACAAATTTCATGCTCTTAATGGTCTTGGAAGGTTCTATAGTTTTCTAAAACTTTCTTTTATTTAAACTCTAGTTAAATCCTTAAATAAACCTGCACACGACAAGTGTCATTATCTTATTAATTCTATCTAAACCTTATAGTATAATGAATGACATCTTTATAATAAACTATATTAATCAAACCTTATGTTATAATTAATATTCGAAAACTATAGGTTGAACTTATAAAATTTGTAAGTGTTGCTACGAGTGTTCAACTAAGTCCCGGTTTGAACCAAAATCCACAGTAATAAACATACTATAACTTCTACTATCTAACTAGCTAAGTAAAATTCTAGGACTCTACACGATTTATTTCCTAACATCAAACAAGACGGTTCGAGCTAGAGGTTTGTGAGCTCGAAAAGGATGATCTCGACAACGTTTCTTGTTAAGAACATAGGCGAACCGAGGTATCGAGCTCATGATGGGTGAACGGTCTCGAAGGCGTGTGAGTCTAGTGTTCAAGCTCGTAAGCTGTGTGTGAACATGTTTATTGTTATAAAATTCCTTTGTTTAAGGGATCAGATGTAATCTATTATTAAATCCCCAATATCATGGGATTTATACGTGTACATAATAACCATACGCATTTATTTAATTGATTTGTATCGTAACTCCCTGAAAGATGAGGGGATAGATTCGGTAAACCCCTCTATAAATAGAGTGAAACCAATCATTTATAGGGAAAAAAAATTGAATTGGGAAGACTGTATAATTGCTTCCAAAAAGCTTTGAGAGAATTCACAGACTTGTGGACTAAGCAGATTTTAATTGCTGAACCACGTAAAAATCATGTCTTTTACCGTTTGTTTCCTCTAGTATTTTGTTTAGTTGCTCTTCTTTTCTAAGTTGACAAAAAAAAGGCGTCAACAGTTTGGCGCTTTCATTGAGAGCCATTAAACATGACGTAAGCCTGTTTAATCAGAAAGCCTTTTGAATCATCAATGGCCGCTGCAAGTAACCCCAGTACTGGTGAGCGACCATTGCCCCAGATACCAAAGGAGCAGACTCCTCATTCTGAGGACTACCCCCGATGGCTTGGAAAGCAGCCCATGGTGGATCCGGATCCTGAAGAAAGGAGTGACTCGTCCAACTCTCGGGGGCCACCTGACCCCAGGCCTGACGAGGATTTGTATTGCAATCATGAAAGATATGTTCCTATTGTGGAACTTGAAAATTGCCAACTGCGCAATAATTTGGAAAAGGCAACAAAACGCAACGAAGAATTAGCCAGATAGGCTGCTGACGCCCAGGCACCTCCCCGGAGGCCTAGGGGACGTCCTCGTGGGAGCACAGCCGCCAAGAGGGAGGAGCAAGCGTTGTAGCCAAATCAGCCAAGGCCCCGGAGGAGTAACCTGGCTGAGGCTACTACCAACCCGACTGCAAAAGTACCAGCAGGAACGGGTAATAACCGAGCCCCTCCAATGGCTTGGAACCCAAATCCTGATACTGCGCGAAACAACCCGGAGCCTGACTGGGCAAACTCTGGACCATCCAGGCCCAACAATGGGAGACAGCCTCTGTCACCCATAAGGCACCCACCATCACCAATAAGACACCCTTCGCCAGTCCGAGAGGTTCCATGACCTTCACCATGGGGGCCATCTCGCAGCGGCAGCCGAGATGGAGACCGACAGACTAGGCATGGAAAGGGGACCAAAAGAGAGGCTACCTGAGATCACAGGGCTCCTCATCCCTCGGGAAGCCAAATATCAAGGTCACAAATTGCTGGAACAAGGAGACTAGCAGGCGACCCACCTCGTAATCACTGAGCCACACACCCAAAGAGGGCTACAAGTCATGTAAGAAAATTTTCAGACTACACTCGGCCTGTAAGAATTCAAAACACCGAACCCAGGCGAACAGGGATAAAGGGAATCACCCTGATCTGCGGGATCATCAAAACCATAATCAGGGTCGAGATAATCCCCCTAACCCTGATCTGCGAGACCATCTAAATGGTCGTAAATAGCAAACCTATAACCTAGTACCAAGATAGGGAGCTGGAGTCTTTATTAACGATAACCAGCCCCCTCAGGTCCAGGCTCGACCCCCAGTGGATTTAGTCTAGGAAAGGATTGACCAGTTGGAAAGAGCATTCAGGCTTCTGCAAAACGAGCGTAGCAGGGACAGGGCAGAAGAGTCTGATGAGGAGCTCGAGCTTTTTGCCCCGCATATCTCTAGCACTTCATTTCCTCAAGGATTCAGAATACCCCATGTCCTTCCATTTGATGGAAACTCAGACCCGTATAGTCATCTAAGTACCTTCAATACCATCATGCGAGCCAGCAATGTTGGCTACGAGCTTAGATGTATGTTGTTCCCAGCCACACTTACAGGACCAGCAAAAAACTGGTTTGACAAGTTTAAAAGGCATTCGATTTCGTCTTAGGATCAATTATCTAAGGACTTTAAGAAGCAATTTAAGGCTATGATTGGCATCAGGCCTGAGGCTTCAGCCTTAACGAATGTCCGACAACAGCAAAATGAGTCATTAAAGAGTTACCTTACGAGGTTTAACCCAGAAGTGGCCCGAGCTCGAGATGTCAATGATAGCGGTCACATGATGGCCGTTAGAGCAGGTATTTTGCCAGGAAGTTCCCTTTGGGATGACTTGCAAAGGAAACCTATCAAGTCACTAACCGAGTTCAATTGGAGGGCCCAGAGGTTTGTCAATGTAGAAGAGGCGAGGTTAGCACTGAACATGACCTTTCAGCCCATAACTACAATGACAAATGTAAGCTCTGCCTCGACCTCGGCGGCCCCATCAACTTCAAAACCCTCCGGGGATAACCCTTCTAAACGAAAGAAAAATGAAGGGAATAACCCCGAGGCTGATGGAGGGAAGAAGAAGAAGAAGGGGGACAAATATTTCTCCATATACAAAGTGTATACTGAGCTCAATGAGATTCAAGAGAATATTTACCTGAGCAATGAAAATCAGGTCCCGTCCAGGCGACCTAACCCCATGAGGAACCATAAGGCAAAAAGGGACACAAATAAATACTGTTATATTATTTTATAATATAATGTAATATTATATTATATTATAATATAATGTTTTAGATTAAATAAATGTGACAAAGAGTGTCACATATTGTAACATATAATAGATAGTTACAATATTTAGATATATGAGATATATCCAAATAATGTAACATATTTGGTGTTACAAATTTGTAACTTCCAAAATTACCCTTTATTGTGTAAATTTGTTGTTACACAATATTGAGATGAATTTCATAAAGTCGTATGTGAAATGGCTGTTAGAGATGTGATTTTAACCCCAATAATGTGTTTTGGGAGTTACAAAATCATTTGGGAGGGTTTGGAACCGTTTGGAAAAACAACACATTTTTAAGTGCTGAAATTGGTCGGTGGCCGCGGCCACTAATGTCTCTGGCCGCGGCCACAGGCCAAAAACTGACCAATTTTTTCAGTTTTTTCAATCTTTGTTGAACGGCTCAAAAAACCCAAATAACTCCCAAATCTCATTTTTAATTACATATTAATCCAATTAAATATTGGTAACAGCCATGGGGGTTGGTGGAATTTGAAATTCAAAGGGTGTCTCTGAACTCTATAAATAGGAGCCTATAGCTCACTTGTAAGACACAACATTTTCTATCCATTTGAGCACTTGGCTAGAAACACCTTGAGGCTTGATTATTCCATAAAGCATTTCCAATATCTGTGAGAGATCCCTTAGTGCTTGAGTTAGGGGGAAATAAGCTTTTGGACAAAAGTTTCAAACCTTGTTCAAGTTGGTGATTCCCAACACTCTTCACTTTGGTTGTGTGAGTGAGAGTTCTTAGTTCATTGTTCTTATTCTTGTTCTTTTATTCTATTGATTTTCATTTCTTCTATTATTCTATATTTACTCTTTTATATGTATCTTTTGTTTTAGAGTTGTAATCTCATCTATATCTTTCATTCTACTACTTCTAGTTTATTTGTATCTTTCTGTCTTAGAGCTGTATCTTCTATTTCTATCATCTTCTACCTCTTTCTCTATATTTACATGTAATTTTTGTCATAGAGTTGTAACACTTTTTAATCAATAATATTTATTTGTAATATTTAGTTTAAAGTTGTAATTATCTTACCTATTTCCATTGAGGCAAATACATATTTTTTTAACATTCAAATGCTTATCCCTTTGTTTGTTTCAATGGAAGGTGAGACCATCAAAATCATGAATCAAGACCTAGTGAGGTTGGATAGGTTTGATGGATTCAATTTCACTAGGTGGCAAGACAAGGTGAGATTCCTATTGACCACTCTCAAAATCGCCTACATTCTAGAATCCACTCTAGAACCTCTCCAAATGCCATCCGACAAGGACACTCCTGAGGAGGTGGAGAAGAGAAAGAAGAGGGAGGAGGACAATCTCCTTTGGAGGGGTCATATCCTCAATGCCCTTTTCGATAGGCTCTATGACCTCTACACCGAAACCAAATCACCCAAGGAGATATGGGATGCACTTGAGAAAAAGTTTAAGGCGGAAGAGGAAGGTACCAAAAAGTTTTTGATATCTCAATACTTTGATTTCAAATTTTTTGGTGATAAACCTATTCTTCCTTGAATTCATGAATTGCAAATAATTGTTAACAAAATGAAAGTTTTAAAGATTGAGCTTCCCGAGGCCTTTCAAGTTGGTGCTATAGTGGCTAAATTACCACCAACTTGGAAGAGCTATAGGAAAAGAATCCTTCATAAAAATGAGGATTATTCTTTGGAGGAGATCCAAAAGCATATTCGAATCGAAGAGGAATTGATATGTAGAGATAAACTTGTGGATGGGTCTAATGGAGAGACTTCCAAAGAAAATGTGGTGTCACAACCAAAACATCCCAAAAACAAAGGGAAAAAGGGTAACGAGAAACCTTTGGGTCCAAAAACCAACCCAAACAAGTTTAAGGGCGAGAAAGGTCCTTGCTTTGTGCGTGGGAAAAAGGGTCACTGTGCTAGAGAGTGTAGGCATAGAAAAGACCAACAAGGACCTAAGGTGAACGTAACTCTAGAGGAAAACATAGTTGCTACCCTTAGTGAGGTAAATGCGGTCCAAGGCAAGGTGAAAGGGTGGTGGTATGATACATGTGCCACCGTCCATGTCACCTATGACAAATCATTGTTCAAGACCTTTGAAGAGTCAAAGGGCAACCATGAGATACAAATGGGCAATGAGGGCAAATCCAAGGTACTTGGCAAAGGTACTATTGAAGTCTACTTCACCTCTGGCAAGAAAGTTACATTAGTGAATGTACTTTATGTTCCCAAAATGAGTAGAAACTTTGTAAGTGGTGATTTGCTTGGCAAGCCCGGCATTAAAGCTGTTTTTGAGTCCGGTAAACTTATACTTACCAAAGCAAATGTATTCTAGGAAAAAGGGTACTCTTGTGAGGGAATAGTTAAATTGTGCACCAATGATGTAACTTTCAATGTTATCAATAAAAATGCTAATTCCGCCTATATTGATGAGTATGATTCTTTATTTTTGTGGCATCTTAGACTATCGCATATAGGTTTTTCAACCATGAAAAGAGTAGTAAAATGTAGTATGATTGCATGCAATATTAAAAACTATGGTAAATGTGAAACATGTGTTAAGGCAAAAATGATTAAGAAACCATTTCCTAGTGTAGAAAGATCATCTAATTTACTAGATTTAATACATAGTGATCTTTGTGAATTAAATGGTGTTTTAACTAGAGGTGGTAAAAGTTATTTTCTTACTTTTATAGATGATTTTAGTAGATATACCTATGTGTTCCTTTTGAAGCATAAAGATGAAATTTTGATGTTTAAATTGTATAAATTAGAAGTTGAAAATCAACTAAATAAAAAGATTAAGGTGCTAAGAAGTGATAGAGGAAGAGAGTACTTCTCTAATGAATTCAATACATTTTGTGAAGAAAATGGTATAATTCATGAGTGCACTGCACCTTATACACCACAACACAATGGTGTTGCCGAAAGGAAAAATAGGACTTATCTAGAGATGATAAATTCTATGTTGGTGTTTTCTAAGTTGAACTTCAACTTATGGGGTGAAGCGCTTTTAACCGCTTGTCACATTCTTAATCGAATACCGATGAAGAAAAATGAGATATCTCCATATGATTTATGGAAAGGAAGAAAACCCAACATAGGGTACTTCAAAGTGAGGGGGTGTCTTGCATATTGCAAGAAAAACAAACCTAATAGAACAAAGTTAGGTTCAAGAGCCATAAAGTGTGCTTTTGTTGGTTATGCCAACAATAGTAAAGCTTATAGGCTATTAGACTTAGAGTCTAATATTGTGATTGAATCTAGATAAGTTGAATTTTTTGAGAATATGTTATGTGACAACAATTCTCAAGTTTCAACATCTCTAAAGGAGAATTTGTTATATGAGAACAATTCTCAAGCTTCTACATCCAAAGTTGATTCTCAAGAGGAGAATTCTCAAAAGGATGTAAAGCAACCCTTTGAACCTAGAAGAAGTCAAAGGCTTAAAAATCATAAAAGTCTAGTAGTGGATGAGATAGATTCTCAACGAATTTCATTCTACATGGTAGAAGGAAATAGAGAGGAAGTTATTAGGAAAATTCCTATTGTACTTCTCGTTGAGGATGATCCTAAGACTTATAGAGAAGCTATGTAATCGAGAGATAGTGCATTTTGGAAAGAAGCCATCAATGTTGAGATGGATTTCATTCTTTCCAATAACACTTAGGAATTGGTAGACCTCCCACTGGGGTCTAAGCCAATTGGGTGTAAGTGGGTATTTAGGAGAAAATACCACATTGACGGTACTTGTAACACCCCAAGTTGCTAATAAGGTTTAAGACCTTGATTAGTGTGCCTGGAGGGCAATAAGTGAATTAACATGATAATATATGAATTTGAATGAATATGTGATTAGAATGCATGTTTAGGTGGTATAAATATGCATGTGGACCCCATTTGTATGTTAGGGGTAAATTGGTAATTTTAGCCTGCTGAGGGCATAAATGTGATAATTGTATTATGTGATTTGTACCACGTGGGTGTGGTGATATTAATGTGATGCACGTGCCGAGACGGTCCTAGGTAGCTAGTTAACTTAAAAGTCACAACGGGATTTTATACCCGGCTCGGGAGGAGCCTAGGGGTACTTTGAGAATTTTGTAAGTTGAGTTGAGAATTAGTGGTTATTGGAGATTGAGTAACCTGAGTAACCATTAGTAACTGCTGAGAGTAACAAGTTTAGATGAAAGAAGTGGTAGAATTGTAAGAAAGTAAGAATGACAGAAAGGGCCTTGAGGATTAGTTAGAAGGGGAAATAGATGGAAGGGCAAAGTGGTCTTTTGGCAGGGATTTAGATTACTTCAGCTAAGGGAAAGATCATTCACGTTATTTCTCTTGGGAAATTCAATTTGTGCTGAATGAAAAAGAGAATTAAGGGCAAAAAGGAAGAAAGGAAGGGAGTTGGGAATTCTGAGATTTAGGAGAGGAATCAAGGTGATTTGAAGTAATTGAAGCCAAACAAGAATCAAGATTGGGCCGAGGTAAGTTTCATCTTTGGAATCTCTGTGTTTTTAGTAGTTTCTATAGAATTTAGGTTGGAATTGAAAAATGGTTTGTGGGTGGCTTGTTTGGGAATTCAGCTTGTGAAATCAGAGGGCATAGCTTGGAGCTGGAGTCAAGGGAGCTTAAGGTTGAATTCTCTACTTGAGGTAAGGATTCTGTGCAATTATGAAGTTTGTTTCTGTTGTGGCTTAAGGAATTTGAAGTATGGTTTAGGTTTTTGTAGGCTTTGGTCTGAATTTCTAAACTTACTGGTTTGAACTATTGAAATTTGGAAACAAGTGTAATTTATGGAAGTGATTATGTATCTATACTTGTGGATGATGTTTAAAGGTTGTTAGATGGTTTACCTGGGGTTTTAAATTGGTTTTGGGGTTTAGATATGTGTTTGGGTTGAGTTGGAGGTGTTTTGGCTCGGGAAAAACGTAGGGGAAAACCCAGATTTCTGGGTTCGCGAAGGGGCGCCGCTGTCCTGTTCTTTGGCGCCGCGGCGCGAGGCTGCTTCTGGGCTGGGGGATGCTCTCTGACTTGCTGGGCGCCGCGGCGCTAGGCTATTTTCAAAACAAGGAATTTTGCAATTTTGGGCTTTTGCTCCGGGGGTTCGGGCGATGTTTCCGATGTATTGTTTTAGGAATTTGGGGATTCCGAGAATGTGGGATTGGTCCCGGGAAGTGGTTTTGGATTGGTTAGTATTAAAGGATGTTTTATATGTGTTGTGACTAGGTCTTTGGAGAGGCTCAGGATAGAGGACCGTGCTCGAGGCTTTGGTACATTGTGAAGCTCGGGATACAGGTAAGAAAACTGTAACACCCGTGGATTAGGGCATGGGCCATTAGCGTTGTTGTAGAGCACGAACCTAGATTACATTATTGTTAGGATGTAGTTTTGTTTGAGTTATTATATGCCTGAATGTTGTTTAAGTATGCTATATGTGTGGATATAGTAGCGTGAACGACAAAGGAGCCGTGAACGGCAGTGGGGCCGGGTATATCACTTAGCACGTGGAGTGCTTATGGTTAGGGTGAAACCCCAGTGGGTACATGGGATATCCTTACGGTGTGGACCGAGAACCCAGGCTTCGGTAACGCTTTAAGGACGGCATGGCCGTATATGTGTTTAAATCTTATGGATTATCTGATTAACTATGAGTTGTCTTCTATAGTGATTGTATGATATGCATATGTTATGTGCCGTATGAGTTTTCTTGCTGGGCTTCGGCTCACGGGTGCTCTGTGTTTGCAGGTAAGAGCAAAGAGAAAGTCAACCAGCCATGAGTACGGAGAGCGTGGAGGCGGCGCGTACATGTTTGGCCTTCCCGACTGCTTTTGTTGGGGGCATTTTGAGAAATGGTTGTATTAAACTATGTTTTTCATAATTAGTCATCTGTAAACCTATTTTGAATTGTAATATTTTGCAAACCTCATTTTGGGATCTCGAATGTTAAACTTTTAAACTTTTAACGAGTTGGAGTACTTTTAAAGATTACAGTCTATATTCCTATTTATTCACACTTTTATTATTAAAACCTCGTCAGAGCGAGCTAATTGCACATTTTAAACTCACTTAGTAACGACTCTAAGGTAGTAGGGCGTTACAGTACTATCCAAACCTTTAAAGCTAGATTAGTAGCTAAATGGTTTAGGCAAAAAGAGGGTATCGATTATTTCGATACTATGCGCTTGTTGCAAGAACAACTTCTATAAGAATTTTGTTCGCTTTAGATTCTATACACAACTTGTATGTTCATCAAATGGATGTTAAAATGGCATTCCTTAATGGTGACCTCAGTGAGGAGGTCTATATGGAACAACCCGAAGGGTTTGTCCTACCAAAATATGAACATAAAGTTTGTAGACTTGTAAAATCCTTATATGGATTGAAACATGCTCCTAAGCAATAGCATGAGAAATTTGATCAAGCCATCATGTCTAATGGGTTTAGACATAACAATGGAGACAAGTGTTTGTATTCCAAAACTTGTAAGGGATATGTGATCATTGTTTGCTTATACGTGGATGACATGCTTATTCTAAGTAATAGCATGAAAGGGATAGAAGAAACGAAAAGGTTTCTATCATCAACCTTCAAGATGAAAGATCTTGGAGAAGTTGACACCATACTTTGTATCAAAGTAAAGAAACATAGTGGGGGGTTTTGCGTTAGGGCAAGCCCACTATGTTGAGAAAGTATTGAACAAATTTAACCATCTCAAGGTTAAAGATGCCAATACTCCATTCGATCATAGTGTAAAACTAGAGAAGAATGAAGGAAGAGCATTGGCTCAATTGGAGTACGCTAGTGCTATAGGGAGTCTAATGTACGCTGCCCAATGTACTAGACCTGATATAGCATTTGCGGTAAGTAAACTTAGTAGGTTTACAAGCAATCCAAATGTGGATCACTGGAAGAAAATTGGAAGAGTCCTAGGTTATCTCAAGAAAACCAAAGGACTAAGCCTTCACTACTCGAAATTTCCTTTGATTTTAGAAGGATATACAGATGCAAGTTGGATATCCAATCTTGGGGACAACTTGTCCACAACTGGTTGGGTATTTACACTTGGTGGAGGTGAAATTTCTTGGGGTTCCAAGAAACAAACATGTATATCTCATTCCACTATGGAAGCAGAGTTCATAGCTCTAGCTGCTACCAGCAAAGATGCCGAATGGTTAAGGGAACTGTTGATAGAGATTCCCCTAATCAAAGATAATGTATCTACTATATCGATACATTGTGATAGCCAAGCGACATTGGCTAGAGCATACAGCGGAGTGTATAATGGGAAGTCTAGACACATTAGTCTAAGACATGGATATGTAAGAGAATTGATTCAAAGAGGAGTCATCTCAATATCCTATGTGAGAACTAGTGAAAATCTGGTGGATCCTTTCACTAAGCCAATAACGAGGGATTTAGTGGCTGCATCATCTCGAGGGATGGGACTTAAACTCCCTAAAGTGATTCATGATTGATGCTAACCTATCTTAACACTAGTTATTCAACTAGTGTTAGGTTCAATAGGTAACAACAAGTCAATCAAGTGAATATTAGTTGTACTCAAAACAAGTCCCATCTGAGATATTGAGTACTTGTGTGTTACCAAGTGGACGGTTATTAAAACCGAAAGGTTTTTTTAATAGAATTCAGTCTTGTAAAGACAAGTATTTTTGGTAACAAAATACTGTAAGAATTCTACCTATATGGACCTAGGGGTGGTGCCGCCTCTCATGAGAATTGGGAGTATTCTCAAGAACGTCTATGAATGGAAAGTGCACATGGCCATTAACAGTGCAAAGCGAGACATAGAGGTCTCAAGTGAACATCGCAAAGGTGTGTGTGTTATCACCGATTTGTTATCATGAAAAGATGGTTCAATGCCTAGTGCAACCAAATTTTCGACAAATTTTGTGTTAATTACACTATAGTAAAGTTCAAGTTGAAAAACACTTTGCTTTATGCACTAAGGCAATGACTCCTATAAGAGAGGGTTCTTATTTAATCAAGTGGGGGATATGTTATATTTCAAAATATAATGATTGATTAAATAAGTGTTACAATAGATAACTATTTAATCTAGTGACAAAGAGTGTCACATATTGTAATATATAATAGAGAGTTACAATATTTAGATATATGAGATATATCCAAATAATGTAACATATTTGGTGTTACAAATTTGTAACTTCCAAATATTACCATTTATTGTGTAAATTTGTTGTTACACAATATTGAGATGAATTTCATAAAGCCGTATGTGAAATGACTGTTAGAGATACGATTTTAACCCCAATAATGTGTTTTGGGACTTACAAAATCATTTGGGAGGGTTCGGAACCATTTGGAAAAACAACACATTTTTAAGTGCTGAAATTGATCAGTGGCCGCGGCCTGTGGGACAGAGACTAGTGGCCGTGGCCACAGGCCAAAAACTGACCAATTTTTTCAA
The DNA here is from genome assembly GCF_963169125.1 of Humulus lupulus. Lineage (NCBI taxonomy): Eukaryota > Viridiplantae > Streptophyta > Magnoliopsida > Rosales > Cannabaceae > Humulus > Humulus lupulus. The sequence continues at coordinate 52,585,192 of NC_084799.1, forward strand.
TTTTTTCAATCTTTGTTGAACGGCTCAAAAAACCCAAATAACTCCCGAATCTCATTTTTAATTCCATATTAATCCAACTAAATATTGGTAACAGCCATGGGGGTTGGTGGAATTTGAAATTCAAAGGGTGTCTCTAAACTCTATAAATAGGAGCCTATAGCTCACTTGTAAGACACAATTTTTTCTATCCATTTGAGCACTTGGCTAGAAACACCTTGAGGCTTGATTATTCCAGAAAGCATTTCCAATATCTGTGAGAGATCCCTTAGTGCTTGAGTTAGGGGGAAATAAGCTTTTGGACAAAGGTTTCAAACCTTGTTCAAGTTGGTGATCCCCAACACTCTTCACTTTGGTTGTGTAAGTGAGAGTTCTTAGTTCATTGTTCTTATTCTTGTTCTTTTATTCTATTGCTTTTCATTTCTTCTATTATTCTATATTTACTCTTTTATATGTATCTTTTGTTTTAGAGTTGTAATCTCATCTATATCTTTCATTCTACTACTTCTAGTTTATTTGTATCTTTTTGTCTTAGGGTTGTATCTTCTATTTCTATTATTTTCTACCTCTTTCTCTATATTTACATGTAATCTTTGTCATAGAGTTGTAACACTTTTTAATCAATAATATTTATTTGTAATATTTAGTTTAAAGTTGTAATTATCTTACCTATTTCCATTGAGGAAAATACATATTTTTTTTTAACAAATACTGTAGATTCCATAGAGATATCGGACACACAACTGATGAATGTCAAAAACTGAAAGACGAGATCAAAGGTTTGATCTCGAGGGGATATTTCGGATAGTATGTCAGGAATTGAAATCCCAATTAAGCTTAGACAAGCCAAAGGGCAACAGCTGCACAACCTGCCCAGAATAATAACTCCCGAACTCGGGAGGATGAGCGTCCCCCTCCGATTGATGGAGAGGATGCAATAACCATCTCGGGGGGAGCTCATATCACAGGTTTAGGCAAAAACGCCCAAAAGAGATACGTAAATAGGCTCAAGAATGGAGACAATTCTCCCTGCAAACCTGAACCATGAGCTCCAAAACAACAGAGGGTTGAGACTTAGCCCATAACGTTTACTGAAGAGGACGCATCACACGTCCAATTTCCTCATAACGGCCCCCTGGTCATAACTCGCAAACAAGACGGTACGCCGAGTTCTGATTGATAACGGGAGCTCGGTGAATATCCTTTATAAAGCCACTCTAGAAAAGATGGGACTCGCACTTCGTGATTTGAAAGCATGTGAAACAACGTTGTACGGTTTTTCAGGAGAATGGATTGCGTGTATGGGATCCATCAAACTCCCCGTAACCTTGGGAGACTATCCAGTCTCGATAACCAAGAAGATGGAGTTCGTCATTGTGGACCTCCCATCAGCATGCAACGTACTGCTCGAGAGCCCCCCCTAATTGGGCTGGGGGCAATGTCATCTATAAGGCACTTGGCCATCAATTTCCCGACCTCTAGTGGCATCAGGACGCTGAAGGGAGACTAGCTCGCAAGAAGGGAGTGCTATAGCATTTCCATAAGTAGAAAAAGTCAGACAAGTGCACAAACTCTGGTGGTTATCCAAGAGATAAATGGGTCGGTCTTCGAGATAGATGAAGATATCAACCCCAGAATAGAAGAAAGGGCTGACCTTGAACCTCTAGAAGAGCTTGAGGAGGTTTGGCTTGATGAAGTAGATGCCACAAAAGTGGTGAAATTGGGTAAGAATCTTTGTGAAGAAGAGAGATAGCAATTAATTAGCTTCTTAAAAGAAAACCAGGATGTATTCGCATGGTCACACTCGGACATGGTGGGAATTAGTCTAAATGTCATAAGCCACACACTTAACATTGACAAAAGCTTCCCCTCGAAGCAACAAAAGTGAAGACTCCTAGACGATGATAGAAAGAAGGCTCTCAAAGAGGAGGTCGACAAGTTAAAGGAAAATCGATTCATACGAGATGCCTTTTATCCCGATTGGATTGCCATTCTAGTGTTGGTTCCAAAGCCCAACGGCAAATGGCGAACCTGTATCGACTACTCAAACCTTAACAAGGCATGCCCTAAAGACTGTTTCCCCTTACCTCGGATAGATCAGCTCGTAGATGCCACTGCAGGTCACGACATCATGTCATTCATGAATGCTTATTCTGGATATAACCAGATTGCCATGCACGCACCAGACCAAGAACATACGAGCTTTGTAACCGTAAAGGGTTGTACTGCTACAATGTCATGCTTATTGGGCTCAAAAACGCTGGAGCCACATCCCAAAGACTAGTGAACAGGATGTTTTCCGAGCAGATAGGAAATAACATGGAAGTTTATGTTGACGACATGTTGGTCAAGTCCCAACATAACAGTAACCAAGTGGATGATCTCGCAGAATGCTTTATTGTACTACGAAAGTATAACATGAAATTTAACCCACAAAAGTGCTCTTTTGGAGTGTCTTTGGGAAAGTTTATGGGATTTATAGTAAACGCACGAGGAATAGAGGTTAATGCAGACAAGATTAAGGCATTGATTGATATGCCCTCACCTCGAAAGCATAAGGATGTCCAGAGATTAACTGGACGGATGGCGACACTAAGTAGGTTTATTTTGAAATCTACAGACCGTTGTCTTCCTTTTTCAACCTTTTAAGAGGGGGCGAAAAATTCGAGTGGTCAGAGGAGTGCTTGCTTGCATTCCAAAATCTGAAGAAGCACCTCACCGAACCACCAATCTTGTCGAAACCTATCGTAGGAGAAGTCTTGTATTTATACCTCGCTACAACCGAGCACGCCATTAGTGTGATGCTCGTCCGAGAAGAGAAAAAGGTACAAAAACTAGTATACTATGTCAGCAAAAGGTTATTGGGGGCAGAATCGAGATACCCGTTAATGGAAAAATTGGCTCTCAGCTTGATACACTCATCTCAAAAACTCTGACCTTATTTCCAAGCGCACCCCATTCATGTGCTAACTGACCAGCCACTACAACAAGTTTTGTCCAAACTAGAGGTGTCCGGAAGATTGTTAAAGTGGGTTGTTGAACTCGGACAATTCGAGATCACATACCACCCAAGAACGACCATCAAGGGAAAGGCCCTGGTGGATTTCATTGTCGAGTGTACTGGAGTGTCTAATGATGAAGTTGTAACCCCAGCCTGCGAGCTGCGGAAACTTTATGTCGACGGATCCTCCAACCAAAATGGATCAGGGGCAGGCATCATACTGATTACCCCAGCAGGAAATTGATTCCACTCCGCTTCAAGGTTCAACATCGAAGCGTCGAATAACGAGGCTGAATACGAAGCATTATTAGCAGGACTTCGAATAGCCAAGGAACTCAAAGCAAAGACTATAGACTGCTATAGTGACTCACAACTGGTGGTCAACCAAGTTTTAGGGGAATATCAAGCTCAAATGGCCGCATACCTAGAGAAAGCCAAGGCAGTGCTCGGACAGTTCGAATTCTACGCTATAGAGCAAGTACCCCAAGAACAAAATTCAAATGCAGATGTGTTGGCCAGGCTCACTACAACCAGCGAGGCCGATACATTGAATGTGGTCTCGGTATAGTTTCTATCTACCCCGAGTATTAGCAAGCCGGACGAATAGGACGTATGCATGATCGATTCTCAACCTACCTGGATAAGCCTAATAGTTGATTACCTTGAAACCGGAATTCTCCCAGCTGAACGAAACGAGGCTCGAAAAATGATGTATCAGATCCTGAGGTACATTGTTGTGGAAGGAAGGTTGTATCGAAGAGGGTATTCTATGCCATTACTCCGATGTGTAACTCCACCCGAGGCAAAGAAAATTTTGGAAGAAATTCTTGAAGGATTTTGTGGAGATCACACTGGGGGACATAGTCTATCCAAAAAGGTAATAAGAGAGGGGTATTTATGGCCCATAGTCAAGGCAGACGCGTTCGAATATGTCAAAAGATGTGATAAATGCCAGCGATTTTCTTCAATTCCATGAGCTCCACCTACCAAGCTTACCATGTTGACCTCCCCATGGCCATTTGCAGTGTGGGGAATCGACCTTATAGGCTCGCTACCAGCAGGCAAAGGTGAATTAAAGTACACTGTGGTCGCGGTCGATTATTTCACGAAATGGACCAAGGCTCAGACCCTGGCTACTATTACCTCGAAGAAAGTTTTATACTTTGTGGTAAAATATATTATCTGTCGATATGAGATGCCCAGAAAGATAGTGTCCGACAACGGTACCCAATTCGATAGTGACTTGTTTACCCATTTCTACGAAAAAAATGGGATAAGAAAAAGCTTCTCCTTCGCCACCCATCCCCAATCAAATGGTCAGGTCAAAGTAGTCAACAAAACCCTGAAAAGCTCCATAAAGAAAAGGTTAGAGGAGGCTAAGGGAAGGTGTCCCTAAGAGTTACCTCAGGTTTTGTGGGCTTATCAAACTTCAACAGGTCATACTCCCTTCTCCCTAGCATATGGATGCAAGGCCATGTTACCGATTGAAGTCAAAATACCTACAATACGAAGCCATTCCTACAATCAGGTCTTGAACCAGTCCCACCTTGAAGAAAGTTTAGACCTCATTGAAGAAAGACGAGATGAAGCTTAATTGAAAAATGTTGCATACCAGCAACGAGCTACTAGGTATTTCAATAAGAGGGTTTGTTTAACCAGAAATGGCTCCTGATGATGTGGAAAGGATTTCTTACACGTGGTTGGCACGTGGCAGTTCTGAGTAAAGGGATCCTATTTGATCATCGACCAAATAATTGTTGGTTTATCTAGTCTCGCGGTTAAGTGCGACCAGTCCAGCGCATGCTTCTATTTACTTCCCTTGAGATACGCAGTCTTGTAATAATTATATTCATTATTTTTCTTTTTATTACCTTGATACGCTGATCTTAATTGTAATTAAGGATCATTGGCCCATGTAACTCCCTTGAGCCTATAAATAAGAATGAGAGGGCTCAAGGAAGGGACTTTTGACTCTTAGACTTTTAATCTTTGTATTCAAAGAGAAAAGGCATATTGTGATTATCCACCGAAAGTTATATTACTCCCAAGGTTTGTGAATCTTAAGAACCCTAGTTCTTTGATCACAATTTGGGATTCAATATCAATAAGAATACTAAGTGGACGTAGGTCATTACCACCTTGTTGGGGCCAAACCACTATAAATCGCTTGTGTCACTTTCTTCCCATTTGATTCTCTTATTGATTTCTTTTTCGCTCTTTGTTGTTTATTTGACTCCGTGTCGTTGGCCAAATCAAGGGTCAACATTTTGGTGCTTTCATTGAGAGCTGAACTCAAGAAGCTTTAAAAAGATCAAATGGCGAAGACATCCAAGAGAGCTGGATAGGTTGTTGGTGTTGCGTCATCTCAACCTCCTCCTCCAAATGTGGCTGAAAATGAACCACACTTGGATTTTGAAGAGGAGGTAATGGATTCTGAGATGCTAAGGGCAACATTGGGGGTGTTGGAGGATGAGTTGGCCAATCTAAGGGCCAATCAGGAAAATGCGGTAGAGACCTTGGCGCTGCAGCAGAGGGAGGTTGAGCACCAGCGCCAGGAAATGAACAAGTGGCAGGCAGACATGGACCGTCGATAGAGAGATGCCATGACCGCTCTTGAAGCAGCCATTCAGTTGGTTCGAGGACAAGCTGCACTGGCCTCTCAACCGAATCAACCACTAAATGCACCACCGCAACGAGTCCAAAATCTGAGTCCTCCAATTCAGCCAGCAAGCCCTCAAAGGTCGAAGCAACCACCTGTCGCTCAGGAAGATGTCCTCATTTAGGACCCTGAATAACAACCACCTTCTTAAGCTGGTCGCGGCAGTTCCCAGCGCCAAAGGCAGAATAGGGCCGAGCAGCCTCCCCGAAGCCCTAGACGCCCAGAGGGCAATGAGCCAAATCCTCCGAGCAAGGGGCAGCGTCCTTCTACTAACAAAAGACACAACGAGTCAGGCTCTGTCGTCAGGGGCCTCCCACGGCATAATAATGCACAGGGACCCACCAACCAACACAGGCCTCCCCCTGACGCTCTGGAGATGCTAGCCAGAGGAGGAAACAGCGTGACCAGCCGGTCGCGCCATAATCGACCGCAATTTAGGGATGGACATGACTATAACGAGGCCGATTCCGGCAAGGGGAATGCTGGTCGAGGGCATGAGGAAATAGGTGGATATAGAAACCCCCCACCGAGAGAAAATAGGCCTGCGATCCAAGACGCTAGGGGGCAGCCCCAACAACATGACGTCTTCGATCGGTTGGGCGCTAGCGAACAAAGGCGTAGAGACAATGATCTGAGGGACGTGCTCAACGACAAGTGCGAAAGGCACGATGAGTATGCTCCTCCGGCACCAGTTACCCCAACAATCCCAGACACGGTTTAGGCTCAAATTGATGCTCTGAATTAGGCAGTACCGCAGCTGGTCGGGAGCTGGACGTCCCACATAGAGTACGACCGGAGGAGTGATACTCCGTTTGTGCAGAGGATTGTTGTGGCAAAAACCCCCAGCAAGTTCAAAATTCCAGTACTACCGAACTTTGACGGGTACGGGGACCCAGTATCTCATGTGAACAAGTTTGAGATACAAATGGATATTCAGAAGGTGTCAGACGATGCTCGCTACAAGATCTTCCCCGCCACCCTATCTGACACTGCCTAAGAATGGTTCTTTAACTTCCCTCCTACTAGTATAGTATCATGGGACATGTTCGTAAAGGAATTTTACGGACAATTCTACACAGGTCGCGTACACCCCACTGAGGCTAACCAACTGGTTGAGATACGCCAAAAGGAAGGAGAGCCCTTAAAGGAATACGTCCAGCGTTTCATGCGAGCAGCTGCTGGAGCAAAAATAGTGGGCGAAGATGGAAAGATGATGGCCATAACTGCTGGGGTTAGACGCCATTCTCCCCTCTGGAACAGCCTAAGAAAGAATGGGGTAAAGAGTACCCAGGAGTTCCTGGATCGAGCTGATCGATACATCAAGCTCGAGGATGCGATCGCCAACGAGGGGAAGTCGCCTACGAAGGACAAGGGACTAAAGGAAGATCCCGCTAAAGCCGCCAACGGGTCAGATAAACCCAACGGCAAAGGCAACGGGAACGGAAATGGCAAAATTGGTGGAAAAAGGGCAGGCAATGAGCAGTCAACATCTAAAAATAGATGCCCCAAAGGCAATAGATATGAGCTGAGATTCACCAACTATACGACCCTTGTCGAGAGTAGAGCAGAGGAATACCAGGTGACCAACTCTAATGTCCCATATAAGCGACTCGCACCAATAAGGAAGGATATCTCCAAGAGAGATACAACAAAATTCTGTTGTTTCCACAACGACTACGGACATGACACCAATGAGTGTAACCAGTTGAAGGACGAGATTGAGTTCCTGATCAGACAGGGACACCTAAGGAGATACGTACGAGCCACAGAGGATCTCAACGAGAGGCTCAAGGTGGCAACGAGCAAGCACCTGCACACTAGCGTTCGCCACCTTTACAGCCAGCTCCTGTGGTAGGTACGTTACTCATCATCTATGGTAGCCCACACCTTGCAGGGGATAGTGAGAAGGCAAGGGAGCGATATGCTCGAACCTTACACCACGACCAGGACATCAAGATGATGAGTGTGGAGGATCGAGCACCGAAGAAAGCTCGAACAGAGGAGTTGATAACCTTCTCTGAAGACAATGCTCAGCACGTCCGATTCCCACACTTCGATCCGCTGGTCGTTGGCGTCCAAATCGCCAACATGATGGTTAAGAGGGTGTTGGTTAACACAGGAAGCTTAGTCAACATCTTGTATAAGTCTTCACTAAAAGGATGAAGTTTTCCGTCAAGGATCTGGAGCCGTGCAACCAAACCATATATAGTTTTTCTGGTGAAGGACTCACACCGACAGGGTTGATTAGGCTCCCAGTTACAGCAGGAACGGCGCCTGCAAACAGGTCATTACTCACTACTTTCATAGTAGTTGATTGTCCTTCAGTGTATAATGCTGTAATTGGGAGGCCAATTTAGGTCGACCTGCGAGCTGTTACCTCGGTTTGGCACCTTGCCATGAAATTCCCAACTGACGCAGGGGTAGGATGCATATTGGGAAACCAACGAGAAGCGAGGGAGTGCTACAACACCTCGATATCTAAGGCGAAGAAAGGTGGATCGAGGGAAGTTGCTGGGAAGGAGTTGCAAACGACCAGTAATGTACAAGCCCAATCAGGTGATTGTGTCACAAAATAGGGCGTTGCCCAAAGTGAGGACAGGGATTTGGATCCTCACTTTGGGGATTTTTATGAAGAAGTAGGACCCATCGAGGACCTTGAAAAGGTCCAACTCGATGAAACAGATCCAACTAAGGTTGTGAAAGTCGGTAAAAACTTAGAAACAACAACGAAACAAGAGCTGGTGGAATTTTTAAGGAAAAACCAGGAAGCATTTGCCTGGTCGCATAAAGACATGGTTGGAATAGACCCTGCGATCATTAGCCATGTCCTGAACGTAGACAAGAGTTTTCCACCAGTACAACAGAAAAGGAGGCTGCTCGACAAGACAGATCAAGTGGAGAACATGCGTGGATTTCATAGACCTTAATAAAGCCTGCCCTAAAGATTGTTTCCCACTCCCTAGAATCGACCAGCTGGTCGATGCCACTGCAGGGCACGAGACCCTCTCATTCATGGATGCATACTCCGGGTACAATCAGATCAGTATGCATCCACCTGATGAGGATCACACTAGCTTTTGGACCGATACAGGGCTTTACTGTTACAAAGTAATTCCCTTCGGTTTGAAAAATGCTGGTGTGACTTACCAGCGACTAGTCAATCGCATTTTCAAGGAGCTGATTGGTACAAACATGGAAGTATATGTTGATGACATGCTGGTTAAGTCGAAAAGGGCAGAAGGACGTGTAAGGGACTTGCAAGAGTGCTTCAACGTCTTGAATAAATATCAGATGATGTTGAATCCCCTCAAGTGTTCCTTCGAAGTTGGATTAGGGAAATTCTTGGGATTTATAGTAAACTCACGAGGAATTGATGCCAATCTCGAGAAGATCAAAGCCCCGATCGATATGAAATCACCAAAAAAAATCAAGGATGTTCAAAGCTTAACCAGAAGAATTGCTGCTCTCACTAGATTTATTTCCAAATCGATGGACAAATGCATCCCATTTTTTAATCTACTCAGAGGCAATAAGAAATTCGAATGGACGGAGGCATGCGAGCAGGCTTTTCAAGCTTTAAAGACTCACATGTCGCAGCCACCGATTCTATCGAAGATGATTGATAAAGAAACTTTGTTCATCTACTTGGCGATCACGGAATATGCTGCTAGTGTTGTTCTAGTAAGAGAGGAAGAGGGTGTGCAGAAGGCTGTCTATTATATAAGCTAAAGGCTAATAGGAGTGGAACTGAGATATCCTCCTATTGAAAAATTAGCCTACTGCCTGATCTTAGCATCCAGAAAATTGCGGCTGTACTTCCAAGCTCACCAGATCACAGTTTTGACCGACCAACCTCTACGACAAGTTCTACAGAAGCCAGAAGCCGCGGGCCGAATATTGAAATGGGCGGTTGAACTTGGGCAGTTTGATATCTCTTACTTACCACGAGCAGCAGTAAAATGACAAGCTCTAGCTGACTTTGTTGCAGAGCTCACTGGTCTTCCAGATAGCGAGCAACCAGAAGGGACAGAAGAGCCTGAACCTCAAAGCCAAACTCCTTCTTGGAAGTTGTTTACAGATGGTTCTTCTAATGAGCACCACGCTGGAGCTGGAGTGATTTTGATAATGCCTGAAGGGCATCGATTCCACTATGCAATCAGATTCGACTTCACGACATCCAACAACGAAGCCGAGTATGAAGCGCTACTCACAAGATTACGGTTAGCCAGAGACATGCACATAAAGTCACGTGAAATCTACAGTGACTCTCAGTTGGTGGTTAATCAGATCATTGGGGAATATCAAGCTTGAGGTCTAAAGATGGTTTCCTACCTAAATAAAGCAAAATATTTGTTGGCCCAATTTGAGAAGTATACTCTCCAGCAAGTACCTCGCGACCAGAACTCGAACGCTGATGCTTTGGCCAAGTTAGCAAGCGCCAAGGATGATGACACACTAAATATAGTACTTGTTGAGTGGTTGTCCGCGCCAAGCATCCAGGTAGAAGAAAACTCTCTGGTGATTCAGGCGGCAAATACTTGGATGGCACCTTACATAGAGTACCTGACACATGGTGTGTTGCCAACGGACAGAAACAAAGCTAGGACTCTCCAACGACAAGCTATTAGGTATATTCTGGTCGATGGGATCCCGTACCGAAGGGGCTACTCAATGCCACTCCTTAGGTGTATTACAAAAGAGAAGGCCAAAGAATTGATGAAAAAGGTCCATGAAGGCTTTTGTGGGGACCATGCTGGGGGCAGAGTTTATAAAAAAAGATCCTAAGGCAAGGGTACTTCTGGCCAACAATGAATGAATATTCAATGGAATTTGTGCGAATATGCGACAAGTGCCAAAGATTTTCCAAGATTCCGCGAGCAACCCTTAATGAACTAAAATAAATGCCAAGTACGTGGCCATTCGTAGTATGGGGTATAGATCTAATCGGATCTTTGCCCACAGGGAAAGGCAACAAAGTGGGCCGAAGCTGAGCCACTTGCAACCATAATGACCAAGAAAGTACTGGATTTCTTAGTCAAGAACATCGTGTGTCACTATGGATTGCCAAGAAAAATTGTCTCAGACAATGGCACACAGTTTGATAGTGATCTGTTCACGGATTTTTGCGAGCGACATGGAATTATCAAAAGATTTTCTTTAGTTGCACACCCTCAAGCAAACGGATAAGTCGAGGTAGTCAATAAGACACTAAAAGATACCCTAAAGAAAAGACTTGAAGAAGCAAAGGGGGCATGGCCAGAGCAATTGCCTGAAGTCCTCTGGTTGTACAGAGCGTCCCATCTCACAGCGACAGTCCATACCCCATTCTCCTTAGCCTATGGATATGAAGCTATGTTTCCAGTTGAACTAGATTCGCCATCGCATCGGAGGATGACATATAATCAAGGCTCTAACAGCCAGTTATTGATGGAATCTTTGGATTTGGTCGATGAGAAGCGCGAGCAAGCCCAGCTCCGAGTGGAAACTTCCCAGCAAAAGGTCGCCCAGTATTTTAATTCTAAAGTACGTGAAAGGAAATTTAACGTGGGAGATCTTATGCTCCGAAGAGTTTTCCTTAACACCCGCAACCAAGCTGCTGGAGTACTCGGACCTAACAGGGAAGGACCGTACCAAATCGAAGAAGTCCTCTATCTAGGCACTTATAAACTCGCTCGCTTAAATGGAGATCTCATTCCTCGCTATTGGAATGGAGAACACCTGCGCAAGTACTATCAATAAAAAATTCTTTTTAAAGAATTGGCTTGTATTAATTTTACATTTTACAAGTTTATGAACAAGGGTTAGTCATTTTTATGATTGATCGCTTATAAGTGTAAGGTCATTTTATTGATCACTCTTACAGACATGATTTGTCCATTTATTACAAGAAATAAAAGGGAGTGTGCGCAGCTAGTCAATCTTGCCAAACTATTGTATTTATTACAATTATTTTCTCAATACGTGTGTTGTTTTGCTATATTTTCATTTTTACAAGTATTTATTCCAAGCAGAAATGTTCGAACAGGTCCTAGTCAAGGCAAGTGACCGAGGACCTAAAGCTCCTCAATCACTTGGGGGGCATATAAGGTACCTAGTAAGCAAAGCATATCAAAAGGTATGTAAACACACGAGCAAAATAAGTGAAAGCATGCTAGGGTACTTAGTGTATTTTTCAAAAAAAAATTATTTTGTTAAATCAAACCAAAGTATTATGCTAAGTTCGGTCATACGAACAGATGTTATAATAAAATGCAAGTATTATAATATCAAAAAAGGAACACCTTTACACCGCGAGCAGTCACTGCTCGGATGTAATTGTTTGTTAAAAGGAAAAAAGCTGCCCATGCAGCAATAAAGATAGAAATTGTCTTTACATCACGACCCGTAGGTCGAGTATCTACAAGATAGAGTTAAAAATAAAATAACTACGAGGCAGGAGGGTCTTGAGGAATATCCTAGTCGACAGTGGTTCCAGCTTCATTTTTAGCACCATCAATCCCCGTTGCTAGGGAGATTTCTGGGGAGGCATGAATGTTAGCTTTTTCTTCTTCCTCCAAGCGAGCGGTGCACCGGGCTATTTCTGTTCGCCTCAGGTGCTCAGAAAGATAATTGAAGTTGGCCCCACGATTATGCTTCCAAAACTCATAGAAGCAAGGTGGGTGGCTTCCCTATACTTCTCCAAGTTGCTGGCATTAGTCTCCTCAAGCTCCTTGACGCGCACCTCTAGCTCCTCAGTCTCGTTTCTGCTCGCGATCAGATTGGCCTCAAGTTGTTTGGACTCTTGGTAGTTAAGTTTAGCACACTCCTTAAACTTCTCTTTGTCTTCATTGGCTTTGGCCAGGACAGTCTGAAATTGCTGAAGCTCTTCGGCCAACTTGGAGTTTTGCTCGAGCAGTTCAGTGTCCTTTCCGAGCAGTTCTGTGTTTTTCTCGAGCAATTCAGCGTTTTTCCCCTCGAGCGCCTTTGTCTCCTCAGTGTGCTTGGAGTCAGAGTCTTTGGTTTGGGTGACCAAAGCCCTCATGCGGCGCCATCCAGCAGTTATAGTCAGCAATCCCTGCGATCAGGTAAAGAGATAAGATGATGGCAGAAAATGACAAAGTAAAATAACTCAGTGATAGAAAGCAACTTACACTGGCTATCTCGTTCAACCCTCAGTTTATTATCTGATCGGCCTCCATGGAGTTGGTGTCGTCGATGGCTTCTCAGCTGCATTTGTGCTTTGAGAGTTTGTATATTCTCTCTCTGGTCGAGCCAACCACCATACTGGTCAGGGTGTCTCCAGGATGATCGTGAGGTGTCTGGTCGGCAGGCGCTAGAGGAGTAGAGTTCTGGTCAGTTGGTGCAGGGGGAGACTTTTGGTCGAGTGGTGCCGGAGGGGGCATTATTTCTTTTGAGGGAGCAGCAGCTGGAAGATCCTCATTCCGGGCCTTCTTAGTTGAAGGGGCCTTGTTGCTTTCTCCGCGGTGTCGCTTGCTCTCTTTCTTCCTACTCGAGGGAGCAGCAGGTGCGGTGTAGCGATTGAACATATATCCAGATGACATATCTGCAAGTAAGGAAGCATTGCAAGCAGTTAGACGAAATGTATAGATGGAGTTGAAAATGAGAACAAGGAAATTATAAGTAGAGTACCCGAGCTAAAACTATTGGTTGCTACATTACTTACTAAACTACTGCTACACTCACTCGCTGCCTGGAAGAAATCTGAATTTAAATTTGGAGTGTACTTAAAGCTGCCTTCCCCATCAAATAAATGACAGGGAATGGGCAAACTATCTAAAAGTGAGAAGATAGTACCATTCTCGTCTGAAAACTCTTTGATGGGTGCAGGGGGTTCGGATACTTTCTTTTTTCCTTTTCCCATAGGGGCAGGTGGAGCATCTGCTCGCGGGGTGTTGGAGGGTTCCCTGATTGTCACCCTAGTTGTCCTCCTCCTTGGAGGCTGCGACACATCTTGGTGCTGCTCAGGAACTTCTCTGCCAATGGTACTCCCCGTCGTTGACTCCCTCACATCCTAATGAGGTGCCAGAAGACCAACCAACCTTAGGTTGGCTTCAGTGACCAGCTGTTTGACGCTTTTTTCTACGTCAGTCATGCTGGCCAGTGATGTTGCTCGAATCTCCATTTCTGGAGTAGAAGCTCGTCGCTGCCATGGACCTGAAGAGTGATAATTTTATAAGGAGGATGCAGATAAAATAAAAGGAAATATAACAACCAGAGAATAAAGAAGTCACCTCCTTGGGTGAAGGGTAGGTTGTTGGTAGTCAGATCGGTAGTTAAAAAGTACTCCTGGAAGTACTTTCCTACATTGGACTTGTAGGTAGTCTCACTCAGGAAGATGTGGGTCGATTCCCGGTGGTAGAGATGAAAAAACCTCGTGTTGTCCTGGTTGGGGTTGGATTTAAGATCAAACAAGTAGTTGACCTCATGCGGCGTGGGGACAGGCCACTTTTATGGCTGTATTCAGAGAGAAAAGGCATACTGTGATTATCCACTGAAAGTTGTATTACTCCCAAGGCTTGTGAAACTCAAGAACCCTAGTTCTTTGATCACAATTTGGGATTCAATATCAATATGAATACTAAGTGGACGTAGGTCATTACCACCTTGTTGGGGCCGAACCACTATAAATCGCTTGTGTCACTTTCTTCCCATTTGATTCTCTTCTTGATTTCTTTTTCGTTCTTTGTCGTTTATTTGATTCTGTGTCGTTGGCCAAATCAAGGGCCAACATGGTTCAAGATAGAATGTTCGGATTGGGAGACCTGGTAATACGACGTGTATTTCTACGTACACAAGACTCGTCTGCTGGTGTACTCGGACCTAACTGGGAAGGACCTTACCAGATCGAGTCTGTCATCCGGCCTGGGGTTTATAAACTGGTGAGATTAAATGGAGATTTGGTTCCACGAGTTTGGAATGGTGAACATTTATGACCTTATTATCAATAATGTAGGAATGATGTTTTCATTAGAACCAAGCGTGTTTATTTTTTCTAATTTTTGTCAATAAAGTACTATGTTTTGTTCAAAAGTTGTATCCTTTTTCAATATTGTATTTTTTTCAAACTCTCAATTCAATAACCTATGGCCAGACTCATGGGATATTAAGGGGGCATCAGTGGTATAAAATTATACCATAAGTTTGAAAAAATAAATAACATAAGAACAAAAATGTCTGGATCTAACCCGACATAAATGTCTGGATCGTTAACCTTATTATAAAAATTATAAGTGTATGGATTAATAACCAAACACACGAGCTAAGATGATCTAGACATAACCAGATTATAAGATGTTCTGGACACAACTAGATTATAAAATTATAAGTGGATGGGTTACAAACCAGACACGAGCTAAATAAGTTTGGAACAAACCAGCTAAAACATATCGACAAAAAGTTGGAATGTAAATAAACCTACTTCGAATTAAGTCAAGCCCGAGGCTGGAAAATTTTGTGAAAATTAGTTTCGACCTCACAACCTTGAAGGCCTACTCGAGGATGAGAAAAATGACTAGAAAAGCATAATATAACTAAACTACTAAAATTACATGCCATATATGTACTTTCGAGTACATGGTAAAAGTAAGGTTCGACCTTCATAATAACGAGATCAGACATGTATATATTGAGTAAACTGTGCATGAATGCATTGAAACTTGAGCTTAAATCCAACAAATGTGTTTGTACGAATAAACAAACATAAAAGCAAGCCTTTAGTATAACATGCTTGCAATATTTCGACCCAGAAATGTAAAGCAAAAATATTAAAGGAAAAGTTGAATGTAAAATCAAATGCATAAAAGTTTTCGAGCAAGAAAGTCGTGTGCATAAAGATTAAAATTACTGTCTAAATAATAATAAAATAGCCCTAAAATGAGCTATGCATTGTCTTTACCCCAAGGGCTTATTTATAAAATAAAGTATTACAAAAATATTGATGGGACACAGCCCATGACCTCGCTTTAATGAAGGAGGCACCTCCCCCTCGGCAGTACCAGAGTTTCTCGCCGCCTTTTCTGCCTCATCCTTCGCATCCTCCTCATCAAGCGGATCCTGCCACCTCTTAAGGAACTCATCTTTGAGGTTTTCCAAAAAGCTGGTGTCAAGATCAGCGTTGTTGACCCAGATGCGATACATGGCCATGTCAACAGCGTGATCCTTCTTCTGCTTGAACTCCTTAAGAAGGCGAGCCTTTTCACCCTCAATTATATCAAAGGTGGCCTTCTTATCCTCCTCGAGCTTGGCATTCAGCTCCTGAAGTTCCTTGATTCTGGAGTCTTTCTCCTTGATTTCAGAATCCTTGGCCTCCAACTTTGACTCGAGTTCAGACATCGTCGACTTCACAGCCTTGAGCTCATCTGCGAGCTTTATCTAGAGGTTCTTCGCCTCCTGGGTGTAGGCTTGGCTAGCGTAAACTTCGTTGTTCAATTTGAAGTTAAGCTAAGCAAACGCGGCAAAAGCCTGTAAACATAAACAAAAGTGGGTTATTAAACATACAGGATAAGTTCGTATAAGCATCATTATAGAGTAAAAGGACTTACCGAGGTGAAGAGCTCCCTGCCCTTGTCAAAGAGGGTTTTGTTGTCGCGGCAGGAGGTGAGGAACTGCCATTGAGGAGCACCAAGGTTGTTGAGACTTTGGCCAACTCAAGATAATATATCCAAGCCCAGACTAACTCCATGTGTCCCTGCAGCATTATCGATCACATAGTCGAGGACATGGGTCGAGACCGACAACAGACGTTCCCGTGTGGGAACCTGTTTCTTTGGGGCCGAAGTAGTTTGTTGGGAAACCTGGACTTTAGGAGGAGATGGGGGGTGTAAGACCTTGGCAGATATCCTGATCTCAGGGTTTGCAGCAGCAGCTTGGTTTAGGCCATGAGTATATGAGGCAGGAGGAGTCGCCTGACGCCCTTGGGCGTTTACTTTGCTTGGGTCCGGAGCGACGGTTGAGCAAGTTGTCTAAGTCAAATTCCATGTTGCCTACAGATACACAATGTACACATTATTGATCAAGCCTAGACTACAAAAAAAAAAAAAAATAGCAAGACTAAGGTCAAAAGAAACCTAATTGGTACTCTCTACCGAGCTTGTGCTCGGCGACCAAGAAATTCCCCTATCTTCAGAGGATGCTGGGGGATTCCCTTCTCTATATGTAGGAGACAGCCTTGAAAGGTCTCTATAGACGTTGGTCCCGTATTGAACGACGACCCCATCCGAAACCTCGTTTAAACTATACATGGTTTGGTACTGACCACACCAGCAATCAAACCTACGTACCCTCTCATTTACCCATGACCAAGCATGAAAGTCGGAAAGAGGATCAGTTTGTTGGGCTTGTGCTTAAGCAAAGAAGGGGACCACATGGCAGAGCTAAGTATTACTTTATCTCTACCACCCGAGCTTGAGGCCTCGTCTTGGGCTTCATTTCCTGAGCCAGGCCGATCATGACGGCGAGCCACAGGGGGACAAGCCCGTGAGCTCAAAGACCTCCGTCTCAGGGGAAGATTCTCAGTGGGAAGTGGCACGTGCTCCCACTTGAAGTACTTGCGGTAGGCAGCGTCATCTGTTGACTGGTCTTGCTCCAATAGGCCACAGGCTCGAAGCAGTTCTTCATGAAGAGGATAGGATAAAGAGCGATGACCGTATGGCAGTTGGAGAAGAGCTGTCTTGTGCTCCACCATCGACTCTGAGGGGGTGGGATGGTGATAGTTGGCTGAAGAAAAGGTTACATGTTATTATTCCGAGCCTAGTCATTAAACAAAAAAGAAATGGATAAGTGTGAGTACTTACAGATGCGTTGGAATGAATAAAATTTAGAAGGAGTGAGGCCATCCGTCCAAAAGAATGCCAGCTTGGAGTGATGCGTGGGGGATGGTTTGGCATATCCACGGAAATTTTCTTCTCCTTTGGATAGCTCGACAAATAATAGAATTCATCCCTTCCCTGAGCTCGGGATGCGTTGCTTTTGAGACAGAAGAGATATAGAATCTCTTGTGGTGTGGGTCCTTCCCACTTCAGTACGTGGTGCAGGGACTTGAGGGTGGAGAGAACCCTATATGAATTGGTATGGAGTTGGAATTGGGCGAGCCCAAAAAAATCCAAAAAATCCTTAAAAAAGGATTTCAGGGGAAGTAGGGCCCCTGCCTTCATATGCTATCAGGGTTGCCATCACCCGGGGCGAAACAGCTCCGCTCGTTCAGAGTCGCAGGTCGACACATTAATGTGCCGGAAATTTTCAGGTCGTGGCGAGCTAGTATCTCAGAGATTTGGCCCATTAAGGTGACTGAGCTCCAATAGTGCTCAAACTTGAAAAAACCCGGAATGGAAGCAGCTTGAGAAGTGGAAAGATGGTTCGAAGGGTCCTCCATTAGCGATAAGGAAAGTGCACCAGGCTCGTAAGAAATGGTGACTTTGAGTTTGGGATCGAGCGGGATAGGTCTAATCTCGGGGTTTGGATCTGGATAAATCGCGACCCGGAGTATCTTCCTTTTTCTTTCCTTGACCTCGTCAATCTGACATCGGAAACAATCTCGGATGTCTTCTTGTTCGCACCTCTCGTGGTGCTCACATATCAACCGCTAGTTCTAAGTGAAGGGAGACTCCGGACTGGGATGTGATGGAGAGTAAGGAATTGCGAGCACTGACCCCCACCGATTCTCAGAGTTCTGCGACATCTAACAAGAAAGAAAAGGGTGAGGGCCAGGCATGCAAGAAATCATAGAATATAGTTTTGGTGATTCGAGCTCGAAAGCACGATATCACAAAGTAAACTCAATCAAAACCGAGGTCTCGAGAGGATAAATTGAGTTTAAAGTGGAACCCCGAGCTGTTGTAAAGTTTGGGCTTCGAGCGTGTACTTAACACGAGAGTGGGGAAGTTTGGATTTATTTTAAGGATCCCAGATTTTCAGGGATAAAGCTGACGGTTACCCAAAAAGGTGATAGTTTTCGGATTTATGCAGTTAAAAACCCTAATTTAGAACCCCCATTTCTTGGCTTACACGATACGATATTATTAAAAAAATCCTACCTTTGCATTTTTTGCACTAAAGTCTGGGTTTGGAACCCATGATCGAAAAATTTTTAATCCTAATTTTACATAATATCAGCTAAGCAATATTGCTAAAGCTACTGACTAGTGCATATATTCATACAGAAAGGAAGAACATAAAAATGCATGAATAAATAAAGATTGAGAAATCAAAGAATGGAACTTACACACAGAAGCTTGCGGGTACAGCGACGTTACCGACTGAAGGACTGGTTGCAAGGATGATCTCATGGAGTCGAAAATGCCAAAGTTGTTTTGTCTTCTTGGTTTGGAGAACATGCAAAGAAGAAAAGAGAGCTTTTTGCTCTAGTTTTTTCTTTTTCTCTGAAAATTGGAACGTAGAAGTGGGGAAGATGAAGGTGACGCGGCTATATATATGCCTTAGGTGGAGGTCAAGGATCGAACTAATCAGGGCTTTGGTTGGATTTGGAACTTGATCTAACAGATGGGTGTAAATATGACAACGTCGGGAAAAAGCTGAAACGCGAAAAGACGTGGGCATGTCGAAAAAGTACTCAAGTACTCTGATTGAACAATCCGTGGCAGACGCGTGTCCGCACTCGAGTGTGGTAGGTGGCTCAATTTTTGAAAGTGGCAGTTCAAAAGTTTCCTTCTCATAGGATTCGAACTGATACTTTTGAGGGGGGAAAATGTTACACCCAAACAGAAGTTTTTGATCTCGAAATTCAGACTCGTAAGGTGCAATCTCGTAATAAGTCAATTCATCATAATCGGCTTTGATGAAAATATCAATGACAGTCTCGCTAAGCAGTAAATGTGACAACATCGGAATTGGTGAGCTCATAAAGTATGTGGTATCGGATGAGTTCCGAGGTTATAAGTCAGGCTCGAAGCCACAATGGAAATAGTTCAACACTTGTATAAATCTCTCGATTTATTTCCTACCATCAGACAAGACGTTTCGAGCTAGAGGATTGTGAGCTCGAAAATGATGATCTCGACAACGTTACTTGTTATGAACATAGGCGAACCGAGGTATCAAGCTCGCGATGGGTGAACGGTCTCGAAGGCATGTGAGTCTAGTGTTCAAGCTCGTAAGTTGTGTGTGAACATGTTTATTATTATAAAATCCCTATGTTTAAGGGATCAGATGTGATCTGTTATTAAATCCCAAATATCATGGGATTTATACGCGTACATAATAACCATACGCGTTTATTTGCATTTATTTAATTGATTTGTATCATAACTCTCTTAAATATGAGGGGAGAGATTCGGTAAACCACTCTATATATAGAGTAGAACCAGTCATTTGTAGGGAAAAAAATTGTATTGGGAAGACTCTGTATAATTGCTTCCAGAAAGCTTTGAGAGAATTTTATAAAGTGAATAGTACAGACTCGTGGACTAGGCAGATTTTAACTGCTGAACCACGTAAAAATCGTGTCTTTTACCATTTTTTTCCTCTGGTATTTTGTTTAATTGCTCTTCTTTTCTAAGTTGACAAAAAACAGCGTCAACACAAGAATTGGGTTTAATGACATCAAGTGTCACCGAGACAGAGCAACTAATTTCTGACACATTTCACATGATCTCCAGCACTAAAAATCTGACCTGTAACTACTGAGGGTGAAGCCTCAACTTCTGCCTGAGTCAATGCGAACACTCGAGTTGGGGTCGAGCTGTCCGCCTTCCTGGGTTCTTCATTTCATGATTTCGGGCAATCTTTCTTGAAATCTCTCACTGCCCCACATAAGAAGCAATTCTTTGCCCTACACTCCCTCAAATGGTGCCTCTTGCACCTAGGGCACTCTGGATAAGTCCTCCAGGCCTCACTGCCACTCTGGCGACCCATTAAAATACCACATGATCGCCTATCAGGACCTAGAGCTGGGAAGGTATCAGGAGCCTTCCTCTTCTGATCACTAGGGCCTCCGCCCCAACCTAAACCCACAAATGGAGGTCTTGTCCTCCTACACTCTCTTCTGGCTGCTTTGTCCCACCAGATCTTGTTCTCTACGCTCTCAGCTGTGAGCGCCTTCTCAACCACCTGTGCATAAGTAGTAACTTTAGCCACAGTGGTGATACGAACATCCTGTGTTATTCTAGGATGTAGCCCCTGAAGAAATCTCTCCCTCCTAGTCCCATCAGTGGGCACCAGCTCCAATGAAAACTTTCCCAATTGTTAAACTTCAGAGCATATTCAGTTATTGACAAACTCCCTTGAAGTAATCTGCTGACCTCTTCAGCCTTTGCAGCCCTGATGGCATCATTGTAGTACTTCTCGTTAAACAGAGTCTGAAACTCTTCCCAACTCAGGGCATTGACATTTCTGGTATGGGATATCACTTCCCACCAAATTTGGGCATCCTCCCGAAACATGTACGTGGCACAAGCCACCCTCTCATTACCAGACACCCTCATAAAGTCAAGGATGGTGGTAACCATGCTCATCCACTGCTCTGCCTTAGCTGGATTTGCACTACCCTAAAAAATTGGAGGTTGTTGTTTTCGGAACCTTTCGTAAAGAGGTTCCCATTTACTTCCAGCCTCTGGCAGCTGCTCAACTGATGGCACCGCTACAGGTGGTGCCTCTAATAGATTGTTTCCTATAGGAACCTGTTGTTGTCTCAGGTGGCAGATTTCTTCTTCCTGCCTCATAACTCTTGCTTGCAAATCAGCAAACAGCTGTTGCCAGTTATCTGGAGCTGGCTGAGGAATCGGACTCTGGCCATTCCATTGACCCTGTCTATCATTTTGCTCATGATCTTCCTGGCTTGGAATCATACTTATAGCTTATACTATGCTGAAACAATCAATGCGACTAGCTAGGTAGTGATAATTAAACCTCTTGCCGCCTCACGGTCCAAGATCAAGCAGATATTCATCCATGTTCCCCAATCATACAGATAAATATATTGATTCATGATCATAACATTTAATACTAATCAGTTAGTAGTTCAACAACTAACAATACTAATAAGCATGTTCTAGCAATATCAGTTCTAATAAGCACGTTCTTGCTTATGATGCAGCAGTCAAGGCCCAACCTTATCAATGTATCCCATGTAGACAGGTAAATAATTTATTCTATTTAAGCAGTTAAACATATAACAACATAAATAGTTACCAAACCATGAGTCGATCTTGTCTTCAGTGGCAAATGTACATGCCCTGCCAGTCTACAGGAACCCTAAACCTTGGCACGCTCTGATACCAAGTTGTAACGCTCCGGTTACTCCAGGACCATTACTGTGGACTTTAAACAGTGCTTAACTCGCTAAACGAGTCATTTGGTTATAAACATGCATCTAGGTGTCATTAATAGGCTAAGGTGAAAAATCTTGATCAAAAGGAATGGATATATTTTATTTAAAACATTAAATTGTACATGGGCCCATAAAAGTGTTTACAAAGTTATTTACAATCCCAAAATGGTCATTACAGTATAAAAATTACAACCCGCCGACCTAAGTGGAAAAAAGAGGGTTAACCCCTAGTTCCTCTGAGAAACACCTTGGCCGTGGTGGTCAAGCGGCTGCATATGTACACATTGCCACCTAAGCTCTCCACTCAAGGTTGGGTGAGCTTTTCTTTCCCTTTACTTGCACCACATAGCACCCGTGAGCCAAAGCTCAGCAAGAAAACTTATTACTGCATGTATGTAATATCAATAAATTATTCTAGTAATCATTCTAGGGCTTGCAGCCCTAATCAGATAGCGAGTCACACTTTAGGGTTCCGCACCCTAATCCGATAAGTGACTATTAAGTCATACTCTGAATAAATGACTAATAAGTTTATCCCTGGATAGATAACTAATAAGTCTATCTCTGAATAAATGACTAATAAGTCTATCTCTAGGGCTTTGCACCCTAAGCCATGTGATGTTCAGTCACCTGAGCCTTTTGGCCCTGACTCTACGTAACTAGCCTTTAGACTAGACAAGCGCTTTTAGTTTTCATCGAACTTGGGGTCAGTCAAGCATTTCATTCTCATGTTGATTAGATCTAGTCATTTCGGCCTATGTTAAACACATTAATGTTGTTCTTGACTCTTAAGCCAATATAATACAACCAGCACTCAGTATCACCGCTGAACTTGACTGATAAGTCACAGCTTCAGGATCAATACTAAACACCATTGTCGTTCTCTAGCTAATAAGTCAGTACCATACATAGATAAGCAAAGCTGCTATGCATTTACAATGCAATCAATGTCCATATATATAGAGCACTCAATATGCTTCATCAATAATCATGCATGTCACATAATGGGTGCAGTTTTCTTACCTCTGGTTCGAGCGTGAAATAATAAAAGAACGACATTTAAGAACGATCGGTCCTTAAGTTCCTTAGCGGTCACCTAGTCATAACCAAATATGAAATCCCATCAATAAAAATAAATAATAAAAGGTTCATGATCTAAAACCTCGCTCCTGGGGCCTCGAATTGTACTAAAACGGTTAGTAGATTTGATACCGAGCCTTAGGAAATGAAACCCTGAGCCTAAACCCTTGAAAAACCCCTCCCTGACACAAAAGGAAGGGGCGAGCCACGACTTGACCTAGTGGGTCGCGGTGCGCCCCCAAGACAGAGAGCATTTGTCTGGCGTACCAAGGGCGGGCCGTGACTTGGTCTAGAGGGTCGCGGCGCGCCTGCTAAACAGAGCCCAGGGTAGGCTCTGGCTTGGGTCCAGGTCGCGACTTGCATGAACTCGGTCGCGACTTGACCCAATGAACCCAGCTCCCCTACCCATTTTCTCAATTCAAACCAGTACAAACCTTCATCAATTAAATCCCAAAATCACAACTAACATTACCACAACATATCCATCATTCAACCAACAAAACCTAAGTTTTATAACACTTAAAACCACACCAAATAACCAGTTCAACAATCAAAACTCTCAAACCTTAAACCTTAAACTATCCTTAAAACAGAGCAAAACCAGGAACCAAGGCTGGAAATCTTACCTTAAACACATTATTGAATCCCCTTCAATGGTTGATCACTAGCCTATACCCTCAAGCTTTAGTTCCCTAGCTTGAATCCTTAATCTTGCTTCAAAAATTCAAGCCAAGAAGAAGAGATGATCGAGAGAGATAGAAAAAGAGTCTCTATTTTGCTGTCTAAATCCTTCTACATCCATCTAGTTTAAAATATAACCCTTGGTCAAAAGACCAAAATGCCCCTAGGGTCAATTAATTCCTATACAGCCACCCAAGGGAAAAACAGTCATTTCCCACTTATCCCGCTAATCATAATTAACGTCCTCCAATTCCCGTTTTTCCCAATATTCTAAAATAATAATTAAAGAATAACCCATTACCCATTCATTCCCGATAATTTACTAAGCATCAAAATACCCCCAGACTTACCCCGAGCTTGGAAATTAATCTCGTTATGACCAAACCGCTAACTTGTGTTCTAGGATCGTCTCATGCCAAATAGCTCAAACATATCCACATTATAATGTGGTCTCATCCATAAATCATAAACATGCACATAAATATACAAATATGCTCTTAACATATCAAAATTATGAAAATGCCCTTCTAATGAGGATTGGACCCACATGCATGCAATCATCATCATATAATCATGCATTTAATCACATAATTGCATAATTAATCAATTATGGCCCTCCTGGACCCCTAATCCAACCATTAAACCACATTAGGGAATTTGGGACAATACACACACATTCCAATATTTGATCAATGAATGGAAGTGGAAAATGGTCTTTGCAGGTGGCTGCATTTAATTTTCTATAATCAATGAACATGCACCACCTAGTTGTGACCTTGGTAGGCACAAGTTCCCTTTTTTCATTTTGTACCACTGTTACTCCCAATTTCTTGGGAACAATCTGAGTTAGGCTAACCCATTTACTGTCAGCAATAGGACAAATCATTCCAGAATCAAGAAGTTTCAAGACTTCAGTCTTAACTACTTCCTTCATCGTTGAGTTTAATCTTCTTTGAGGGTCACGACGTGGTATAGCCCCGTCTTCCAATTGAATGTGATGGGAGCAAATCAAAGGACTAATACCTTTGATGTCAACTATCGTCCATCCTAATGCATCTCTTTGTTCTTGCAACACATTGATGAGCTAGTGCTCTTGTGTGGCGTTGATCTTGGAAGATATTATGACAGGAAAAATGTTGTCAGCTTCCAGGAAAACATGATTAAGGCCCTCAAGAAGTTGGGCCAACTTTAGTTGAGGAGCTTTTTCAGTGGAGGGTTTTGGTGTTTCTTGATCTCGAGGGAGTTCCTCAAAGAATGGATTCCAAAAGATGGTTCTTCTAGCATGTGAGTGTTTGATGATTTCAGGGTTGATTTCAGACTCATCGGGCTCTGAACTTTTAGAAATTTGGAAGAGGTGATTAAAATGATTAGAAGTGTACTTCGATTCGACCTCTTCTGAAATAAGTGTATCGATCAGATATGATTGGAAACACCTCATCATTATCAGGTGGTTGTTTGCCAATGTGGAAAACATTCACTTCTAGAGTCATGTTCCCGAAAGAGATTTTCATGAGACCATTCCTACAGTTAATGAGTGTGTTTGTTGTTTCGAGAAAAGGTCTATCGAGAATTATGGGAATTTTGGAATCCTTGATAACCTTGGCATAAGTTGGCACTTGTTTGATCACATGCAACAATGGCAAGTTGATCTTCCCTTGTGTTAAAAGGTCTAGGATTTCACCATGATTTTACAGTACCTTTCCAATGGATTTCAAAGCTTGAGGAAAAGGCGCCTTTCCTGGAATGCATATTGGCACATCATCATCTAGAGCGGGCATTGACGTACTCATTGTCTTAGTTAACGGTGAAACTGTACTTTGACCACTTCGAGTAGTGATGGCATTAACCTCTTTGAGATTTGTATCTGTAGAGGAGGAGGTTTGTGCCATGTGTTGCCCTTTTTTATGGATTAGAGGTTGAGAGGGAAGTCTACCATGCTCTTGAATTGCCAAAGTAGTGTTTAACTTTGTCATTTGGCTTTTTATGTCTTTCATTTCCTCCACCATTTGTGTGAAACAAGATTTAAGCTCTTGAGTTGAGGCTATTTGTGTTTGCGCAAGCATTTGCAAGGTATTCTCAAGAGCATAACTTGACTGCATGTTATTTTGAGGAGCAATGTACGCTTTTGGTGGTTGTTGCTACTTAGGCCTCCATTGGCTCCCAAATGCTTGGTTTGAATCCTTCCAGCCAAAATTTGGATGGTTGCGCCAACCCAGATGGTAAGTGTTTGAGAAAGGGCTATAAGGCTTCTTATAATCCCGTAAAGCATTACATTGTTCCTCATTTCCTCCTCTTAACTCACCAAAAGTTGTCAAACTCTTGCAGTTGATGTTCCGTCTCTCCACAGATGAAGCATGGATCTCGTGTCTCTACTTTTGCGGCCATGTGGATTCCTCTACCTTCTTTAGTTTTGAATGCCTCAAATTTTTGTCTCAATGATTCAATTTGGCTTTTGACGTTGTCATCTTCCCTCAATTGGTAGATTCTGGTTAATCATGGCATGTCCATAGGACTCGGTCCATTCCATGTGTAGGACTTTTCAGCAAGATCGTCGAGATACTCGAAAGCTTCATCGGGATCTTTTTGAAGGAATTCGTCATTGCACATCATTTGTATGAAGTGTTTGTCCGGTTGTGAGAGCGTCATAGAAATAGTTGATCAGACGCCAGCTTTCGTATCCATGATGTGGGCATTGATTTATTAATCTCTAAACCTCTCCCAGACCTGATAGAAATTTTCATGGTCTTTCTTGATGAATGTAGAGATTTGCCTCTTAAGGTTGCTAGTCTTATGGTTTGGAAAATATTTGGCAAATAATGCTTTTGTTATTTCGTCCCATGTTCCAATAGAAATAGGCCTTAAGGAATACAACCGGCTTTTTGCTTTGTCATTGAGAAAGAAAGGAAAAAATTTCAATCTCACAATGTTGGTGACATCAGCTCGGTTGTTGAATGTAGCCACCACCTCTTCGAATTCCTGTATATGCAGGTACATACTCTCATTTTCCAACCCATGTAAGGTTGGTAAGAGGTTAATCATGTTGGGTTTGAAATCGAAATTTGGCATATTGTTTGGATACATTATGAAGGTGTGGTTGTACGGGTAGGATGTAAATAATCCTGGAGCGTTCTTGGTTGGAATTCATCTTGATGAGCCATCGTGGGTGGTTTAGGAAGTCTCGGTGAATTGGCTTAATGTGAACGAATGGAAGAGAACAACGAGTTAGGAGAGTTCTTTAAAGTTTCTACTTGTTGTCTCACGAATCTCCCTAGTGCAGCTCTGTTTCGTGGCATAATTTTTTTTTTGTAAGTATTATAAGCGCAAGTGTAGAATAGTGTAACAAGTATACACCGAAAATGTTCCCAGACCAATTGGGAAGGTTGCCAAGGTACCACTTTAGGCCCAAGAGCTTTTATAGAACTCCCTGAGGTTCTTAGAAAAGGTTGGAGAGTAACGCTAACACAGACCTTATTTAAGAACCAATTTTTCTAAGACAAAACAAGTTTGGTTTTTACTGATTTCCAAAATTACACAAATGTTCTCAATACTTTGTTTTTTTATGCTCTAAAATTTATGATTCAATGTTTTATGCTTTTTTTTTTTTGGGAAAAGGCATAAATCTAGAAAATAAAATTCTAAACCTAAGAGTAAGAAAAAAAAATAATGACAAAAATGAATAAATAAAAAAACTAAAAATGAAAATTAGTGAGAAAAAAAATTAAAAGAGAACTAAAAAATATACTTTTTTCTAAAATAAAAAAATAATTAATTCACTATGAAAACCTTTAATTGTAAAATTACCTCCTCGGCAATGGCGCCAAAAATTGATATCGCCCAATAAACTCATAAGCGGTCGCAGTAGTAATCAGGCTATATTGTATCCACAGAGAGGTAAAATACAAGTAAAAAAAAAGATTAGAAATTAGAAACTTTGAAATAATGTAACTTTGAAAAAGAATAATTTGTAAACACTAATAAACAAAATTGAGGAATTAGAATCAGAAAGAAAATATGGAAGACACAAGTTTCATTCATGCAAACATATATATATATATATTAATAAAATTGATGCATTCTACTCAACTATAATTCTACACCATTAATTATAGTTGGAAAATATATATAATAAAGCTCACCTTAAAACATGTTCTTAATTAAATTATACTAACTTCTAATTTTAAAAGTATATCATATTATATACCTTAGAGTGACAAAATATCAATGGCAGAATGCGGTAAAAAATATATAATATAACAAATATCATAAATTAAATCAAGAGCTTAAATTACATAAGAAGAGCATGACTAGGCTTATGTAAAAGACACCAATAAACTTACAATAAAAATTAGAAGAAAATAAATTTAATTGTAACAAACATATAGAAATGAAGAAGAAAAGAATCAATATATTAAAAATATAATGTGAAACGTGAACTTCACTCTAGCCTTTCCACATGAGAATTTAGCCTAAAATAGGCATTGTTTTCACTCAAAAAGTATAAAAGAAATGAAAGAAAAATAAGAAATAAATGTTTTTCTCTCTAACTATACTCTCTACACTTAATTCCACAAACTGATGTCTTTTTCCCTACATTTGGTTCTCTATTTATAGTGGAAATAGGACCCAAAATGTGTAAAATAGTGGGAATAATGGCATCATATTCTTATGGAAGTGGGACAAGTGGGAGACAGCCAGGACACGTGTCGGGCTCAGAGTGGCTATTAGAAAAATGCTGATGGTGGAGTGGGAGACAGCAAGGCGACGTGGCGGCTTTTGGTTGGCTAGGTAGAAAGCGTGGCAGGCGGCGTGGGACTTGGCATCAGGCGATCAGGCGGATGGGACAGCTCGGCATTAGGTGGCAGGCAACTCGCATCAGGCGTGGCTCGGCTTTTGCTGAAGGCTTGGGCTGGGCTCAGTTTTTGGTGAAGGCTTGGGCTGGACTCAATTTTTAGGCTTGCTTTTTGTCAAAAATGTCATTTTTTCAATCCTTCTTTAAATATATATTCTTTTGTTATTCTTTCTTTTTCTTTGTGTCAAAATACATTTTATTTCTTGAAAATCAAAGAAAAATTACATTATATTACAATAAATCCATTAAAATATTAATTAAAACTTAATTAATTTTAAACTTTAAAACTAATAAAATGATATTTTTGAGCACTAATCAGTGATCTGACCATTTGTACTGCTCCATGGTGCCATTTTCGTTGGTTTCAGCTCAATTATTAGGGTTTCTAGCTTTCTTCTCTTGATTTTTTCGTTTTTATTTTTTATTATTTGGGTTTCAATTCTCATTGAGTATAACCAAAAAATTTCATGGTTTGTTGGTGCTTCCTGTTCTAATCTTAACTTCAATTTTATATGTTTGACCTTTGTGAATTTTCTGTTTAAATATATTATTTATGTAGCAATCTGTTACATATTTGTAAAGTATGTTTTCTGATGATGAAAAGTTTTCTTTCATTTTTTTTTTGGTATTTGATATTATGTGTTAAAATATCTATTATATATGTGTGTTGTTGATATATGCAGCTTGCAAGTTGAGGCTAGCATAGGAGATACTTTGTTATGATGTTGGGTTGTTGTGATACTTTGCTGGTGACTTAGTGATTGTGTATCTATGAGTTTGCATGCTTTGATTGTGATAAAACATAGCTTGCTTTGATTCTATAATTCTTTCTAAAGAGTTGCTAGTTGGTACAGTAGTTTGATTCTATTTTTTTGATGCAGGAGATAAATATATACATTACAATTCTTTTTTAAGCTATATTATGTTTTTGTAACAATATGTTACAAACATATTCTGGTTCTGTAAAGATCTGTTACAAATTTTTTAATATGTTTTATACATTGTTGTAGTTACAGTATATTAACTCTTAACAAATCTGTTAATTTGTTTTTTGTTCTGTAATGATCTGTTTCAAGCTTGTTAATACCTATTTTTGAATCTGTAATGATCAATTACAAGTTTGTTAATGTGTTTGTAGTTACAGTACATTAAGATGGAAAAATTATATAATTAACAAAGGAAAGTTGTCACCAATATTTATGAGCATAAACATTTTTTCTATTTTATAGTGTTTTATCTGTCCCTATTTGTACAATTAAACGGAAGCAAGACTAGTACAAAAAAATCATGACAAAACCCCATACAAGACCAATGATGTAAATGATGGTTACAATATCATAACAATTTGTTTTAGGTGAAGAACTTTAGTGTACCTTGATCAATCTAAAATTGCAAGCATGTTTTTTTTGAATGACCGTTGGTTGCTGTAAACTCCGAGCTTTTATTTTTTTTTTATCTACATTCGTTGGGTTAGTCTCAGATGCAGCTTCACCTTGTAGTTGTTGTGGGTTTGTAGTTATTAATGTCAGGAATATAGATTGGGATGGGATGGTCTTTAGCGTGTATTTAGTGTAACTTTGGGGTGGGCTTTAATGTATAATGGGCTGGTGTGATTTTACCGTAAAAATGTAGAGAAATTTACATTCCTTACTATTTTTTATAATTAAATTACAAAAATACCTTTCCTAATTTAATTTATAATACTATCATTTTTTTACTGCTTTTTTCAACTTTTTTTTTTATTATTTTTGTTGACTCGTTTTTTCGTTAACTAGTCAAGCACCCAAAGAATAATATTGAGAAGATTTTTTAGAGCTAAATAAAACATAAGAAATGTGTCTAGTGCCCAGAAATAAGGGATAGAGAGATTTTTATAATGGTTCAGCCCCAAAAAGATGGTCTACATCCACTTAGTCACTGTCATTGATCTTGCAAGCCATTGATTTTTTACTTCATTAAAGAAAGAGAGAACTCTCTCTGTGAAACACTGCCACCCCCCTTTTCCTCTCCGCTATCCTCTTATTTATATTGAAGAGTTAGGGTTACATTTGAGTGTGGGATTAAGTTATTGAGCTTGGCCCAAGAATTATACAAAGTTACAATTGACTAGGCTCTAGGCAAGATCTGGGCTGATGGGTAGTGATGCTCCAAAAATTGGTATAACAATTGCCCCCCAAGTCAGTCTTCATGTTTACATAAGGCTGACTTATCGTGTGAACTCTATTCAAGTTTCTCTTCACGAGGACTAGACCTTTAGGCCTTGGACATATCATTACTTGAATTCGTCAATCTTTTAATAGTGATTCTTGTGCGCATAGCCTCACGAGTTGTCTTGTAAGCCATTCGAGATGCTTCAAACCTAAGCATGGAAAATAGTGACAGTAAAAAGATCTGAGTTGCTTGCAAACCTTAGCCAATTCTTATGCTTGAAGATTCAAGTGACTCAAGGAGACAAATTCATCTTGTGTGGTTCCTAGGACCTCCAAGAACCAAACAAAATGAATGCTCAAGGTTGCGAGGACTTCTAGGAACCAAGCAAGAAGAATGCTCCAGGTTTCGAGGTTGTCTAGGAACCAAGCAAAATGAATGCTCCAGGTTCTGATGTTCTCTAGGAACCGAGCAAGATGAATGCTCTAGGTTCCAAGGGCCTCTACGAACCAAACAAGAAGAATGCTCAAGGTTCCGAGAACCTCAAGGAACCGAACAAGATGAATGCTCTAGGTTCTGAGGTTCTCCAAGAACTGAGCAAGAAGAATGCTCAAAGGTTTCGAGGACCTCAAGGAACCGAGCAAGACGAATGCTCCAGGTTCCGAGGGCCTCTAGGAACCAAACAAGAAGAATGCTCAAGGTTCTGAGGACGTATAGGAACCAAGCAAGAAGAATGCTCTAGGTTCCAAGGATCTCAAGGAACCGAGCAAGATGAATACTCCAAATTCCGAGGTTCTCAAAGAACCGAGCAAGATGAATGCTCAAAGGTTTCGAGGACCTCTAGGAACCAAGCAAAATGAATGCTCAACGTTTTGAGGACCTCTAGGAACCAAGCAAGAAGAATGCTCCAGGTTCCTAGGACCTCTAGGAACCAAGCAAAATGAATGCTCCAGGTTCCGAGGTGTTGGGAATTGTGCCCTGAAAGCATATGTAGTAGACATTGTTTTAAGAAATAAATAAATAAATTGAAGTTGTTATGCATATATTTTATGGACTATATTATTCTGTGATAATATTAAGTAAATATCAGAAAATTTTCTAAGTTCATATATGTGATCTCAACCAAGTATTGGTACGGAAGGATTGTATTTGAGATAAATGAACTTGAATAGTTCGCAGTAAAATAAAGTTATGGAATCTTTAGATTAATTATTGCAAGTACGGTCCACTAGTATTATGAATACATGTGATCTAGATCCGGATTACTAGTGTAGTGGGACACTTTAGTGGAGGTACTTTATATATTAGAGAATATATAGAACAGGACCAGATATGTTTATTAATACTTAGTTAAATACCGTTTTGAAATATTAATTAAATATATAAATTGATAATCATGTACAAATAGATCTTAATCCTGAAGTTACTATGGACTACTATTTATGTTATATGAGTTCTTTGATTCACTCGTTAGGGTTTATCAGAATGATCAGGCTAGAAACTTTTGTTTTAGGAACTCATTAATGTAAATGGTTGGGGACATAGTAAATAGAATAATGGTTCTCTTAAGGGATGACTTTTGGGACTGAAAGGTTATTGAGCTCAAATTCATAATTTGGTTATGAATTAACCTTCACTAGTAAAGTCGGTGGTACTTAAGGAAACAAGATGTAATTAAAAGGGCAAAACAGTAATTTTATTTCCGGTTAATTATGAACCATTATTAGAGGGTTAATTTGTATGTAATGATTATATCAATGGACGCTTTATTGTTATAAAGTACTCAGTAAATGAAATGCCTATAATTACAAGAGTGCAGTCTCATATTTATAGTGGACTAATCATGAGATTAATAAATTAAAATTATTTAATTAAAGAGTTTAATTAATAATCACAAATTTATTGGAGCTTGAAATTATAGGTCCATAGGTCCCCACAGTGGCTCTATCAACACTATTCAAGGCAAGAGTTGATATAAAGGGTAAAATGGTAAAAAGACATGTTTAAGAAGAAATTTGTTCTTTAGGCCAAATATGCAATTATGTGATAATAGTGTTTAATTAATTAATTAATTATAAATTAGTTGTAATTATCAAAATTAATTATTGTGTAATTTTCAAAATTATATAAATAATTAATTATAATTTTCGAAATTATAATAAAATAAATATTAAATTTTTGAAATTAATATTTAATTAAAATTGGTTTTAATTAATTAGTAGAATTAATTAAATATCTTTATTTGAGTGAGAGATAATAATTTGACAAGTTCAAATTGGATTTGAATTTAAAAGATTAATATTTATTCAAATAATTAATTATATGTGGTAATTAATTAAAAAGATAATATATTTAAATTTGAATTAATTATCAAGTTGTTGGATTTTATCTCATAAGGTAGTTTGAATAAATAATTAAATAATTGTGAAAAAAATCTTGAACCCTATTTTGTAGGGAGCTACACGAACTAAAGAGTCTGAGGGACTCACTTGGGCGTGTAGCACAGTAAAATATCAAGATTGGATTTTTCACTTCTATTTAATTAATTAATTAATGGATAAGTAAAAAGTTAATTTTGATGTTTACATTAATAAAATAATTAAATAATAGTTGAGAAAATAAATTCCCCTATTTTATGGGGTACTGCACGACACACACAGTCCCTGGACTGTGTGTGGCGTGCAGCTATAGAAATCAGGGAGTGGATTTTTTCACTTTTATTTATTTAATTAATTAATTAATGAAAAATTCAAAAAGATAGTTTTGATATTTTCATTAATAAGATAATTAATTAATTAAAAGATAAAGTGTAATTGGTTACATATTTATTTTTTAAATTTAAATATTTTCTATATAAGTTAGACCTATCAGAAAATAACTATATACTCAATTATTCGCTCTAAAAGAAAAGAACGATACTTTCCATCTCTCATTGAAAAACTTACAGAACCAATCTCAGTTCTATTCTCTTGATCTCATGTGTTGAGTACATCAAGTTGAATCAGAAATATACCATCATTTATTATATAAGTGCCCATACACTTCTTGAGGTGTAGAGAATACTGTGGAAGATCTTGGTGTGAGTACCTGGGAAAAGCTTGTATAGGAAGATCGTTTATTTTACGAAAAGATAGCAATGACACTTGATAGGCATTGAAAGGTATGTTCTTTATTCTTTTCTTGTATATGATTAATGTATGTATATTAATGGATCTGCATATTTAAAAGTAGTTTAAATATGTTACAAAATTTTTGTTGTACACTGGGCCAACCCATCACACAATTCCACTGCGTATTAGGGAACTTGTTCCTAACAATTGGTATCAGAGCGATCATAAATCTCTGCATACATTAATTATTGTGTGGGCATAATATGCATTCTTATGTTATCGTAATATGTGTGAATGGATGGATGTATGTATGTTTAAAGTTTATTCTTAAGGGTCGTTAATTATATAGTGTTTTGGGTTTAGGAATTGTTCTTAAATTTTTAGATGAAAAATGTAAGCCATTTTGGGGCATAGGAATTTTTGAAATTTAATTTTCTGCATTAAATTATTAAAAAAAAATTGTGTAAGGCCCGAGCCCCGAGTTTCATGCCTCGAAGCCCGAGCCCCGGGTTCCATGCCCCGAAGCCCGAGCCCCGGGTTCCATGCCCCGAAGCCCGAGCCCAAGGCTATCTCATGATGTCGTACGGCCCCGTGGCCTGTGGCTCCCCAACCGCGCACGCCCCTGCACCTGCATCCATGTGCGCCCTGCTGGCTCCCTGCCACAGCCTATACGCCTTCCAGCCATGTCCCAGTTGCTGGCCTGTGCACCCTGCGCAGCATCCCAGGCCCCGACGCCTGCTCCAGCGGCACCAGGACCCTGTCGAGCCGCTGCCAGCCCTTGCCATGGCCTCCCGCCATGCCTCCTGCCCCGTCGAGCCACATAGCCGCCGATCCTAGGGTTTCTAAACCCTAGGGCTTGCATCTTTGTTATCTATTTAAATTGTGGACCTAATTTATTTTAAGCCCATAATTAAAATTGTTTTGTTTTGAATTAATTGTTTGAGCCCAAATTCAAAAGTGGGCCTAATAACTTGTTGGGCATTAAAGCCCAAGTTAATTATTCTTAAAATTTGTTTAAGATAATTAAAAGTTACTTGAATTCAAATGGATATATGGCTTAATGGATCAAGAATACTTGTGAAGGCCCAAAGCTGAAGATAAATATCTCTTTATGTTTTATTTAGTTTCTTACACTTTTGTGTATAATTTTGCAAGTGTTGTAATTTTTCTAGAAATACCCAAGACACCCGAACCACTTTTATTTATTTATTTAATTAGTATTTATTTATTTAAATATTTGAATGTGATTAAATTGTTTAATACTTTATCATGCATTTTTTGACATGCCATACATATTACCCACAGTGTATTTAAAATTAGCATGCATCCCATATGAGTAGAAACATGTCTTAGGATTGTCCTTTGTGATTATATGATTTATGTGATGGACCATATAATAATAAATATAGTTTTAACTAGTTCAAGAGCGGAAATTGATTTTAAAAGTAGTTGAATTTCTAGTATTTAATAAAATTATTTTATTAAATAATAAATGATATTCCTAGTAATTATAGCAAATTAAAATTGAATTAATTAGGGCATAGTTCTATAATTTTAATTTTGCTTAATTGGATTAGTAATTATTAGAATATCATTTGGTAAAAATAGATTACTTTATTTTTACAACCTAATTAAAAAGCGTAGGATGTTTTGAGAAAACACATATTTTAAAAATAGTGAGTAGGAGAGGGAGTTATGACAATAAGTCCCATGGTCTCCATTATTAGTTAGCACCGAGGTAACATGGAGAGGGCCTCGCGGCAACATTGCTTGTGTCCCCCTAAGGAAGGTTCCGACTATGCTATTCTCAAGGTAAACTTCTTTAAGAATAGGATTTAATGATGTATTTCAAGTTTGAATGACCCCAAGGCACACTCTTGAGTTAAGTCATTGATCTAAAATAATGAGTTACACTCACAAGGTACATTAGGCTTTCGAGCGGACTAGTGTATCTTTGACCAAACAAGCGGTTGTTTATAAGTCAAAAGAGAAATGTTGATTTGAGTTTTCACTTATAAATTTGAGAAATTTTCTCAAAATTAATTTGGAATTAGTCTGACTTACCCTAAGGCTGGTCCTTTAATGTTCAAATTAATTAATCGTGGAATTAGTAATTATTTTTTTTATGTGTTCTTTAATTGTTGCATTCATGAATCACGTTTACTATTCCGAAAATTACTGATATTTATTATATGCATAAATTCATTTTTGTTTATTTATTTATTCCCAGCAAAGATGTCTATTGGTGAATTACACACTGATGCTTTTCTTAGTTCTTTGGTTTTTGAACCTAAAATCATGCAACACTGGTTTCGAGGCATTTTGACCATTTTTTTATAAGAAGTTGGTGTCAACCGTCTGTAACAAACCTCCAACAAGACCACCTTTGGCTATTAGCTATGAAGCAGAAGAAAAATATGCAAATTTGATGAAATATTATCGGTTGGCACGTTATTTCATGCTTTCAACCATGTCTGACGAAACGAAGGAAAAGTGTATACACTATGACTCAACACATGATATGTGGCAAGCAATGACAAAGGAAATATTTGCTGAGTGTGATCGTTTGTAACAAATGAAAAAGGTAAATGAGATTTACATCATATATATATATATATATTCAACTTTGAATAGTAGATTCAAATACAATGAATAGCGAATTCAATTTTTGGATAGTAGATTAAAAATATATATGCCACTAATCTATTTTTCTTTGTTTTTCCTTTTGCAGAATCAGAACCCTGAAAAGGAGGAACAGACTGATGAGGATTTTGATAGCGAGTAAAGCTGGACGAGTTGGAGAGTAGTTTCATTCAAAAAAATTATTGTTAGTTGAACAATTTATATTTCTTTATTTTGTTTCAGAAATTCTAGATTTCTTTGAACAAAGAAAACTATAGTTTAGAAATTTAGTTTATTATTAGTAATTTTGATTATTAATTTTTGGAAACTTATTTTTATTTTTGCATGACATTTATTTCTTTTATTAATAAATTAGTTATTATTTAAAGAAATTATCTATTTACTTATTATACAAATTCTTTGGGATAAACAAATTTACATACTTATGATAAATGACAAATTATTTACTTAATTCTAAATTATTTAAAACAGTTAATCCTAGATCTATTAAACGACAAAAGACTGATTCTGATAGTAAAACATATCTGTGGCACTTGAGATTGGGCCATATTGGTCTCGATAGAATTAATAGTCTTGTAAAGGATGGTCTTGTAAGAGAACTATCTATTGGATCTCTCCCTGTTTGTGAGTCCTGTCTAGAAGGCAAGATGACCAAGAGACCTTTCTCTGCTAAAGGTTCAAGAGCTACATAACCACTTCAACTGGTACAGACGGATGTTTGTGGTCCACTTAATGTACAAGCAAGAGGATGTTATGAATACTTTGTCACTTTCGTTGATGATTATTCAAGATATGGTTACTTATACTTAATGCAGAGAAAATCTGAAACTTTTGGAAAGTTCAAAGAATTTCGAGCAGAGGCTGAAAAGCAATTAGGTAAATCACTGAAATTCTTCGATCTAATCGAGGAGGAGAGTACTTGGATTTAAATTCGAGGACCATCTGTGTGAGCATGGTATTCAATCCCAACCCACAGCACCTGGAATGCCACATCAAAATGCTGTTTCAGAAAGATGAAACAGAATGTTACTAGATATGGTTAGATCAATGATGAGCTTCCCATCATTACCACTGTCATTCTGAGGCTATGCAATTCAATGTGCTCTATACATATTGAATGTTGTTCTATCTAAGTCTATCCAGAAGACACCCATGGAATTATGGAATGGTTGTAAACCTAATTTACACCATTTTTGCATTTGGGGGTGTCCTGCACACGTGCTTAAAGGAAAGACCGAGAAGTTGGAATCACGCTCTGAAGTGTGCATGTTTGTGGGCTATTCCAAAGAGATTAGAGGTGAAATTTTCTATAGTTCCAAAGAAAATAAAATATTTGTATCGACAAATGCAACTTTTCTTGAACGGGACTATGTTAATAACCACAAACCTCACAATAAGGTTGTATTGGAGGAGATGGTCTCGAATGAAGTTGCAAAGTCACTAGCAACAACCAAAGAAAAACGGTAAGAGGAAACTGCTAGTTCTAGTCAGAATAGTAGAGAGCCCCGTCGTAGTGGGAGGGTTAGTAAGCAACCCATACGCTATGAACATGAAGTTCAAATGCTTGTGTCTGACACAAACAAAGACGATCCATTGACATTTAAAGATGCAATGAATGATTCTGACAATGACAAATGGCAAGACACCATGAACCAAGAAATGGAATCGATGTATTCCAATTTTGTCTGGGTTCTTGAAGATCCACCCGAGAATATCAAGCCCATTGGTTGCAAGTGGATATTCAAGAAGAAAATAGGAGCGGATGGGAAAGTAGAGACTTTCAAAGCAAGGCTTGCAGCCAAAGGCTACACACAGAAAGAAGGGGTTGATTATGACGAAACTTTTTCTCCTGTAGCCATGCTAAAATCCATTCGTATACTCTTATCCATTGCTGCGTGCATGGATTATGAGATTTT
The DNA here is from genome assembly GCF_963169125.1 of Humulus lupulus. Taxonomy (NCBI): domain Eukaryota; kingdom Viridiplantae; phylum Streptophyta; class Magnoliopsida; order Rosales; family Cannabaceae; genus Humulus; species Humulus lupulus. The sequence continues at coordinate 52,623,558 of NC_084799.1, forward strand.
GGCAAATGGATGTCAAAACAACTTTTCTGAATGGCTACCTTGACGAAACCATTTACATGTCTCAACCAGAAGGGTTTGAAGTAAAAGGTCAAGAGAAAAAAGTTTGCAAGCTTCTTAGGTCCATCTATGGACTCAAACAAGCTTCTAGATCTTGGAATCTTAGATTTGATGACACAATTAAAACGTTTGTTTTTGAACAAAACGTTGACGAACCTTGTGTCTATAAACAAATCAAAGATGGTGTAGTAGTATTCCTCGTTCTTTACGTTGATGATATATTACTAATTGGCAATGACGTAACATCATTATCAAAGGTAAAGAACTAGTTAGCTGAACAATTCCAAATGAAATATTTGGGAGAAGCCAAGTATGTTCTAGGCATTCAAATTCTTAGGGATAGATAGAACAAGACTTTGGCACTGTCTCAAGCAACTTATTTTGCTAAGGTGCTAGAACGCTTTAATATGCAAAACTCTAAACAGGGTGATATGCCAACCCATTCTGGAGTAGTCTTTTCCAAGGAGCAGTGTCCCAAAACACCTCAGGAAGGTATGAGACAGTATCCCTATGCCTCAGCAGTAAGCAATCTTATGTACGCTATGCTATGTACAAGACCTGACATTTGTTATGCAGTAGGGATGGTCAGTCGTTATCAATCCAATCCTGGTCTGAATCATTGGAATGCAGTGAAGAATATTCTCAAGTATCTTAGAAATACTAGAGATTATATGCTTGTATATTCAGGTGGAGACTTGAACCCCACTAGTTACACTGATTCTGATTTTCAATCAGACAGAAATAGTCAGAAATCGACTTCTGGAGTAGTGTTTACTCTTGGAGGAGGAGCGGTAGTCTAGCGAAGTATTAAACAAATTAGCATTACAGACTCCACCATGGAAGTCGAGTATATAGTAGCTTGTGAAACAGCTAAAGAGGTTGTGTGGCTCAAGAAGTTCTATTCTGATCTGGAAGTAGTGACAAATGTGGATAAGCCACTAGTCCTATATTGTGACAACAGTGGGGCAGTAGCTAACTCAAAGGAACCACAGAGTCATAAGAGGGGAAAGCACATCGAGAGGAAGTATCACTTGATCAGAGAGATAGTTCTCCGAGGAGATGTTGCAATTATGAAGATAGCTTCAGAGCATAATCTTGCAGATCCTTTTACAAAGACGTTATCTATAAAATCTTTTAAGGAGCATGTAAGAAACATGGGAATGAGAGAGATGCCGCATTTGCTTTAGGGAAAATTGGACATTGTTGGGAATTGTGCCCTGAAAGCATATGTAGTAGACATTGTTTTAAGAAATAAATAAATAAATTGAATTTGTTATGCACATATTTTATGGACTATATTATTCTGTGATAATATTAGGTAAATATCAGAAAATTTTCTAAGTTCATATATATGATCTCAACCACGTATTGGTACGGGATGATTGTGTTTGAGATAAATGAACTTGAATAGTTCGCAGTAAAATAAAGTTATGGAATCTTTATATTAATTACTGCAAGTACGGTCCACTACTATTATGAATACATGTGATCTAGATCCAGATTACTAGTGTAGTAGGACACTTTAGTGGAGGTACTTTATATATTAGAGAATATATAGAACAGGACCAGATATGTTTATTAATACTTAGTTAAATACCGTTTTGAAGTATTAATTAAATATATAAATTGATGATCATATACAAATAGATCTTAATCCTGAAGTTACTATGAACTCCTATTTATGTTATATGAGTTCTTTGATTCACTCGTTAGGGTTTATCGGAATGAACAGGCTAGAAATTTTTATTTTGGGAACTCATTAATGTAAATGGCTGGGGACATAGTAAATAGATAAAGAATCTATACCTTCTCGCAAGAGATTGAATAATGGTTCTCTTAAGGGATGAATTTTGGGACTGAAAGGTTATTAAGCTCAAATTCATAATTTGGTTATGAATTAACCTTCACTAGTAAAGTCGATGGTACTTAAGGATACAAGATATAATTAAAAGGTAAAACGGTAATTTTATTTCCGGTTAATTATGAACCATTATTAGAGAGTTAATTTGTATGTAATGATTATATCAATTGACGTTTTATTGTTATAAAGTACTCAGTAAATGAAATGTCTATAATTACAAGAGTGCAGTCTCATATTTATAGTGGACTAATCATGAGATTAATAAATTAAAATTATTTAATTAAAGAGTTTAATTAATAATCACAAATTTATTGGAGCTTGAAATTATAGGTCCATAGGTCCCCATAGCGGCTCTATCAACACTATTCAAGGCAAGAGTTGATATAAAGGGTAAAATGGTAAAAAGATATATTTAAGAAGAAATTTTTTCTTCGGGCTAGATATGCAATTATGTGATTATAGTGATTAATTAATTAATTATAAATTAGTTGTAATTATCAAAATTAATTAATAATTAATTATTGTGTAATTTTTGAAATTATATAAATAATTAATTATAATTTTTGAAATTATAATAAAATAAATATTAAATTTTTGAAATTAAATTGGTTTTAATTAATTAGTATAATTAATTAAATATCTTTATTTGAGTGGTAGATAATAATCTGACAGTTCAAATTGGATTTGAATTTAAAAGATTAATATTTATTCAAATAATTAATTATATGTGATAATTAATTAAAAAGATAATAGATTCAAATTTGAATTAACTATCAAGTTGTTGGATTTTATCTGATAAGGTAGTTTGAATAAATAATTAAACAATTGTGAAAAAAATCTTGGACCCTATTTTATAGGGAGCTACATGAAGCAAAGAGTCTCAGGGACTCACTTAGGCGTGTAGCACAGTAAAATATCAAGATTGGATTTTTCACTTCTATTTATTTGATTAATTAATTAATTTATAAGTCAAAAGTTAGTTTTGATGTTTACATTATTAAAATAATCAAATAATGGTTAAGAAAATAAATTGCCCTATTTTATGGGGTACTGCACGACACACACAATCCTTGGACTGTGTGTGGCGTACAGCTATAGAAAGCAAGGTATTTAATTAATTAATTAATGAAAAATTCAAAAAGATAGTATTGATATTTTCATTAATAAGATAATTAATTAAAAGATAAATTGTAATTGGTTACATATTTATTTTTTAAATTTAAATATTTTCTATATAAGTTAGACTTATCAGAAAATAACTATATACTCAATTATTCGCTCTAAAAGAAAAGAACGATACTTTCCATCTCTCCCTGAAAAAGTTATAAAATTAATCTCAAGCATATTCTCTTGATCTCGTATGTTGAGTACATCAAGTTGAATCAGAAATGTACCATCATTTATTCTCTAAGTGCACACACACTTCTTGAGGTGTAGAGAACGGTGTGGAAGATCTTGGTGTGAGTACCTGGGAGCAGCTTGGATAGGAAGATCGTTTATTTTATGAAAAGATAGCAATGACACTTAATAGGCATCGAGAGGTATGTTCTTTATTCTTTTATTGTTTATGATTAATGTATATATATTAATGGATCCACATATTTAAATTTTGTTTAAATATGTTACAAAATTTTTGTTGTACACTGGGTCAACCCATCACACAATTCCGCTGCGTATTAGGAAAACTTGTTCCTAACACGAGGTTCTCTAGGTACTGAGCAAGATTAATGCTCAAGGTTCCGAGGACCTCTAGGAACCAAGCAAGAAGAATGCTCAAGGTTTCGAGGATCTCAAGGAACCGAGCAAAAGGAATGCTCAAAGGTTCCGAGATTCTCTAGGGCCAAGTTGTCCAAGGTCCTCCAAGCTAAGGTCTTCCAGGCCCAAGGTCGTCCTCCAAGCCTAAGGTTGGTCCTCCAAGCCTGAGGTAGCCCACCAAGCTTGAGGTTATCCTTCAAGGCCGAGGTTGTCCTCCAGGCCTGAGGTCCTCCAAGTGAGAGGTCCTCCGGGCGAAAGGTCCTCCAAGCAAGAGGTCCTCTGGTCTAGGCGAGAGGTCCTCCGGGAGAGAGGTCCTCCGAGCGAGAGGTCATCAGAGTGAGAGGTCCTCCGGCCGAGAGATCCTCCAGGCGAGAGGTCGTCTGGGGCCAAGGTCCTCCAAGAGAGAGGTACTCCAGGGTCGAGGTCCTCCAGGCAAGAGGTCCTCCGGGTGAGAGGTCCTCCGGGCGAGAGGTTCTCCGGCCGAGAGATCCTTCAGGTGAGATCCTCCAGGCGAGACGTCCTCCACGCGAAAGGTCCTCTGGGCAAAAGGTCCTCCAAGGCCGAGGTCCTCCGAGTGAGAGGTTCTCCGGGCGAGAGGTCCTCCAGGGCCGAGGTCTTCCAAGCGAGAGGTCCTCCAGGCAAGAGGTCCTTTAGGGCCGAGGTCCTCCAGGCAAAAGGTCCTTCATGTGAGAGGTCCTCCAAGCGAGAGGTCCTCCGGCCGAGAGATCCTCCAGGCAAAAGGTCCTCTGGGGCCGAGGTCCTCCAGGTGAGAGGTCCTCCGGGTGAAAAGACCTTTAGGAACTCAGGAGAAGGAATGCTCCAAAGTAACTCCTCCCTTCAGGCACTCCCAAGCAACCCCAGACATGTGGATCTGCCAGCTAGTGTCCATATATGTCTGAAATATTGCTGAACATAGATGGTTTGGGGCAGCCTGTTGCTGGGGTCAATTTCAATGACATCAACGTCTTTTTCCTTGTGTGTTAGCTCTCAATGAAAGCACCAAAATGTTGACTCATTTTTCCGTAAACTCGTCTAACACCCAAAGAATAATATTGAGAAGATTTTTTAGTGCTAAATAAAGTATAAGAAATGTGTCTAGTGCCCATAAATAATGGATAGAGAGATTTTTATAGTGGTTCAACCCCAAAATGATGGCATACATCCACTTAGTCACTATCATTGATCTTGCAAGCCATTGATTACATTTGTATTTAACTTTTAGCTATTTGACTTCATTGAAGAATGAGAGAACTCTCTCTGTGAAACACTGCCGCCCCCTTTTCCTCTCCCCTCTCCTCTTATTTATATTGAAAAGCTAGTGTTACATTTGAGTGTGAGCTTAAGTTATTGGGTTTGGCTCAAGAATTATACAAAGTTACAATTGACTAGGCTCTAGGTATGATCTGGGCTGATGGGTAGTGATACTCCAAAAATGGATATAACAATTTTCTTTTTTTTTTTTTTTTCACGGTACGGGGTTCCTCTCTCTCTCTCTCTCTCTCTCTTTCTCTCTCTCTCTCCACTATACTCTTTTTTTTATTAATTTCTTACATTCTCTCTTATCTTTAATTTAAAAAAAAAAAAATTCCAGCCACACCGCTAGTCGGTTGGACTCAAAAGTGGTATCATCACGACCTACTCTTCAAGGTGATCATTTTGATATGTGGAAAGCATATGTTTTTTTACCGTCGCCAGATAAGATGACCAGAATAAAAAGCAACATTTTAGTTTCTTTTTTATATTGTGTTGACCAAAAAATAACTAAATTTTAAACTTGATCAAAATTTAATATACTAAAATTTGTATTCTTAATTTACATTTAAAAGATACTATATTGTATTCTAAACAACTTAAATTTATTTAAATATATTCCAAGTAACTTTTTTAAAATAAATTCTTTAGGATATTGTTTGGTAACTTTTAAATAAAATATAAAAAAGACTATTTTTGATAACTCACTAAGTTTGTTGGTTACTTTAAATTTGTGGCATACTAAAAATTTTAGTCATATATCAAATGCTAATCCATTGGTATCTTAAATGATTTATAAAAGTGAAAATTACATCTAGTACTGATTTTTTTTCATTTTATTTACACTTTTACCATCGCAACCTACTCTTGAAGGTGACTATTTTGGTACATGACAAACATGAGTTTCTTGACATCGCCGGAGAAGATGGTGGGGATATGGTAATTTTTGTGTTATGTTTGAAAATTAACGTTAAAGTTTCTTTTTAGCTTTGTTTATTAAAAAAAATGGAAAATTTTCTTAAAAATTGGAATAAGTAATTTTTGTGTTGTATTTAAAAAATAACTATGTAGTTGCTTTTTATTTTGATAAAATAAAACTTAATAATAAAATACCGAAATGTGTATTTATTATAATAATCTGAAAGTAGCTTTTAAGTTTATATTTTATTTGATTAATAAAAAAATAATATTACTCCCATATAAATTACATTAGTGACTAAAAAGTGAATTAAAACTTTTCATTAAAAAAAATTACTGTATAATATACTAAAAGTAACTCTTAATAATAAGCTATATAGTAATTTGTTATATTTGATTGTAACTCATTAGTTTCTAAAAAATGACTAATCGACAACGTAAAAGTATCTTAAGTAATAAGACACTATCATATAACTTCAAAATGACTAATCAGTGTCTTAAAATAAAAAAGTTTCAAAAAATAAGTATTGGAGGTAACCAAAATATATATAAAATAATATGCTATAAAAATAAATTTTTTCATGAAAAAAGTAACTAATTGGTAACTTATTAACATTTTAAGTAACTAAAATATTGTTTTTCTAAACCCAAAAAAACCATAAAACTAGAATTTCGTGAAAATTTTAAATTCATGTATATTACTTTTAGATTTCAGTATATTTTGATGATGTGGCAATGTATTTTTTTAAATAAAATTTTGTAAGTAATTTTTGTAATTATTTTATATTAATGGTATAAAATTGTAAATATCTCAAAAATATAATTAATTGTCGTTCCTGTATATTTATAATTTTTTTTTAGTTTACTGTATATTTGTGAATTTTTTTTTTATCTTATCCTATATATATTATGCATATTCTTTCCAAATTTCAACAAATAGAAATATAATTGTCCCATTGTTTTAATGAGGCCAAGTTTTTTATAAATAAGTTTATAACGGTAAAATACTATAAAAATATGAAAATAAATTTTCATTTTAAAATTCATATATTTCTTTTTAAAGTGCATAACAATAGTATGAGAGAGATATTTACATTTAGTACGATTTTAGTTTTTATAAATTTTTTTTTTTTTTTACAGTTTTTGTAAATATATATTTTTAATAGTGATCCATTTGTAAGATTTTCAGTGTATAAATAGGGTATACACAATTGGTATATGTTTGGTGGTAAATACAAAGATCATATTTTTTTTAAAGAAATTATATTTTTGGAATCAAATACTATATATCTTTTATATAATAATTGTGTAGATAACGAAAATTCTTGGTTTTAACGGTTTTTTATTTTTTTAATGTTAACTTTAACGGAATATTCTTATATTTAACAGAATATTCTTATATTTAACGGTAGTTTGTAAACACTTAAACTTAAATAAAATAAAATAAATAATTAAAAAATTAAAATAAGATATTTTACCATGATAATTATTTAAAAATAATAAATAATTAAACAAATTAAAATATGATATTTTTGAGATATTTTACAATAATATTTATTTAAAAATAATAAATTCATACGTTTTATAACTTAAATAAAATTTAATTAAACTTAAACTTAAACTCACTTATTAGAATAATATCATATTAAACATATAATATAATTTACTATCAATTAGTAACAAATTGATTTTAAAAAAAAACTAGCAAGAAACTTAAATTTAAAATCTACTTATAATATTTAATAAATAAAATTAAGCAAACGTGCATATTATACATTGTTTGTATCTAGTATATATATATATATATATATTTAGAAATCTTAAAAATATTTAAATATATATAATTTTTTTTTTAAATCACATAATATTATTCTATTACAAAAGTAATTTCCCCCTATTTCTAAGGATAAATATATAGTGAAGGTCTGAGTAAGCATAAACTGTTTTCATGTGTATTGTATCGACATTTTATTTATGGTAAGCAACATTTTTGTTTAAAAAAAAAAGAGACAGATTTTTCTTGTCATTCTTTTGTTAATTATTAAAAATACTAGATACAAGTAATGTGCATTACTTAGTTTTATTTATAAAATTTATTAATCATTTTTATTAAATTTATATTAATGTCATATAAATTTTAAAATAAAGATCATATTTTAATTAAATAATTTATTTATTTTTGTTTAAGTTTATGTTTGTTCTAGATTTTAAATTTGAGAGTGACAACAAGATATTATATATTATATGTTTAATGTAATATTAAATATTATACGTGAATTATAAATTTAAGTTTCTTACTAATTTTTAAAAAAAAAAGTACTTTGTTGCTAATTCACCGTAGATTATATTATATGTTTAATATGATATTATTTTAATAAGTGAGTTTAAGTTTAGTTAAATTTTATTTAAGTTATAAAACATATGATTATATTATTTTTAAATAATTATCATTGTAAAATATCTCAAAAATATCATATTTTAATTTGTTTAATTATTTATTATTTTAAAATAATTTTCATTGTAAAATATCTTAAAAATATCATATTTTAATTTGTTTAATTATTTATTGTTTTAAAATATTTATCATTGTAAAATATATAAAAATATATTTTATTTTATTTTTTTTAATTATTTATTTTATTTTATTTAAGTTTAAGTGTTTACAAACTATCGTTAAATATAAGAATATTATGTTAAATATAATAATATTCCGTTAAAGTTAACATTAAAAAAATAAAAAACCGTTAAAACAAAAAAATTTCGTTATCTACACATTTATTATATAGAATAGATATAACATTTTATACCTGGGATATTTTTATTCCACTGTTGTTTTGGTGGAGTAATCTCTTAATTGCCCTTATGGTAAGGAATCATAATTTACTTTGTATTCGTTATAAGCTTGATTGCTTGTGGATCATTAGACCCATAATTGAAATTTATGTGAGTGTTTTCTTTCTATTGGTTATTGTAAACGACTTGATAAGTTTATGTTGGTCGATTTTGTTCTATGAGCATTATCTTCTTATAATAGATTATATCTAATTGACCTATTATATTTATATTCTAGTACATTCTAATTATAATTTAACTTCACTCATACTAAATATGATATTAATAGGAAATGACATTATTTTGTAAATATCTATTTTATTGTTTATTTGTAAATAATTTGGGTAGAATAGTATGAAAGCAGTTGTACCCGAGTATGATAAAAGATTAGGGTGGTGGGCTTGCATGGCCATAGAAAACAAACTCCATTTAATATATGAATAGTAAGACTAAGACAAAATATACTTTCACTGAAAAAGAAAAGAAAAAAAAGATGACAACATATATCGGACAAGATTTTATCATATTTCTTAAGCTTAGATTTGCCTTTTCTCTCTTTAAGGTCACCACTTTGCTCAAGTCGTATTCATCACAAAACAAAGCCAAAATAATAGGTCCCATCGTTATAAGCAATTTTGTACAAAAACGTTGCCACCTATTTATTGACCTCTCATACTACCTTATGATCCACTTTCTTTCTTTCTTTTTCATTTCTTTTTTCATCACAAGATTTAACATATCCAATTATGTTACCTCCAACAATATATATATATATATATATGGGTATGAGAAATCTCTAGAATCTCATGTTGTTTTTAGAAGTGTTTGGAGAAATCTCTTTTTACACATAAATATCTAGGCATTACTTCAAGAAACTTTTCATTATGTAAAAAGAATAATTTAAATTATAATATCCAAACACTAACTGAAATTTTTTATATATATTTTTATACTTTTTAACAATAAAAACAAAAATTATACAAAACAAATCCTATATGTTGACTTTCAACTTACTATTTCACAAATATTCAAAATAGGTGGACACAAATTAAGAGAATTTCTCTTTGTATATATATACTTATCATGCTACTCTAGAATCTAGATTATATTATATTATATTAGGATCAGCAAATAATATACCATATTAATCATTTTAAAATGTTGCATTTGTAAACACAATATTAATAGTAGTCAAACCTAATCCATAGTCAAAGTCAAAGTCAACTGGTTGAAATTTGATGGTGAGGAGGAGGAGAGGATTTCAATTTCAGCTAATTACTTTGACTTGAAATAGATCTCACATGCAGTGCAACCGCATCACATATGATATATAAATACATATAAATATATATATATATGTTATATGCATGTGTGGCTATGATCTATCTGCCAATTCATGCCTCGACTTGCGTAAAATACAGGCTGCTTAGCAAATAATTAACCTTATATTCAAGGCCATGTTCATGTTTGTATTCTTCTCCAAAAACATATTTAAAATATAATACACATATTAACAAGTAGTGTGATTTTTTCTCCTTTTATTTGTGCAAATCCCAGTATTATCATATAGCTCTAGCTCAATAACGACAGAATTGGTTATGTTGCTTTATACATAAGTTTCTGTATTGTATGTCTATAATACTAAACTAGAAACCTAGGATGTTTTTACACAACCCCCAATAATTTGAAACCCACTTCGAAATATCACTTGGGGGTAAGAATAATATGATGATTGGACATGGGTAACTTAGATAGAGTACTATATTATATCACTGTTCACAATAACTCAAATTAGAAATTAATGACAGATAATAAGTTCTATATGGATCTACAAAACTAGAACCAGAACAAGTACAATGACAGATTAATCAGTTGGGATAGTGTTAAATCAATTATTTGGACAAAATAAGCAACATGATGGATCCTTCTTTGGCCCTTAGATAGCCACTAGACAAACAGAAAGGAACCACTTATTTTGGGAGCTTTGGTCCATCATAACCTTCCTATCATATTCTCATCTAGACATATTATACAATCTCTTTGCCTTTCACCTTTTCTTGTTAGTGTTTGTTGGATCTTGGGTCGCATTCTATTAGTTGGACCCTCATAACATTAAAGTTATTGACTTTTCTTCTTCCAATCCTTTTCTATTTTCCTTAAAATTTGGGATATATTAAAAAAGAAAAAAGATAAAATACCCTCTAGTTGTAGAACTGATTTAAAGACTTTAAGCTCAAACTTGTCATAAATAGTTGAACTCTTTTGGTCTTTTTGTTTAAAAAAAATAAAACAGAACAAAAAACAAAGGCACCGAACTTTTCTGCGTAATTTATTGGCAAAGATACCAGTCCTAGTGTGGAAGAAGTGAACCACGTAAAATGTCACACGTCTCTCTCTCTCTTTTACTATATATATTATCATTACTAATCATACTTTTACTTTGTGTTTTGAAAACCTTTCTTATTCCACTGGTTTCAATCATTATATATGAGTAATTAATACGTAATGATTCTTTTTTTATTATTATTCATATAAAGTAATGTGACTTGTGAAATGCTCATTCACGACAACAATAGATGAATAAAACTATATACTTTAGGAAAATTCTCCATTACAAGTGTGTATTCTTTTTATCCCTGTATGTTTTCGACAAGTTATCTTTAGAATCCTTATTTTTTTATATGATTATACATACAATGTAGTTCGGTCTCCAAAATAGAATTCAAACATGTGTATATTTTTTGACACCATAAATTATTTGAATTTTTTAAAAAATTAGTAAAATATTTGTTGTAATTACAATTTACACTGAACAAAAAATTAGAATTATAGTACTTGAGAATTAACCTATACTTTATAATGAATATTCCCATACCATCACACAGCCAATTATAGCGCGCATGGTGAAGACATTTTTTTAACCTAAGAAAAAAAATTAAGGCAGACAAAGAAAAGCATTTCCTTCCAGACAGTTGGCTCGGAGTAGAGAAAAACATGAAAGAAGAACCATATCTTCATTTCAGCAACATAAAAAAGCTTTATGCATTTACATTTATGCATACACATATATTTATATTATTATATTATATATAACAACTCCTATACTTCAGGAGGCTTTCTTTAGTGGGGGGCATTATCAATCGCAGAAGAAGCAGTCATATTAGATCCAAAGAAATTTATTTGCAATTGTTATAGTTGGGTCGCAGTATTATTGATAGAATTTCAGAAAACTGAGGTCGTTTTGATGGGCAATTGTTCCAGCACTTTGTCATTAAAGACCTCAGCATTTGTGGACAGTCCTTTGGAATGTCAGGTCTAAGGCCACAAGCAGCTATTCCCACGGCTGCCTGAACCGGCGAAAATGCTGAGTAGGCTGCCTCGCCGGTCACCATTTCCCAGATAATCATCCCAAAACTATATACATTACTCATCCAAGTCTCTGTCACACACTCTGGATCACCCGCAATTATCTGAAATCATCAACAGGGAAAGCCAAAAGTGATAAATCCTATGTTCTCTTCCATAATTGCATTTATTTTTACTAAAACTAAACACTGTTCCAAGTCAATTGTGATTAGAAAATATTATAATGAAAATGACAGGAACATGCTAAGGGAGGAAATCAGGAATATTTACTAGTAAGCTATTTTTGAGATAAGCAAAGAACATATTTGTATAGACCGGTTTAAGATACTTGCCTTACATCAGCTATTACATAGTGCAAACCGAATGATCCAAAAGGCAATCATCATAATATAATATTGTTATCATAGAGCTTAGGAAGTTTAGAAAAACTTATTTGTAGGTTGGACTTGGACATAAACTACACATGCGCGCACAGGTTTTTTTTTTGGCATAATTATATCCAAGCAAAAACAAAAGGTAAATCCCATGAACAAAAATGATGTTAAAAACTTAAAAGCTCCATTATGCGGGCTCCACAAGTACATATACATAATGTGCTGAAAGTAGCATTATCACAATTAAACCGAATTGTTTAGTGGAAGACAAAAGAGTGCTTAAATAAAGGTAAACACTATAGTATTGAAATGTAAAAGTAATAACAATTATGAAAACATGTTACGCATGCTCAAACAATTATGTCGGGTTAGTGACATAAAGACCCTTTTTTCGGCGAGTATATAGTGATGGTGAGAACTTTAGTTGCATTCAATGGATCCAGATAACATCCTTGAGCACATAATACAACCAAGAAGAACTTTTCCTAACAAACAAAATTGTCTCAAAAGCTGGTGTGGCTCATGGATGTATTCCTAAGAAAAGTAGCTCCTAATTTATTCATAGCTCAAGAGGGCTAGTGTAAGTCACAAATGAAGTCACTTCCACCTTTAAATACTATTATAGTATTATATGAACTATGTTTAGTTGCCATTGCTGTCCAAGTGCCCATATTCTAATGTACAAATAGTCTCATCAATCAATTTTCTTAGACAATCGGGATGGAATAAAATATTAGTTTCCACGCACTCGGGTGTAGATAATAGGCAAATAAATTTGGTTCAAATGCATCAGACGACAAACAAAAGAACACCGCTTTTGAGTAAACCTAGAATGATTTACTAGAATGATTATGCAAAACGTACTCTATAGGGGGGTTAAGTTTCGTACTAGCTACCTGGATAAGAACATGAATTACGAATTGGCATTATCATTGATGACTAATAATGAAGTTATGGATTGTGAAAAAAAAATGAATGAAGATAAACAATAAACAAACCTCAGGAGCAAGCCAACGATAACCATCAGTCTCATACTCCAATGCTTCACCAACACTCTTGCAAACAGCTACTATGCCCATGTCACCTAAGCAAGCATTTCCTTGCTTATCCAATAAGATCCTCTGTGTGTTGAGATCTCTGTAGGCAACTCCATGATCATTCATGAACTTGATCCCTTCAGCTACATCAGTAGCGATTCTTACTATTTCCTTGCTCTGAATCTTCTTGCTTTTAAGCATCAAGTCATAAACTGATCCACCTTCCATCAACTTTGTCACCACGCACAATCCATGATTCTCATCAACACAAACGCCATGGAACTGCAAAATGTTCTTGTGCCCACAAGTCATGAGTTCCAAAAGATCCTTTCTTAGTTCAAAGTTGTATGAATTACCCTTTTCACAACCTTTGAGCTTCTCCATTCCAACCCTCTTTCCCTTGTAAACACCCTTGAATGAATTTGGTCCAATCTGGTCAATAAACTCAAGATTATCAGAGTTCAATAGCCATTTCCCTATTTCATCCCCACCTGATTGAACCGTCTGCCACTCGTCAACTGACACTACAAAAGATGAGGTGGGTAAAGGCATCTCAAGCTGCACTTTTTGACTCGGATTGTCGATCCCATTTCTACCATTTTGGTCACCAACGTCCTCTTCCATCTCTCCCGATTCTCTACCTTTCCTGTTCTCCTCTTGACACCCACAAAGCCCAAAAGCGAACTTCTTTGAGGTTTGTTTAGGCTTCTTTACAGCTGATTTCAAAGCGGATTCAATCCGGGTCTTAAAGGTTTTCTCCTGTCCAGATTGAACCAGAAGGAGAACAACACCAAGAGTAGATCCTTTCTTCTCAAAGATCTGTATCTTCTTGCAGCAAATAGACGCACTGTCTAGTGCGCCGGACATTACCGGCCATGAAATAGATGAGTTACACGCAAATGTAAGCCTGAAAACACACCCCTGAATATCATCTTCAGACACTTCTTGGATCAATATAGAAGGGTGGTCATCCAAAGCCGCCTGCTCTAGCATTTTAATATGGAGAAACACCTCTTTGATATCAAACCCTTCTTGAGCGTAACTGTTCAAAATCACAGAAAAACAAAGTAAATTAGCCAAATTAAGACACCCCAAATACTCTGTTTGGATGCTAAGAAAACGGTAGCACTATAGTTTAGAATGGAATCCGAGAGCTTTCTAATAAAAACCCAAATTACTTTGATACAACTATTTCGCTTATGTTATAAAACAATCTACTAAATTTTTCAATCTTATCAACCGGGTGCAATCTCATTTTCTTTTCTAGGCCACCATTTTCTCTGCAACCAAACATCATTAAAACTCAAAACAGAAACAAAAGAAGAAGAAGAAGAAAAGCTCCACGTTAGACCAAGTTCAAACCGAACCTGAGTGGCAACGAATCGTAATGCTTGCGAATATTGGAGATAAGCTTCTCCGGTAACTGACTACCAGGATAAAGCTGCGTGAGGTTCCGTACAACACCACACCAAACGACCTTTCGACAACTCTCGATCTTGGCCGACGACGTCATCTGATCCCGAGCCGAGTCCAGATTCAACGAGTTCTTAAGCGAGTTTATGGCCTCAGACACGTTCCGGCCCAACTTCTGAATCCTCTTCTGCATAGCCGACGAATCCTTCACTCCTGGACCGGAAGAGCTCTCCGGAACCAAACCTTCTGATCTATCCTGGGTCCTCATTAGAACTTGTTCCACCAAGTCCTCGTCAGTACTAGCTCGACTGGACCAGCACTCCAAGGCTGCAGCCATGGCTGAAAATTTAAAATCTCAAACCCAAATGCTAGTCACTCCTCTACTCCAAAACCGTTTTGGAAAAACTACCACTATCTATGATTCATTCATCCAAAAACTGAACGCCATAGACATAGAGAAAACAGGGTACAGAGAGGGAGAGAGGGAGAGAGGGAGAGAGAGAGAGTCAGGGAGTGGTTTCTTTCAGAATTCTCAGTCTTTCCATAATTTTTTTTCTCTGACAAACTATAAAATAAGGAAAGTACATTAAATAAATAAAATAAAATCAAGGTTGTGGTAAAAGGTTGTAAATTTTGTCCAAACATAAAAATAAAAATTGTAACTAAAATAAAAATGAAAATTACTTATAAAAAAAACAAATGGTTCCCAACTTTTAAAAAATTCTCTTCATGATCTTCGTGGCCAAATTATTTGGCTCTTTTTCTTTTCTTTTTTTGTCACACTTTTCATGATAGATGGAAAAATCATGTGTTGGTCTCCTTACCTGAGTTTTCAATTGTCACTTTTTTTTATTTTTTATTATTATACTATAATTTTGTTATCTAAATAAAAGGGAAAAAACATGAGACGCTTACGTGTACCTTTGAACACTAGCATTTCAGGCATTCTTATGTTTAAAACGTTGATTGTAGCCATAATTTATCTCAATAACAAAATATATATTAAAAATAAGAGTGATGATAAGTAAAAGCATAAACTATTACATAGTTATGGGATATTATTTTTTAAAATAGTAAATTTCAGTTTCAATTAATTATATTCATCTAAATTAAACTGACACTATTATTTTAAAATATAGTGTTCATTACTTAAATAAATATTTTGTATGCAAATATCATTATTCTAAAAATAAATAATTTAAAATCACATAAATAATATTTTGTTCATTACTTAAAATAGTTTATGTTAAATATAATTGTTGAATTGAGGGAAGAAAAATTCAAATGAATGTTTCGGAAATTAATCAAATAATAAGAATAGCATCTATTTTAAAGTTAAGTGGTAACTCAAATAACATTGTCTCGCAGTTACAAATAAAAATAAGGGGTTAAAGTCATGTCATGTACCTAAATTTCCATCTATTTTTTGTCCTTAAACTGTTTGTTTGATTAACAAGAAAGCTTCTAACCAATAATAGAAACCTATCATCATCAACAATGGGATTTTATTTTCATTGATTATTTACGTGGACAATAGAGTAGAACTTGCAAAAAACAAAAGAATGCAATCCATTCTCTTCAATTTTCATTTTGAACCAAATTATTGGCTCTCTTTATCTTCGACTAAATTATTTATTTGTTAATATATTCTCGAAACAAATATTTTCGGAGTATCATGACACGAAGTTCTTACCTTCTTCTCACTTCACTTTAATTATCTGAAATGAAAAAAATAATAATAATAATTATTTTTGTTTTATGATGAAAATGATTAAATATAATTAAACAGAGCTAGGATGAGTTAAAAAAAAAAACAGAGCTAGGATAAAGTGGGAAGGGGACATTGATTTTGATGGTAAGCTGATTTGATGGACGGTGATTATTCACGTGGGACCCGATGCAATGTGGGTCCCTTTTGTGGAACCTGGTCTGCCATGTGACACCACAACTGGAGATGATGGCTCAATCGTTGCTCAAATCTCAGCCGTTGATTTCGCTTACATATCGCCCGCTAGGGATTTTTATGCCTGCTTTGCTCCGTTTGTGGGTCCCAGATGTTTTAAACAATTAATTAATATCCTTTATGAAAGTGGGGCCCACTTTTTAAATAGAAATAAATAAATAATAAATATGGGGTCCGTTCTTTGTTAAATTACATGTGGATCTTCCTAATCAAACTACTTAAGACCATTTGCAAGGTTGTAAATTTTATACCAAATTTAGTAAAATAATAAGTTAATTAATGTTATATTTCATCTAATATTTATAATTGTATTATAATGCAGAAAATACGATTAACACAAAAAAAAAACAATAATTAATTTAATATTTATGAAGAACATACAAAAGTTAATTTTTTTTATTGTATTTTATTATCTAAATTATGTACTCTAAAATATTTGTCATTCAAAATAATAAAAAATAATAAATGGTCGATCATTAATTGTCAACTACCTAATTATAATAATTAGTGACAATATAGTAAATAAAAAAAATAACATTTATTGATGTGCTAAATTTGGTCCATCTATATTTTGTGTCAAATTTGACACACTTTTTGGAGCACCATTAAAGTTATACGTTTTGTAAAATGTGCTAAATATATCATTGCACCAACTTTTTGGCACTCCATTGTAGATGCTCTCACAGATTCATCTAATTATTATTTGAGTAATTTGTACAGAACCTCCTAATTTTTACATTTTAACACGCTTAAACTCTCAATCTTTATTTTTGGTGGCTAAACTCTTAAGATTAGTATTCTGTTAGCAAATTTGCAGTGTCGTCAATTACATGTTATCTGCCAGCAAAGACACATTTGTCTGTAATCTATTAGGTCACGTGTTAAATACTTAATTATTTATTTAGAAAACTATTTTATAAATAAATTTAATTCATTAAAAAAAAAAGATTAAATAATAAAAAACAAATTAAAAACAAAACCTAAAAGCTTAATTAGATTTTAAAGAAAAACATCATAACTTGTTTTGTCTATGAACAAAACTCTTAATAAAATAAATGGTATATAGCAGGTCCCTAATTTATCTCATTTGTATCACTTTTATCTCATGTGTATCACTTAGGTCTCATTTTATATTTATGAGCATGTAAGTCCCCAATTTATATTAATTGTATCATGTTAGTCCCTGCACTATATTACTGTCTAAAAAACATTAAACACAAGGGTAAAATTATAATTTTACATTTAAAAAAGGAAAATTCTTTAGTCCCTCACAAGACTTAGTCCTTCATGTGGGTCTCATTCATTTGGTCAAGTGTCAAATTATAAACATTTTTGGTATTTTTTAGCTTTTGACTTGATGCAACAGGTTATGTCAAGGGTTAGAAAAATAGAGCTGTGAAAAGTAAGGGCATTATTGTAATTTAATGTTTAAAAAAATGTACAATTGATGGAATTATGGTAAAATTTGTATGAAGTTTGATTTATTTATAATATTGGGGACATAACTTATTTGCTGCTGCTAAGTAACTATAAATGAATTGTCGTGTAACATTATTAGAGTCAAAAGTAACAAAAACTGAACTATATTTTTATTGTTTTGTGTATAAGAAATTAATTGTATTAGGAAAGGTTTGAAATTTGTTTTATTTCTTTAATGTTGGGATGGCTGAATTGCCACTAATTAGATAGTTTACCGCTATATAAATTGAAGAATATTTAGCATTAATTAATTTTATCAACATATTTGACAATTTGGTTAATTAGATGTTATTTTAATAAAAAAATTTATAAACGATTGAATGTTTAGCATTAATTAATTTTTTCAATGTATTTGACAATAAAATTAATTAGATTTTAAAAAAACTTTTAGAAATGGTATAATGTTTAATATTAATTAATTTTGCTTGTATATGTGACAATAAGATTGATTAGATGTTTATTTAACAAAAAAAAATTATAAATAGTAGAATGTTTAACATTTATTAATTTTGTCAATGTATTTGACAATAAGATTAATTTGATTTAAAAAAAATAGATAGTAGAATATTTAGCATTAATTATTTTTGCCAATATATTTGACCATTAGATTAATTAAATGATTGAATGTTTAGCAAAAGTAATTTGTGTTAATGTATTTGACAATGCGGTTATTTAGATGGTTAAATGTTTAGTATTAATTAGTTGTAGTTTACTTGTGATTGATTTTCTAATTTACACACTCCTTAAATACCAGATAATAAAAATATAAATAAAAATAAAAAATACTTACTTAGAGTAGCTAATAATGAGTAAGAAAAAATAGCATATATGACTCAAATATGTTCAATCATGACTCGAATGTGTGATATTGCAAGTAGCAGCTAATATAAAGTAAGAAATATTTGAAATTAGGAAGATTCAATTGATATACGATAAATCTATTATGAGAAATAGTTGGAAACTATTCACAGACTTTCCAGCTCAAACTATTCACAACATTTTATTTTGGATAGTAATCTAATTGACTCTGACACTTTAAATCTTTCAATATTTCATATGAACTAGAGTCATTGCATGTGCAATTTAGTGTTGTAAGACATTAGAATCAAAGCAATAATAATAAACTTAAAAGAGCTAAGGTAAAGAGATAAAATAAGAAAATATTTTTTTCCCTTTTAACCGGTTACATGTTTCAAAGGGTAGAATGGTATTTTAACTAATTTTTACAAAAAAAAAAAATGATCTGATGGCTCACAAAATTTGTAGCTTAATCTATGAAAGCCCTCAAACACAAGTGGGGGATGGAAGAATTGCCTTTAAAAAAATCAGTAAAAAGTCTTATTTTTTTAAGAAAAATGTCTAGTGCCCTATTTTACCTTTCACCTTTGAAGAAATTATAGGGTTCATATTTTCTCCCAAAACAAATTTCAGAATGCCAGAAAAATGCAATTGGAGAGTGACGACTAAAGGGATAATCCAAAGACCTTTTCATAATTCAAAATGCAGAGATCCCATGGAGATCCTCCACCAAAATATGGTAAAGTTTTACTTTTATTATTTGTTTAATATATATAGGGAAGGTTCATGTTATATGCATGATAACTTAGTAAATTTTTTTAATATGCCAACATAAGTTACTATCCCAAATATATGACAATTTCAATTTTTTAGACAAAAATACCCCTAACATTCAAACACCATTTTCTCTCTCTCTCTCTCTCTCTCTCTCTCTCTAACATCTATCATTCTCTCTATCATTATAATCTTGTAGATCTCGGAAAAATAACAAAATTAAAAAAAAATCATCTGAAACCAACATTTGAGTGAAAAAATATGAACTTCCAAAGTTTTCGTCAAATTTCAGTACAGAACATTGAAATTGCATCGAAAAAACATCGTTTTGGCAAAAAATTCAAGTTCTCATGATTGCATCGCAACAACATCGAAACACCATCAATTTTGCATCGAAGAAGCATTGTTTTGGCCAAAAAACAAGTTTTCATGATTGCATCATAAGAGCATCGAAACACCATCGATTTTGCATCGAAATTGTATCGAAACACCATAAAAAAAAAGCATATAAATTGCATCAAAACGATGTGTAACGCCCCACATCACTATGGCTGCTTCTTGGAATGACGACTGGCCATACAAACCAACACGAGTCTTTCCAGCGTGCTTTGTCCTCACTCGCACGCTTCTTGGGAAAACTTCCCAGGAGGTCACCCATCTTGAGATTACTCTAGGTCAAGCACGCTTAACTTTGGAGTTCTCAAGTGATGGGATATCGTAAAGAAGATGCATCTTGTTGATATAGGTAGTACTCGACAATCCATTTAAGCCCTCTTCATCTGTGTAGTCCCATGCCTACACAGTCTTAGAATCATCACACTTGACCTTCCCTAAGCGGTGTGGGATTGCACAGCTTTTACCCGGTCTTTCCCCTTACGGATCATGGGATTCTAACTGTCACAATCACCCCCCTTACGGGCCCAACGTCCCCGTCGGCCACACTTCCGGCTAGGTCAAGGCTCTGATATCATTTGTAACGCCCCACGTCACTATGGCTGCTTCCTGGAATGACGACTGGCCCTACAAACCAGCACGAGTCTTTCCAGTGTGCTTTATGTAGAGTCCCAGAATTTTACTTAGCTAGTTAGGTAGTAGTAGTAGTAGTAGTAGTAGTAGTAGTAGTAGTAGTAGTAGTAGTAGTAGTAGTAGTGGTAGTAGTAGTAGTGGTAGTAGTAGTAGTGGTAGTAGTGGTAGTGGTAGTAGTGGTAGTGGTAGTAGTGGTAGTGGTAGTAGTGGTAGTGGTAGTAGTGGTAGTGGTAGTAGTGGTAGTGGTAGTAGTGGTAGTGGTAGTAGTGGTAGTAGTGGTAGTAGTGGTAGTAGTAGTAGTGGTAGTAGTGGTAGTAGTGGTAGTAGTAGTAGTAGTAGTAGTAGTAGTGGTAGTAGTAGTAGTAGTGGTAGTAGTGGTAGTAGTGGTAGTAGTAGTAGTAGTAGTAGTAGTAGTAGTAGTAGTAGTAGTAGTAGTAGTAGTGGTAGTAGTAGTAGTAGTGGTAGTAGTGGTAGTAGTGGTAGTAGTGGTAGTAGTGGTAGTAGTGGTAGTAGTAGTAGTGGTAGTAGTAGTAGTAGTAGTAGTAGTGGTGGTAGTGGTAGTCGTAGTAGTAGTAGCAGTAGCAGTAGCAGTAGCAGTAGCAGTAGCAGTAGCAGTAGCAGTAGCAGTAGCAGTAGCAGTAGCAGTAGCAGTAGCAGTAGCAGTAGCAGTAGCAGTAGCAGTAGCAGTAGCAGTAGCAGTAGCAGTAGCAGTAGCAGTAGCAGTAGCAGTAGCAGTAGCAGTAGCAGTAGCAGTAGCAGTAGCAGTAGCAGTAGCAGTAGCAGTAGCAGTAGCAGTAGCAGTAGCAGTAGCAGTAGCAGTAGCAGTAGCAGTAGCAGTAGCAGTAGCAGTAGCAGTAGCAGTAGCAGTAGCAGTAGCAGTAGCAGTAGCAGTAGCAGTAGCAGTAGCAGTAGCAGTAGCAGTAGCAGTAGCAGTAGCAGTAGCAGTAGCAGTAGCAGTAGCAGTATTAGTATTAGTTTGTAGTATGTTAGATTTCGTGGATTTTGGTTCAAACCGGGACTTAGTTGGAAACTCCTAGCAATAATTATGGATTTTATAAGTTTAACCTATAGTTTAAGAATATTAATTATAACATAAGGTTTGATTAATATTGCTGGTTATTAATATGATAATTATTATAACCTAAGGTTTAGATAGAGCCAATAAGAATATGACACTTGTCATGAGCATGGTTATTCCTAAGGTTTAGATAGAGCCAATAGGATTATGACACTAGATAATAGGATTATTAATAAATTATTATTTTAATAATAAAATAAAGGAAATATAAGACTTAGTCTTCACCAGAATCTGTTAGGAGCATGACATTTGTCACAATTTTCTTTATTTTTGGATTAGGTTGTTATTTAGATAATTAAATAGATTTTCCGTAACTTTAAGGTACTGTAACTTCTGACCTATTTTTAACCAAGTTATATTATGAATTTCGAAAAACAGTATTTCTAGAAAGTTGTAGATAATTGAATTATCTTTCTAACGGTATAAAGATAGTCTAAATCGAAGTCTTACAACTCCAGTTATATTGATTTTACTGAAGGTGAGTTTAGAGTTACGAGATTTAGGGAGTTAGAAGTTATGATTCTATTTATTTTTTATTATTTTTGTTTTTAATTTTAAAAATCAGTCTTTGACTCCTTAAATCTCTCTCTGAACAATTTGACCAAGTTCTAAGCCTTTGACTGAAGAATATTCAAATATTTTCAATTAAATTCATTATTTTTATTCAAAGCCCAAAAGAAGATCTTTATTCCTAGAACCCTATAAATAGGACTTAGAACCCAGCCCTTTCACTTACTCTTCAGTTGTGATCAGACTCCAAGGTGCTAGTGAGACCATAAGAGTGATAAACACTTGGCTTGGGAAAAAGCTTTTCTATTCTTATGCTTTATAAAACACTTTGGGAAGTGAGGTTAGAGTATTTCGGTATTGGAGTTAGACTAATCTATAAGGTCAACTGAGGATTTTAAGTTCTTTGAACTTAAGGTGTCTTTTCAAGAAGACACATGGAGCAGGAACCAAGAAGATCTGAAAGACTAAATGGCCAAGGTAGAAGCCAAGGCAGGGGCCGAGGTCGAGGAAGGGGGCGAGGAAGAAGAGTAGCCACCACCCCTACCTATGAAGAATTCCCAGCAGCCCTAGGAGTGTCAGAGGCACCCAATGTAGTGGAGGATCCGGTAGCTGCTGCTACTCGAGAAAATTTGGAAAGAGAGAATGCCTGTCTTAGGGCAGAGCTAAGGAGAAGGGAAGAAGAATTCCAAATAAATTCAGGGCAACTTAACGGTAGTAGAATATGCACGACAGTTCAACAGATTAGCCAAGTTTGCACCAGAGTTGGTTCCAACTGACTTTATGAGGGTGACTAAGTTCGTTAGAGGACTTAGACCAAAGATTGAGCTAGGAGTTAAGCTAGCAAACCCGGGAAATACTACCTATGCCAATGTTCTAGAAACGACAATAGAAGAAGAAAGGCTTCAGGCAAATGTTAGTAAGGAGAAGGCTAGTAAGCCTGAGCCTAAACAGCAGGGTCAACCTCAGAATGGTCGGAACAACCACAACAACAGCCGTCAGCATAGCAATAGTAATAGTAATGGCCAGAAGAGAAGACATCCAGATGATAAGCAAGCTAGTGGTGATAAAAGAGCACGAATAATCAACGAAGGAAATAAGTCGGGTTATGTAGAATACCCGCAATGCTCTAAGTGCCAAAAGAAACATCTTGGGGAATGTCATGCAAACATCAAGGGATGCTTCAAATATGGTCAGGAAGGTCACTGAAGGAGGCAGTGTCCCCAACCTTAACCCAAGGAGAAGCTAACGCTAGTAACAAAGCAATTACAAGTTAGATTCCTATCCTCGATAGTATATGTTCTAGTATTGTTTGATTCAGGAACAACATACTCATATATCTTGTTAGGAATGATAGAGAAATTAGACAAACCTTGTAGAACTAGGTTTGTGACATAGTTTCCTTCGGGTAAAATTGTTCTATCATCACGGATAGTACGAGGCGTACCGATCAAAATTGAGGACGTAGAACTAGAAGGAGACCTGGTAGAACTGGAGATTAAAGATTTTGACATGATATTAGGAATGGAATGGCTAGCAAGGCATGGCATAACCATCGATAGCAGACGTAAGCAAGTGATGTTCGAGACTCCTGACGGTCAGAAACGATGCTATATGGGAAAAGTTTTAGGACTACATACGCCACTTATTTCATCTCTCAAAGCTCAGAGGATGATAGAAAAAGATGTCACACATTCTTAGCTAGTGTTACGCATGTGGTAAAGGGAACACCACTAAAGGTCGGAGATGTACATATTGTAAGGGAATTTCCAGAGGTATTTCCTAACAACTTGCCAGGATTGCCGACGACGCGGGAAATTGACTTCACAATCGAATTTGTACCAGGCACCGAGCCTACCTCCAAGGCACCAACCGGATGGCTCCTACTGAACTCAAGGAGTTAAAGATGTAGTTAGAAGAACTCTTAGACTTGGGTTTCATTAGAACGAGCCATTCGCTATGGGGAGCACCGGTACTATTTGTGAAGAAGAAGGATGGAAGCATGCAGATGTGTATAGATTGCCGCGAGCTGAATAAGGTGACAATTAAGAATAAGTACCCGCTACCCCAGATTGACGACTTATTTGATCAACTCTGAGGAGCGACCATGTTTTCAAAGATTGATCTATGGTCCGGGTATCATTAGCTCAAGGTACGGGAAGAGGATATTCCCAAGACGGCTTTTAGAACTCGTTATGGACATTATGAGTTTCTAGTTATGTCTTTTGGTCTTACCAATGCTCCAGCCGCGTTTATGGATTTAATGAATAGGGTCTTTAAGGACTACTTGGATAAATTCGTCACAGTATTCATTGATGATATCTTGGTGTACTCAAAGGATAAAGTCGAGCATGAGAAACATTTAAGGTTGATCTTGCTGCGACTAAAGGAGCATCAGCTTTACGCCAAGTTCAAGAAGTGCGAATTTTGGCTTTCACAAGTAGCATTTCTCAGCCACATAGTATCCAAGGACGGGATTGCAGTAGACCCATCTAAGGTAGAGGCTGTAAAGATTGGCCAAGACCAAAGAATGCGTCTAAGGTAAGAAGTTTTCTGGGACTAGCAGGATATTACCAGAGGTTTGTAGAATGCTTTTCTAAGATAGCCAGTCCACTTACCAACCTGACCCAGAAGCAGCAAAGGTTCAACTGGACGGATAAGTGTGAAGAGAGTTTCCAGTTGCTTAAGGATATGCTCAGAACTGGTACTTTGTGTACCGACACCCAATGATAAGTTTGTAGTCTAATGCGATGCGTCAAAGCAAGGATTGAGTTGTGTGCTGATGCAGAATGATAAGGTGATAGCCTACGCCTCAAGGCAAATGTAGTTGTTGATGCACTAAGTAGGAAGAATTACGAAAGTCTAGCATTATTAGCTGGAATAGAAAAGCCGCTACAGCAGGAGCTGATCAATGCTGGAATAGAAGTAGTCATTGGTAACATGACGAACAAGTAAGCAGCATGATTCGACTTGGATAGTAATAGATAGATTAACCAGTTAGTTCATTTCCTGTCTGTTGAGACTTCGTACACAACAGATCAATACGCAGACGTTTAAGTCCAAGAAATAGTACGACTGCATAGAATCTCTAAGAAAATAGTATTCGATAGAGGATTGTTGTTTACATCGAGATCTTGGAGTAATTATTTGCCACTGATAGAATTCTCCTACAACAATAGCTACCAGTCAACAATCAGGATGGCACCCTACAAGCTACTTTATGGAAGAAGGGTCGATCGCCATTGCATTAGGACGAGGTAGGAGAAATGCAACTACTTGGACCTGATGCTGTTAGAGGAACTTAGGATGTAGTAGCGCTGATTAGAAAGTGTATGCTCACTTCTCAAAGCCGTTAGAAAAGTTATGCAGATGCCAAGCGGCGTGATGTGGAATTCAAAGTCGGAGATCAAGTTTTCTTAAGAATATCTCCTATGAAAGGTGTGAAGCGGTTCGGGAAGAAAGGCAAGCTTAGTCCCAGGTTTATAGGTCATTTTGAGATATTGGACAAAGTGGGAGCACTTGCATATAGATTAGCCCTACCGCCAGCTTTAGCAGATAGTCATAATGTATTTCACATCTCGATGCTACATAGATATGTGTCAGACCCATCTCATGCCCTCAAGTACGATACGATAGCACTCTAGAAAGACTTGAGTTACGAGGAACGACCGGTTAGCATCCTAGATAGAGGGATGAAAGAATTACGGTCTAAGAGTTTTCTGATAGTCAAAGTCCTATGGAGAAATAGTTCTGAACAGGAGGCAATGTGGGAGTTGGAGGAAGACATGTTAGATCGGTATCTGGATTGTTTGATAAGTAAATTTCGGGGACGGAATTCTTTTAAGTAGGGGAGAATTGTAGAGTCCCAGAATTTTACTTAGCAAGTTAGATAGTAGTAGTAGTAGCAATATCTAGTATTAGTTTGTAGTATGTTAGATTTCGTGGATTTTGGTTCAAACCGGGACTTAGTTGGAAACTCCTAGCAATAGTTATGGATTTTATAAGTTTAACCTATAGTTTAAGAATATTAATTATAAAATAAGGTTTGATTAATATTGCTAGTTATTAATATGATAATTATTATAACCTAAGGTTTAGATAGAGCCAATAAGAATATAACACTTGTCATGAGCATGGTTATTCCTAAGGTTTAGATAGAGCCAATAGGATTATGACACTTGTCATATGCATGATTATTAAGGAATTATTATTTTAATGATAAAATAAGAGAAATATAAAACTTAGTCTTCACCAAAATCTGTTAGGAGCATGACATTTGTCACAATTTTATTTATTTTTGGATTAGGTTGTTATTTAGATAATTAAATAGATTTTTTGTAACTTTAGGGTACTGTAACTTCCGACCTATTTTTGACCAAGTTATATTATGAATTTCGAAAAATAGTATTTCTAGAAAGTTGTAGATAATTGAATTATCTTTCTAAGAGTATAAAGATAGTCTAAATTGGAGTCTTACAGATCCAGTTATGTTGATTTTACTGCATGTGAGTTTAGAGTTACGAGATTTAGGGAGTTAGAAGTTAGGATTCTATTTATTTTTATTATTTTTGTTTTTAATTTTAAAAATCAGGCTTTGACTCCTTAAAGCTCTCTCTGAAAAATTTGACCAAGTCCTAAGCCTTTGACTGAAGAATATTCAAATATCTTCAATAAAATTCATTATTTTTATTCAAAGCCAAAAAGAAGATCTTTATTCCTAGAACTCTATAAATATGACTTAGAACCTAACCCTTTCACTTACTCTTTAGCTGTGATCATACTCCAAGGTGTTAGTGAGAACATAAGAGTAATATACTTAGGTGGGAAAGGAAAAAAAAGCTTATCATTCTTAAGCTTTACCAAACACTTAGGAAGTAAGGATTAGAGTATTTCGGTATTGGAGTTAGGCCAATCTATAAGGTCAACAAAGGTACCCTTATTCTTAAGTTCAATCCTGTTTGATTCCTTAGTTTCTTTAGTTTTCATTCAGGTTCTAACTTTTGTTATGGTTTTGTGGTTAGGTTTTTAAGTTCTTTGAGCTTAAGGTGTCTTTTCGGTAAGTTTTCTCTTGGTGGTTTAGTTCTAGTCTTTTCATTCTTTATTCTTTAGAAATACTCACCATTTGTATTGTTGGTTTTAGGAGTGTTCCAAATCTCGTCTTTGTTCTCAAATATCCCGGTGTTGGTAAGGAAAATAGGATAGAATTTTGTATGCTTATATGATATGTTATGCTTATGTTATATGTTATGTTATCTTATGTTGTGTTATGATATGTGTAACGCCCCCAACTCCAGGGACCGCTACAGTGCACATTGCAAACAGTGCTAAACTCGCTAATCAAGTCGTTTGGCCATAAACGTGTAACTAAATGTGATTAGCGGTTTAGGGATTAAAAACTTTGGTTAAGATGTAACGTCTCACTAGAACGTTTAATATATACATTGGGATCCCAAAAATATAATTTCAGAGTTTGTTACAAAAGATTATTTACAACAAGCCATTCTAAGCGGCAAAACAGGGTTCAGCCCTAGCTCCACTTTCAAACCTCGCCCAAGTATTGGTCGAGCAGCTGCATATGTACACGTCATCACCTAAGCTCTCCAACTCAAGGATGGTCCAGCTTCCTTTTGCCTTTACCTGCATCACAAAGCACCCGTGAGCCGAAGCCCAGCAAGAAAACTCACATGCTCATAAACAGTCATATCATGATATCAAATCATATCTGGAATGCCTAGCATTCATAGCTCTACTCAGCATGCAAATGAATTCAAACAGATGCTGGGGTATCCAGGTTAAGAAATCCTGGCCTTCTGATTGGAGGACTATCAAGTCAATCCTAATCAGATGAGTGACTGCCAAACAAGTCACTAACCAAATGGAAGAGTGGCTGCTAGGTAAGCCACTAGCCTTCAAGCGCTTATAATATTCATCAAATGAGTGTCGCAACACCTGAGGTTCCGATAAACCATGCTGAGTGACTGACAAGCGAGTCACTAACTCAAATGGAAGGGTGGCTGTTGGGTAAGCCTCTAGCCTTCAATAGGTTCTGGTAAACCATACTGAGTGACTGACAAGCAAGTCACTAATTCAAATGGAAGGGTGGCTGTTGGGTAAGCCTCTAACCTTCAATAGGTTCTGGTAAACCATACTGAGTGACTGATAAGCACGTCACTGTTTCAAGTGGGAGAGTGGCTGCTAGGTAAGCCACCAGCCTCCAAGCTCTTATTTCATTCATCGACCCTCGGGGTCGGTCTGACATTAATGCTCTTTGAGTCATTCAATGCTGATAGTCGATTAGATCTCATCTTTGATGGCTTGCGTGATACACGCTAAGACCGTTCTGACTAATGAGTCAGTGCAACGTGACTAGTGCCCAGTACCGCTGCCGAACCTGACTAATGAGTCACAGCTTCACAGTTGATACTAACACCTTTGCCAATTCTGACTAATTAGTCAGTACCATGCACAAGTAAGCAATGCTATCAATGTGTATCACATGCCAATTATCCAAGAACAGGGCATTCAGCATGCTTACTAAACAGTTGCTAGCATAATTATGATCATGCACAAACTCAGAGACTCAAGCTCTGACCAATCTCATATTCATCATTCATGGCATGCCCTAATCACATGTTTCTCGTGCATCACATGCATCACACTTAATCATCCAGCATGCCTCGACAATAATCATATGCAAATGGGCAAGATTGCCAAGCATTCATTATGCTATCAATGTTTACATTTAAACATCCAACATGCATCAATCATAACCATGCATGTCACATATGGGGTGCAGTTTTCTTACCTTTGGTCCAAGCACAGGTTACCAACAAATGAGCCACAAGCACGATCCTGATCCAAGCCTCTAGTATTAACCTAGTCACAACCACAAATGATGATCCAATGAGTTCAAGTTCTAAAACCAATCCTTGAACTAAAACTTAGCCTCCAAGACATCAATCCTCACTAATCTGGGTAGTAGGAATGATCCCGAGGCCCAAAACCATGTTTCCGGGGTCAAAACGAGCAAACGGGGTGAAAACAGGGCAAGGGCTGCGGCCCTAGCACCTTGGGCTGCGGCCCCCAGGGTTCTTCTGAGGCTAGGGCCGCAGCCCAGGCCGCGGCGCACAGCAAGGCCAAATCCTGACACCTGCTTCTTCGAGCAAGGGCCGCGGCGCAACTTCGGGGCAGCCATTTTTCCTTCGTTTTAACCTTTTAAAACCTCCCAAAAACATGTCTAAACATTCCCAAATCATTAAATCAAAGTTCCCAAACTCCCCAATGGTCCAAAACCACCAAAACCCAAGGTTCAAACAAACTAAAAACTCAACGATTCACAAAGTCCAATTCAAGCTTAAAAACTTCTAAAAACTTAAAACTTAAACTTGAATTACCTCCGATTGAGTTGTTTCCAACTAAATCCTCCCGCTAATAAGCTTCTAATTCTCCTTAGGATTTCTATGCCTCGATCCTCGCTTGATTCCGAGTCCTAGAACTCAAGTTATCTTCGAAAATGCGATCGGGAGACGAAAATGGAACTTTTGGGAGAGAGAACGTACAGAACGTTCTTTTTATTTTCTTAAAAGGTTACTTCAAGCTTAAGTAGCTTCCAATAAAACCTAATGCTCGGGGTCCCGAAAACACCCCCAGGGACAATGTAGTCAAAACTTCCAGAATTTCCCCCTGGTCTTAATAACTCCCAATTTATCACCAAATATTAATTCCCATTACCCAATAACCCGGTAATTCTCTAAATACCCCTTGACTTACTCCAAGTTAAGCTTAAATCCCGTTGTGACTTTCCCACTAGCTTACCTCCTAGGATCGTCTTGTGCTGGGTAACCCTGACATAACCAGATAATAACAAAGCACCACGCCCATTTCACATATATACCAAAAATGTCCGAAATGGCCAAAATATGAAAATCACCCAATTAATCACAAATGGGTTCACATGCATATTTAATACACCTAAACATGCATATTATCATTAAATAGCATAATAAAGCAATTATGACCCTCCTGGCCTCCTAATCAAGGTCCTAGACCTTATTAGGAAATTTGGGGCATTACAATATGTCAACATTATGTATAGTATGATATTAGACCTTAGGCATATGACTTTCTTAGTTAAACAAGCCCCAAGTAGTATGATGGCCATTGTAGTAGTATATGACATATGTTTATGGTATGCTTATAGTATATGTTTATGATATGTTTTTTTTTCATATGTTATAATATGATTTTATGTGTATGTTTATAGTGTTAGTAGTTTTTCCTTGCTGGGCATTAGGCTCATTCCTTTATTTTTAGTGTGATGCAGGAAAATGAATATGGAAGGTGGAAGGATTCTTGGTAGCTTGACTTGTGTGTTGAGGATTGATGGAATGTGTGGACTGTGTGTCGATCGAGGATGAAGTTATTTATTTTTAGTCATTTAAATCATGTTTTTCCGCATTTAGTTTTGTAAACAATTTTCTTTAGTTTAAAATTATGTTTTATTTTTTAAACAATGGGTACTCATGCCATATTTTCTATTATTTGATACAATATTTCGAGATTTAATAAAGTTATATTATTTCTTATGTATCTTTCCCAAAATAGTAGCTATGTATAATAGATCTAATGGTCCAATGTCTTAGAAATAGTTGGGTCATTACAGTTTATCCTCACTCGCACGCTTCCTGGGAAAACTTCCCAGGAGGTCACCCATCTTGAGATTACTCTAGGTCAAGCATGCTTAACTTTGGAGTTTTCAAGTGATGGGATACCGAAAAGAAGATGCATCTTGTTGATATAGGTAGTACCCAACAATCCATTTAAGCCTTCTTCAACTGTGTAATCCCATACCTACACAGTTTTAGAATCACTTGACCTTCCCCAGGCGGTGTGGGATTGCACAGCTTTTACCCTGTCTTTCCCCTTATGGATCACGGGATTCTGACTGTCACACGATGCTTTTTCGATACAAAATCGATGCAATCATGAAACTTGATTTTTTTGGCAAAAGCGATATTTTTTCGATACAAAATCGATGGTGTTTTGATCGTGAAAACTTTTTTTTGGCCAAAATGATGTTTTTTCGATGCAAAATCAATGTTGTTTCGATGTTGTTGTGATGCAATCATGAAAACTTGATTTTTGGCCAAAACGATGTTTTTTTCGATGGTGTTTCGATGCAAAATCGATGGTGTTTCGATGCTCTTGCGATGTAATCATGAAAACTTGTTTTTTGGCCAGAACGATGCTTTTTCGATGCAAAATTGATGGTGTTTCGATGCAATCACGAAAACTTGATTTTTGGGCAAAACGATGCTTTTTTGATGCAATTTTGATGCGCTGCACTGAAATTTGACAAAACCTTTGGAGGTTCATATTTTCTCACTCAAATGTCAGTTTCAGATTTTTTTTTT
This sequence comes from Humulus lupulus, assembly GCF_963169125.1. Classification (NCBI taxonomy): domain Eukaryota; kingdom Viridiplantae; phylum Streptophyta; class Magnoliopsida; order Rosales; family Cannabaceae; genus Humulus; species Humulus lupulus. The sequence continues at coordinate 52,655,460 of NC_084799.1, forward strand.
TTTAAATTTTAGTATTTTTTTGAGATCTACAAGATTAGAATGAGAGAGAGAGTGAGAGAATGAGAGATGTTATATATATAGAGAGAGAGTTCAGATTGAGATAGAAAATGAATTTTTGAATGTTAGGGGTATTTTTGTCTAAAGAATTGAAATTGTCATATATTTGAGATAGTAAATTATGTTGGCATATTACAAAATCTCACTAAGTTATCATGCATATACCATGAAATATTGAATAGTATGATACATGAATATTTGGTAGATTTTATATTAAGTAATAATGAATCTTTTTTGGTGGAGAATAAAAGATAATGCTTATATTTATTCTTTGTGTTTCCTCTTAATTGCATTTATATTGGCTTTGTATTGACTCTTTTTTTGGATATTGATTTTTTTTAATATCTATTTGAATGTTGATTATTGTGTGATTGCATTTATACAGCTGTTAGTGATTCTATATTCACCCTTAAATGTCATCATGGTGGTGATTTTTATGACCGTATGGGTGAAACTTGTTGACCCGCAATTTGGCCAACGACACAGAGTCAAATATACGACAAAGGATCAAACGACAATAAGAAAGATGATCTAATGGAAGAGAAGAAAACACCAAGGATTTATAGTGGTTCGGCCCCAAAAGATGGTAATGACCTACGTCCACTTAGTGATATTATTAAGATTGAATCTCAATGCAGTGATCAAAGAACTAGGGTTCTTGAGTTTCACAAACTTTGGAAGAAATACAATAACGCGATGGATAATTGCACTATAGCTCTCTCTTTTTCTCTATCTTAGCAAAAATATTCAGGCATCAAAAGTCCCTTCCTTGAGCTATTTCATGTATATTTATAGGCTCAAGGAGGGTTACCTATGCCAACGTGCCCTATCTTTCCTTAATAATCGCGTATCAAGATAATAATGAAGAAATATTCAATGCAATTATTATAAGATTACAGTTTAAGAAGGAAATAAATCAGGTTATACGATCAACCTGGTTGTATCTAAAAATTAACCCTGATGAAGCGGTGTGCTTCTGGTCGATAGTCGAGTAGTACTTCTGCCACGTGTCAACTACGTGTGAGAAATCCTTGCCACGTCATCTGCAGCCATTTTTAGGGTAAACAAAACTGTTTATTTGAATAGTCAAGTGACTATTTTGATTTCACTGATCCTGATCAATTTAGAAAGTTGGATTTAGATACTATCAGTGTGATACTAGGTTATCCTTTACCATGTGGTTTTTGGTTTAAAAAACCTAAGAGACATTAGACAATGGTTTGGTTAGGATTACAAATGATAAAGACATATCTGATATGGCTAAAGTTGTGAGAGATAGTACTACAGAAGATGAAGTTTATCTTGTACTAAAGAAGATGAAGTTTATCTTCAATTGCCCACTACAAGTAAATACCTCACTTGGGAAAAACTTAAAACAAATTCCAATGATAAGGGTCCATCAAGCAGTAAACCTATAGAAAGAAAGGAGATTGTGATGAGTTTTGATAATAACTTTATAAATGGTGGAGGTGGAGATAAAAATGAAAATTTTGGTGATAACACTGAAAATTTTGTATTTAATGTTGGGGGCCAAACTTATGATTTTCATTTTGATGATTTCTATGACTTCCCTTGTGATTTCCCACCTACAACAAAGTCGACGGTTGTAATAAAAGAGCTTGAAGAAGATAACCCTCCTCATCTTCATCACAAGATAAGTATAATCACCCAAAAAAGAGCGGAAGCAAGCCAAACCCAACATAAAATTAGCCAAAAATAAATCTACTACAATGTTAAGGGTGGTGGTGGTGGATGAGTTCCATGATATAGCATATGATCAAGAAGAGGAAACTTTAGTTGTTGATGATAGTCAATGGCATGGTTCTTTTTGGGGTGAGAGAACAAATGTAGAACAAAGAGATGATGAATTGAACTCAGATTTTGAAGATGATTTAAGAAATGAGAACCATGGAAATGAGAGAAATAATGTACAAGTAGTGGCTCCTATTGTAATGCCCCAAATTTCCTAATAAGGTTTAGGACCTTGATTAGGAGGCCGGGAGGGCCATAATTGATTTATTATGCTATCTAATGATAATATGCATGTTTATGTGAATTATATTATTATATGGTGGTGAATGCATGCATATGGGCTCATAATTTTAATGCAAGGGCATTTTGGTAATTTGGTCGTTGGGGCCGTGAATGTGTAATTTTATGCATATGGGTGAATTATAATTTTACCACATTATATGTGGATTGGTTCGAGCCATTCGACATGAGACGATCATGGGAATGCAAGTTTTTGGTCTAGTCATAACGGGATTTAGTTCGGGGCTCGGGGTGAGTCTCGGGGTCATTTTGATGATTAGAGCATTACCGGGAATTAAAGGGTAATGGGGTATGATTTATTGGCATTTGAGAATGTTGAGATTAGCGGGAATTGGAGAGCGTTAATTATAATTAACGGTGTAGGTTAGAAATGACGAATTTACCCTTGGGAGTGTTTAGAAGCTTTAAATTTGCCTAGGGGCATTATGGTCTTTTGACCTTAAGGATTTATATCAGCTTTGGGGTTTAGAAAGCTGTGGAAACAGAACAGAAACAGAGTCTTATCCCCATCATTTTCTTCTCTCCCGTACATGCTCCACCCTTCACTTTCCTTTGAATTTTGAGAGGCCAAATTGAGGAGTTAAGCTAGGAGATTAAAGGTGGGAGCTTAGGAACTTAATTCAGCCATGGAAGGGGATTCAAAATCAAGTTTAAGGTAAGTTCCAGCCATGAGTTTCATGGTATACCCTGTTTTTCTATTAAGTTTTCAATTGAGGTTTTTGATGTGTTAGTTGTGAATTAATGGGAGTTCTTGAGTTTGGAAACTTGGCTTTGATGAGGGTGAGATGTTGATGATGTTTAGGGGTTGAAATGGGTGTTAGGTTGGTGTTTTGGGTTGGTTTGAACGGCTGGTTCCAAGGGAAAAACGCAGGGGAGTTTGCTGGTGCGTTGCTGGTTTTTGGGCTGATCAGGGTAATGTGCCGCGGCCTGGCTATGGCGTGCCGCGGCCTAAGTGTGTTTCTGAGGCAATTATGCCTCTGTCAGGGGGATGAGCCGCGGCATGGCTATGGTGAGCCGTGGCCCATCAAGGCAGATTTGGCCAAAATGGGGTTTTTGACTTAGGGATGCTTGCCATAAGCCTCGGGGTTGATCCTAGTACCCGGTTAAGTGGGGATTGATGTCCTGGAGGCTAGATATTGGTTTGGGAACTTATGTTGGTCATTTTTATTAATGGTATCTTATATGTTTGGTTATGACTAGGTGACCGCTAAAGGACTAAAAGCTGATCGTTCTCAAAGGTCGTTTCTTTTATTAATTCTCGCTCTAACCCAAGGTAAGAAAACTGCACCCCATATGTGACATGCGTGGCTATGATTGATGCATGTTGGATGTTAAATGTAAACATTGATAACATAATGAATGCTTGGCAATCTTTCCCATTTGCATATGATTATTCTTGAGGCATGCTGGATGATTAAGTGTGATGCGTGTGATGCACGAGAAATATGTGATTAGGGCATGCCATGAATAATGAGTATGAGATTGGTCAGAGCTTGAGTCTCTGAATATGTTCATGATCATAATTATGCTAGAAACTGTTTAATAAGCATGCTGAATGCCCTGTTCTTGGATAAATGGCATATGATACACATTGATAGCATTGCTTACTTGTGCATGGCACTGACTAATTAGTCAGGTTTAGCAAAGGTGCTAGTACCAATTGTGAAGCTGTGACTCACTAGTCAGGTTCGGCAGTGGTGCTGGGCACTGGTCACGCACTGACTAATTAGTCAGATCTGGCAAAGGTGCTGGTATCAACTGTGAAGCCGTGACTCACTAGTCAGGTTCGGCAGTGGTACTGGGCACTGGTCACACAGGGCTGACTCACTAGTCAGAATTGGCAAAGGTGTTAGTATCAACTGTGAAGCCGTGACTCACTAGTCAGGTTCGGCAGTGGTACTGGGCACTGGTCACATTGTGCTAACTCACTAGTCATGACAACCCTAGTGTGTAGTGCAAGCTATGTCGATTGGACCTAATCGACCCTCTGCATTTAATGACTCAAAGAGCATTAATGCAGGACCGAACTCAAGTTCGATGAATATAAACAAGCATTTATCTAGCCAAGGGCTAGCCATGTAGAGCCATTGCGGGAAATGGGCACTGGGCCCCTAGTGACTTGGTTGTCAGTCACTCAGTATGGTTTACTAGAACCTCAAGTGATATTCACTCGTCTGATCAGAGCTATGAGCTCTGCATGATCATTTTGATCATCATATGCATGGCTTGGGCACTGAGGCCCCAGTGACTTGCTTGTTGGTCACTCAGCATGGTTTATCGGAACCTCTAGTGTTACGACACTCATCTGATTAGAATTGACTTGATAGTCCTCTAATCCGAAGGCCAGGACTTCTTGTCTTGGATACCCTAGCATCTGTTTGAATCCATTTGCATGTTGAGTAGAGTTATGATTGCTAGGCATGCCAGATATGATTTGATATCATGATATGACTGTTTATGAGCATATGAGTTTTCTTGCTGGGCTTCGGCTCACGGGTGCTTTGTGGTGCAGGTAAAGGCAAGAGGAAATTGGACCATCCTTGAGTTGGAGAGCTTAGGTGATGACGTGTACATATGCAGCTGCTCGACCAATACTTGGGCGAGGTTTGAAAGTGGAACTAGGGTTGAACCCTGTTTTGCCGCTTAGAACGACCTGTTGTAAACACTTTCTTGTAATAAACTCTGAAATTATATTTTTGGGATCCCAATGTATACAGTAAACGTTCTAGTGAAACGTTATATCTTAACCAAAGTTTTTAACCCCTAAACCGCTAATCACACTTAGTTACACGTTTATGGCTAAACGACTCGATTAGCGAGTTTAGCACTGTTTGTAATGTGCACTGTAGCGGTCCCTGGAGTTGGGGCGTTACACCTATCTTCAGTGAAGATATTGAAATGGATAATCCTCAATTTTAATTAGGTAATTTACCTTTGTATTTAAATTTCCTTATTATTTTTTAAGAAATGCGCTGACAATTTGTTTTGTTTATAGGCATGGAATTTGGTTCAATCAAACTACTTAGAGAGGCCATTAGAGCATATGCAATCAAGAACAATTTAGCCATCGAGTTCTTGAAAAATGACAAGCTTTATGTTCGAGTAGGTTATGTCAAGGGTTGTCCATTTCTTTTGTATGCAAGGGTGATGGCTGACAAATGTACATACAAAATTAGAACTCTCAATGCCAATCATGATTGTGGTCTAGTGTTTGACAATCCTAGGATTGACTCTACATGGCTTGAAAATAGATACTTGAACAAATTTAGAACTCAACTTGATTTGAGCATGAGTACATTCGCTGAGTTGGTTCAAGATGATTTCACAACATAAGTAGAAGTCAGTATTATCGTGCTAAGAAGAAAGCTCTTGTAGTGATTAGAGGGACAGTTAAAGAACAATATGAATTGTTAGAAGACTATTGTGATGGATTATTGAGATCTAATGCGGGGAGCACTGTGAAGCTGAAATCCACAACATAAGGGAACAAAGAAAAAGTTTTTTAGAGAATCTACATGTGTTTGGCATCTTGCAAACATGGGTTTAGGGCTAGTTGTAGAAGACTGATAGGCTTGGTTAGTTGTTTTTTGAAAGGACAAACGAGTGGCCAAATATTAGCAGCGGTGGGAGTGGATGGAAATAACTCAATATTTCCAATAGCCTTCGCTGCAGTTGAAGTAGAAAACAAGTCATCTTGGTGTTCGTTTCTACAATTGTTTGTGGACAACCTGCAAATTGATGACACAAGTGCTTGGACATTCATGAGTGACAAACAAAAGGGGTTGGTGGATGTTATCAACAAGTATGGTGAACATGCTGGAAAATGTTTTTGTGTGCGCCACATGTACAACAATTTTACAATAGAACACAAGGGTTTAGCTTTGAAGGATCATGTATGGGCATGTGCAAGGGTAAGCACGATACCTCAATTTGAAAAGGAAACGACAAAGATAAAAGCCATAAATGAGCCAACATGGGCATGGTTGAATCAAAAGACCCCAAGCCATTGGAGTAGTAGTCACTTCAAACCATCGAACAAGTGTAACGTGTTATTGAATAGCACATGAGAGTCGTTCAACAATGCCATACAAAATGCAAGATAAAAGCCCATCATTACATTGTTAGAGAATATAAGATTTTATCTTATGAAAAGGATGGCTAAGAAACGAATTAAAGTTGAAACTTGGAGAGATCCTGTAGGTCCTAGAATTATAAAGCTCATTAACTTGAAAAAGAAAATGGCTAGAGTTTGTTTTCCTACTTGGGCAGGTGGAAGCACTTTTCAAGTGAAAAATTGTAGAAATGCGAATAAATTTTGTGTTGATTTGGATGCAAGACAATGCAGTTGCCGCAAGTTTCAACTCAATGGCATACAATGTGAACATGCAATTAGCTGCATTTAAGAGAGGAGATGGGCTATTTTTCGTTTTGTTGACCCTTGGTATAAGAAAGAGACATTCATGAAGGCATACACTGTTGGGAATTGTGCCCTTAAAGCAATTGTAGTTGACAATGATTTTAATGAAATAAATGAATGAATTGAATTATTGTATATATGTAGCTTATGTACTATATTATTGTTAATAATATTAAGTAAATATCAGAAAATTCTCAAGTTCATCTATGTGGTCTTAATCTCATATTGGTATGAGAGGATCGAGATTGAGATAATGAAATTAAATAGTTCGCAGTAAAATAAAGTTATGGAATCTTTATATTAATTACTTATAGTACGGTCCACTAGTGTTATGAATATATGTGACCTAGATCCGGGTTACTAGTGTAGTAGGACACTTTAGTGGATGTATTTTGCATACTGAGCGTATGTAGAACTGGACCAGATGTGATTTAATACTTATTTGAATATCGTTTCGTAGTATTACAAAACACATCAAATGATGATCATATACAAACTGATCTTAATCCTGAATTTACTATGGACTCCTATATATGTCATTTGATCCTTTGATTCATGTGTTACGGTTTGTTAGAATGATCAGGCTAAGAACTATTGTTTTGGAGACTCAATGATGTATATGGTTGGGGACATAACTTAACAGATATGAAATCTATACCTTATAGATTGAATGATAGTTTCCTATTGGGTTGGCTTTTTGGAACTGAAAATGTTATTGACATCAAATTCATAATCATATTATGAATTAACCTTCACTAGTAAAGTCAATGGTACACTATGAATCAAGATATAAATAAAAGGGTAAAACAATAATTTTATTCCCACTTAATTATGAATCATCAATAGATGATTAATTTGTATGTAATGATTATATTAATTGACACTTTATGGTTACAATAAAGTACTCAGTAAATATGTCTTTAATTCTCAAGAGTGCACTCTCATATTAATAAATATGATTATTGAATCAAAGAGTTTTGGTTAATAATTTTTTATTTATTGGAGCTTCAAATTATTGGTCCATAGGTCCCCGGGCGGCTCTTTCAACACTATTCAAGGTAAGAGTTGATACAATGGTTAAACTGTGAATGAGCTATTTGAGAGAATATTTATTCTTTGTGATAAATATGTAATTATGTGATAATAGAAATTGCACAATTTATTATTGCATTAGTGCAACTTTCGAAATTGTGTTGAAATAAAAGAAATTGATTTTAATCAATTATTTTATTTAAGTGTGAAAGGATAAATATAGATAGTCAAAATTGGTTTTGATTATTATATTTATTTAATTAATAATAAGATGATAATAGAATTTTAAATTTTGAATTTTGAAATTTAAGTTGTTATCCTTCTCTTAAAAAAGATGAAACCTTATTTGAATTTCTAATTATTAATTAATTAAAATAAAAATGCATGAAAAATCAAATCCCATTTTTCAGGGAAGTACTACACGTATAGGGCTTCTTGGACTACCCTATGCGTGTACCACTACTGATGGTGATCAGTTATTGTTTTTTTGTTTTATTTAATTAATTAATAAAATATTTTGAAAAAAAGTTTTAAAATGGAATATAAAACTTTGTCTTTAATCATTTATTTTATTATTATTATTATTATTATTATTATTATTATAATGTTTATATGATAGAAAATAGGAGGAGAACTTTTAACAGAAAAGAAAAACTAATAATCTTTTCACACAAAAAGAAAAACCTTTTTTTCTAGCCTATAGTCAAGATTCTCATATGTTGAGAATATTTTTGATTCACAAATATTGATTCTTGCTCTCTATGTGCCCACCCACATCTTGAGGTGTAGAAGACGTCTTGGAAGATCTAGGTGTGAGTACTATAGCAAGGATATGAAGATCGAAATATATACGAAGAGATTCAATGATTCTTGATAGGCTACAAGAGTTAAATCATTTCGTATTATTTTTTACATATACATATTATATTGATTAACATATTGGATATTAAAGGATCCTCATATAAAATTTTTTATATGAAATTTTTGTTGTTGTATACAGTACTACCACTACCGTAATTTTTGCTGCGCACTAGAAACTATTCCTAACATACACGCCTATCATTGTCCCTACAATAAGTCCAAATTTCTAGCCTAATCCAAGACATAGACCGATTTTCAAACCATTAGAAAAGAGTCAACCAGGTCGACCTAAAAAGAAGAGGAAACATGAACTTGATGAACTACTAGCACGTTCTAACAAACTTTCAAGGCATGGCATGGTTAAGACATGCTTTCATTGTGTTAAACAAGGGGACAATAACATTGTAATTTGTGATCCTAATTACAAGCATCCTAAAAATACCAAGAAAAAGGCAAGGGTAAATCAACACCAAAAAAGAAAAAAGGAAAGAAAAAGGTTCCTTCAACTGAGCATGCCAAAGGTGAGTACTAACTATTTCTTGATTTATTCATGAGTGGTGTCATTTGATTAACTTAGTCTATTTTATGGTTTGATGCATCCAACAAGGAAGAGCCCAAGGAAGACTACAACGCAACAAACTGAGCAAGCTACAACAAATGTGAATCCTAAACCTATTTCATAATCTATTCATTAGTGCTTTTATTTGATTAACATGGTTTTTTTATGGTTTGATATAGCAAACAAGGAAGTGCCCAAGAAAGACCCCATTGCAGCCACCAAGAAGGAGCCCAAGGAAAACCCCAGGCAGCCCAATGAAAACTCCTACTTAGCATGGTTTAATTAGTTGTGAAGATAAAATGGTTTTTTGAAGCCCTCGATTATATGATTTTCATGGCTTCTGAAACTGTTATTTTTTGTACAGGCTTGTTTTTGTGTGTGTGTGTGTGTATATATGGGACACATAGAAGATTCAAAATGGTTTTATGTTTTATGGGTATGTGATGTGTACAAGGAAGGGACATAGTGTTTATTTTGTGGAGACGACACAAATACAGGGAGACATGTGTATAAGAAATATTTTGTGGATAACATAGATAGATGGGATGATCAAACATAGATAGATGGGATCAAAATATATATTTTTTGTAATGAACTCATACACATGTTAGTTTCATATTAGATGTTAGGTGGAAACATAATATTTGTCCATGATTTTCTGTTACTATGTCTATGATTTTCTATTGATGCAATTGGCAATCACGTGAACACTTAAGACTAATTATGAATGGAAAATCATTTTCACTTATGTTGTAATTGCTTTATTTTGTTATTTACTTGTACCATGAGATAGTTATCATGTGCCTCATTTAGAACAAAATATTGAAAAAGACACCCATTACTTTTTCTAGCTATTTTCTACCAATGTATAACTTGTCATTCACCTTTTTTTTTTTTTTCATTCACTATCCTTAATTATGTTCACAAAATTGGACTTTAACATTTTTTTAACGACAACTCAACTTTAGGGAGTAAAGCGAAGATTTTTTAAAAATTGGAGACGTATGTGCTCATAAATATAAAATGGAGATCTAACATTGTGTTTGGTAGAGGGGATTTAGTGAGGGAGGGAGAGCTAAGGATGGAGAGAAGAGAATAGAGACTACTAATCCATTTGTTTGGTAGCATATGTGAGAAGATGAAGAAGAGACTTAGAGGGATGGGATATCCCTATGGGTCCACCATATATCATCCTTCCTTCATTGTAGGGTTTGGAGAAGAGAGACAAAAAAAAAAAGCGGGAAAGTGGATAAATTACCCTCCAAAATACTATTCTCTCTCATCTATGTATATATATACTGTTACCGTACAAAAAACTAGAAAGCATAAAACAACTAAGAAAATGGAGATAACAAAGAAGTAAGAAAAGTGTGAAATCCAACTTTACTCTTTCTTTCTCTATCACCATTATAGTCAAAGATCTTCAATATTTCTCAAAGGTATGTGAATTTTGTCTCATTTTTTTCCTTTTAAGTTGTATTTGATAAAATATAGATGAGCAAACAAACAAATTATTGAGAGAATACAACATAAAAAAATCTCATCTAACAACATGCATTTAGTTTTCTAGGTATACCAAAGTAGAGATGAGTTAATAAATACACACCTCCACCATTACTGCTTAGAGCTTGAGAAAATGCCATCTTAACCCTGTAAATAGCCAAGAACAATAATTAGAAGGTGAATCTAAGATAGTTTCTTTTGGAGAATCACACTACTTCACTCTATAAAACTTCATTTGAATACTATCTGTGTATTTCAGATAACCCTTTCATTACTCTTTAAAAAAATATCGTGTATATAATATATCAAATATAGAGTAATGAATTAATATGGTTATTGGGCCTTGAGTGTTTGTTCAAAAAGAGTGTATGTAAACCCAATATATTTAGAAATATGTAAACCACATAGATTTTTAGTGTGTGTCAAAGGAGACCACCTATATATTTAGAAATATAACACCATCCCATTATGGTCCCCAATAATACCATTATCAGGCCAAACATATATGGTTGTTAAACAAAGAAAGGATGTATTTATACTAGTCCACATAATTTATTTCCAACAATTCTCCCACTTGGACAGTATATACAAAACAAAGCAAACATCACATTGTATAATGAATCTCTATCAGTCAACCCAAAGCCGAAACAATAACGTAAAATATCATATCGACGGGATATAAATATTTTAACGATCAAGGCTTACAAGATTCACAAAAGATAACAACCATAACAAAAATAATGTATTTAATAACAATAGAGATGTAAAGACAGAATATATCTCATTGATTTGTCACTTAACCAAGCCAAAATGCAACCAAGGCATTATGGTAAATATAGTGACCAAAATACGTACATTGTGCATGTAATGTATAAAGTAAAATTACAAGCAATCCTTACAAAAACACCAACATGTTTATCTCAAATGATCAAACATAAAATTAGCTCTCACTAACAAAAAAAAAAAAGGGTCTAAGATCTCAACAATCCCATATGAGATACGTGTTCTTGAAACACACAAATAGGAAAACCCTTAGTTAGTGGACCTGTTAACATGTTGGCTGAAGGCATATGCTCTATGGTAATGAGAGATTCTCCAACTTGTTCTTTAACAAAATAAAACTTGATATCCATATGCTTGGAGCGAGTAGTGCTCCCAGTGTTAATGGAAAAAGACGCAGCTGCAGCATTGTCACAATACATCTTCAACGGCCTAGAAATGGAGTCTACAACTCCCAAAGCTGAAATGAATTTTCATAGCCAAGCTGCATGACAAGTACCCTCATAACATGCCATGACTTCTGCATGCATTGACGAAGTAGCTATAAGTGTCTGCTTGACACTTTTCCACGAAATAGCTCCTTCAGCCATCATGAAAATGTAACCAGAAGTAGACTTTTTATCATCCACACAGCCTGCATGATAGGCATCACAAAATCCAACCACATTAAGAAGGTTAGATCGTCGATATGTCAACATAAGATCCTTGGTACCCTGAAGATACCTCATGACTATCTTAGTTGCTTTCCAATGGCTTAGTCCAGGATCACTCAAGTATGTACCCAACACGCCAACTACAAAGGCTATATCAGGGCGTGTACAAACTTGAGCATACATCAAGCTGCCTACAACAAATGCATATGGGACGACATTCATATGAGTTCTTTCTTCATTGTTCTGAGGACACTGATCTCTAGAAAACTTATCACCCTTCACAATAGGAGCTTTGATAGGAGAACATGATTGCATATTGAACCTTTTCAGTACTCGGTCAATATATGCTCTTTGGGATAGTCTAAGAACACCAATAGCCCTGTCACGAAGAATCTGTATACCTAAAACATACGAGGCTTCTCCAAGATCCTTCATTTCAAAATGACTAAACAATAAATTCTTTGTTTCAAACAAAATATTTGTGTCATTAGATGCGAGCAGAATGTCATCAACATATAATACTAGAAAAATGTAACTGCTCCCACTCATCCTCATAAATATGCATTGATCAACAACATTCTCCTTGAAACCACTAGTGGTGACAACTCTGTGAAACTTCAAATACCACTGTCTTGAAGCTTGTTTCAACCCATAAATGGACTTTTGAAGCTTACACACCATATTTTCTTTCCCAGTCACCTTAAAGCCATCTGGTTGAGTCATATACACATCCTCATTCAATTCTCCATTCAAGAAAGCAGTTTTCACATCCATTTGATGAAGTTCTAAATCAAAATGAGCCACAATTGATAATCCTAAAAGAATCTTTAGTGGAAACTGGTGAAAAAGTTTCTTTATAATCAACACCTTCTCTTTGGCTGTAACCTTTTGCCACAAGTCTAGCTTTATACCTTTCCACTTGACCATTTGAATCACGCTTTGTCTTAAACACCCATTTGTAACCAATGGGTTTACATCCTTTAGGCAAATCCACTAAGTCCCATACTTCATTCTTGGACATGGAATTCATTTCATCATTCATAGCCTCCATCCATAGATCATTTTGCGAACTAGAAATTGCTTTTTGATAAGTGATGGGATCTAACACATCTCCTATGTCATATTCACATTCCTGAAGATAAACCACATAATCATTTGGTATTGCAGGTCTACGCATTCTCTGAGATCTTCTTAAAATAACTTCTTCAGGACCAATAGGTGGAATATCTTCTACTTCCTCACCATGTGGTTCATTATGAGCTTCTACTTGAGGTTGGTCAGTTGTAGGCGCAGCGGAAACAACATGAATAGGAATAGGGATTAAGACACGCTCTTCCCTAAACAATATCTCTCTTGGCCTTTGACTTTTACCAAAATCATCTTCAAAGTAGTAAGCTTTATCTGATTCAATCACTCTAGTAGTGTGAGTAGGGCAATAGAATCTAGAACCTCTTGATCCAAGACAAAAACCAACAAAAAAACCACTAATAGTTTTTGGATCAAGTTTCTTAGATTGCGGATTATAAGGCCTTACTTCTGCCTTGCATCCCCACACATGAAAATGGTGGAAAATGGGTTTCTTATTAGACCATAACTCATATGGAGTCTTTGGAACCGACTTGCTTGGTATTTGGTTCAAAATATAAGCAGCAGTCCTTAAAGCCTCACCCCACAAAAATTCTGGCAAAGAAGAATGGATAAGCATACATCCCACCATGTCAAGAAGCGTGCAATTTCTTCTTTTAGCAATACCATTTTGCTCAGGGGTCCCAGGCATTGTGTATGTTGCAACAATACTGCAATCCTGCAAATACTTAGCAAAAGACCCAGGGTTTCTACCAGTCTCATCATATCTCCCATAATACTCACCACCTCTATCAGAATGGATTGGCTTGATCTTCTTATCCTTTTGTAGTTCCACCCTATTCTTGAAAACTTTAAAATCTTCTAAGGAATCAGACTTTTCACGAATTAACTCAACATGACTATATCGGGAAAAATCATCAATAAAAGTGATGAAATATTTGTAACCACCCATAGCAGGAGGAGTAAAAGGGCCACAAACATCTGAATGAATCATTTCAAGTAAATCTACACATCTGTCAATTTTACTCTTTCTAGTCTTGGCAGTTGTCTTTCCTTTTATACAATCAACACAAGTATCAAAATCAGAAAAAACCAAATTTTGCAAAACACCATCCTTTACCAATCTTTCTATTCTTTGCTTAGAAATGTGACCTAAACGTCTATGCCATAACATAGAAGAATTTTCATTGCATCTCACACATTTAGAACCAACAAAAACATTAAGAGAAGAGGAAGAGGGAGATGAAACTTCATTCAAATCAAGCTTGTATAAATTTCCTTGTAAACATCCATTTCCTATTAAAAGGGAGTTATGGTACAAACAAACTTTTCTAGTCCCAAAAGAAAGACTATAACCTAGTCTATCCAAAATAGATACAAAAATCAAGTTTCTCCTAATTGAGGGTATGTAAGCAACATCATATATCTCCAAAATATGTCCAGTTGACAGCTAAAGTTTGGCAGTCCCAAAAAAAATCACTTTGACTTTAGTACCATCTCCCATGTACACATGTCCCTTTAAGCTAGTTGGATTCCTTCTTCTTGTCAGTGCCTGCAAAGAATTAGTAACATGAATTGTAGCACTAGTGTCTAACCACCAAGAATTCGAAGGCACATTAATCACATTTGATTCTAAACAAACCATCACAACTTTGTTACCTTTCATCTCTAAGGCTCTCTTCAACTTAAAACAAGTGTCTTTCTTGTGTCCCATCTTATGACAGTAGTTGCATTTCCCAGTGAAACGCTCAGTTTTGGGTGCATTAGAAGATCCAACAGTCTTTCCATCATAACTGGACTTCTTGAAGTGTGGTTTTCCATAAGGCTTTTTATAGAAGTTCTTCTTCTTCTTCTGATTGGGATTTTCCTTAGGATTTTCTTTAGGGGCATCCTTGGAAGTCACCATGGAAATTGAATTCCCCTTCCTAGCTTTTATTTCATCTTCTTCTTTAGAGAGAATGGTAGTCATCTCACTTACAGTCCAAGGAGTTTTTTTAGCGTTGTAACTAGACCGAATTGAGTCAAATGAAGGAGGTAGATACCTCATGACATGCCAGACCAGATAATTATCTCCTAAATCAAGGCCAAGCCCCCTTCAACTTCATATGAAAAGACACCACTTGACTTATATGGTTTCTTATGCCACGAACCCCATCATAAACAGTATCCTGGATCTTACCTAGGTAGTGCTCCCACTCAGACTTGGGAAACTCCACATACTTTTCAGCAATGACCTTGAGGAGTTCCTTAGCATTGTCAGTTTCAGGAATACTATCACGAATAGCATCATCCATGTGATACAAGATCACCAACTTACATGTTTCATTTGAATTGTTCCATTCCTTATAGGAAGTTTTCTGTTCAGTTGTACGATTCTCAGTCGGTTTAGTAGGAGCATCTTCCTTCAATGTTGTGTCAATCTTCATAATTGACAAATTCATCATCAGAGATCGAACCCACTCCTTATGATTAGTCCCATTAAGCATCAGTATAGACGAGAGTCTATGATTGCTCAAAGCTGAAGGAACACAAGAGTAACAATTATCAATTTACATTGATCAACATAATCATGTTGTTTGTACTTCAACTTCAACTTGAATGTTCCATAAATAATCAAAATGATCATTATATGCTAAAGTTCTATAAGTAAAAAAATAGAACATTTTACAAGTAAAGACAATTTATCAATACATTACAATCAAATACATCAATCTATTATCGACATGATAAAAAGAATTGTGTGATTCATAATGCTCAATAAATTCCCTTCACCATTCTAAGCAAACTACCAAATAATAGAATTATCGACAAGATAATTTAAATTATTCATATGAATCTTAGAATTTATTTATTTATTTATTTTATTTAACAAAATGTGGGAATATATCAATATCAATCAAGATATTCATAATTGACATGTTAAATCTTACGAGAGACAAGAATTTAAGTACTCAATTATATTAATTACAAAAATAATCATTACATATCTTACAACAACAACAAAAATTTGAAATATATTAAAATCAAATTTAATTGATAATGATTACTCACAAATTTGTCACAATTAAAATAATCAAGAAATATTAATTTTTAAACAAAACAAAATTTTTTTTAATCATGCAATATAAAACAAAACAAAACTAATAATTAAAAAAACAAATAAATAAATAATCATGTGAAAAAAAATGTTGATTACATGTAGAATAGGCCCAAAACTGGCCCAAAAAAAAATCCACTTATTCACGTTTTTTTTCTTCTCGTTGTAAACGACATGTCGTTTGGGTCCTATAGAGAAAAACGACAGTCGTTTTTCTCGGCCCCCAGCTTATTCCTTACCCGTTTTTCAGGTGGTTTGGGTCGTGTGATCCGGTTCGTGACCCGACGGAAAAAATGCCAATCCGGCCATGATTTGAAGCCCAAAAAAACAGAAATGATCCCCAGATCATTGTCAAGAGATTCATGAGAATTATTTGGATCAAAATGCTCTCTAAAACATAAACAAAAAAAAACTTAAATATGAAACTCTCTTGACCAACTCAAAACTGAAAAAAAACTTTTAAACTTGAAAAATTTGGGGAAAAAGGTACAAATGAGTTTCTAATCACCATTATTATATCATCCAAGCTTCATTTTGTTTTATAAAATCCCAAATCCAAATTTCATAAAAAAAATTTGGCAACATATATATATATAGTTTAGGCAACCTAAAAACTAAAAGCAATGACTCTAGTACCAATTGATAAAATATAGATGAGCAAACAAACAAATTATTGAGAGAATACAACATAAAACAATCTCATCTAACAACATGCATTTAGTTTTCTAGGTATACCAAAATAGAGATGAGTTAGTAAATACACACCTCCACCATTACTGCTTAGAGCTTGAGAAAATGCCATCTTAACCCTGTAAATAGCCAAGAACAATAATTAGAAGGTGAATCTAAGATAGTCTCTTTTGGAGCATCACACTACTTCACTCTATAAAACTCCATCTGAATACTATCTGTGTATTTCAGATAACCCTTTCATTACTCTTAAAAAAAATATCGTGTATATAATATACCAAATATAGAGTAATGAATTAATATGATTATTGAGCCTTGAGTGTTTGTTTAAAAGAATGTATGTAAACCTAATGAGCTGGTCACATAGATTTTTAGTGTGTGTCCAAGGAGACTACCTATATATTTAGAAATATAACACCATCCCATTATGATCCCCATAATACCATTATCGGGCCAAACATATATGGTTGTTAAACAAAGAAGTGATGTATTTATATTATTCCACGTAGTTTATTTCCAACAGTATTTACAGTATATCTTTGGTGGATAGTGCTTTTTACTCCATTTTTTATTAAATTTTTCATCAATATTATTTTAAAATTTTATATTTTCCGTGTGTTGTTGTATATATTTGGGCTGATTATATTCTATAATATAAATTAGGATTTGAAGTATATCTTTCTGTTATTACTTGTACAATCAATTAATTTATATAAAGTATAATGATTATGTTGGAAAGATTTACACATATCTAAATATTATTTTTATTGATTTAAATATAAATAGAAAGAAATGTTTGTTTTCACATGAGTGTATGCTACTGTACAAAGAAATTATAAGAATATTATAGATAATTATCCCCTGTTTTTATTGTATTTGAATGATATTTGTATATCTGGGGCTATTTTTTTTATTTTGCTAAATTAGAATTTCTTATGAGCATGTCATTTTATTATCCTTTGAATTTAAAAAAAAAATCATTTTAATACATCAATATGTTCTATCAATCCTTTACATATTGATATTTATAATTGAAATACAAATAAATAGATGGATGAAGAAGAAAACTAGGAATTAGTATGGTATGAAATAAATAAAGATTAAAATTTAAACTTAGCTTCAGACAAGATGCAAATTGATGATGAGGAGAATCCAACTGTGATTTGGAATGACAAATGGGAAGTGGAAAATAAAGAGATTAAAGAGACACATGATCAAAGTTTTAGAAGATTTTTGAGTAATTGGAAAAGACAAAGGCGGATGGCAGTGGTGCAACTTGTTTGTTTTTTGTACAATTTATTTATATTATGGAGTTATATCATCGGTCAAATTATATTGACAAAAGACTAACGAACAATGGTTGTGACAACCATATAGTTTGTGATGAGCTTATGCAAAAAATTAGTACCAATGAGAAATGTCGTGATATTATATGAATGAGCCCATTAGCACTTGCTAGGTTGTGTGAATTATTGCGAGATTCTGGTCGTCTCAAAATAACAAATATGCTATAGTTGAAGAACAAGTTGCAAAGTTCATGTATATATTGGTACATAATGCTAAAAATCGAATTGTCTCCTTCTTCTTCCGTCGATTTGGTGTGACAATAAGTATGCATTTTCATGACGTGTTGAGGGCAATCATTTCCTTAGAAAATCAATTCTTAAGGCAACCTAATTGAGTTGAAGTACCATATGAGATCATCAATAGTCATAGATTCTATCCTTACTTCAAGGTAAAATTAAAAAAAAATAACATTTGGTTCTTAACTTGTTTTTTAATGTCAAGAATTATGGAATTATATACTTTATTTCAATTATAGGATTGTGTTGCAGTAATTGATGGAACACATATTCGTGTAAAATTTCTTAAACATGAGGCACCAAGATATCGTGGAAGGAAAGACTATACAACTCAAAATGTCACGGCAGTATGTGGATTTGATATGAGATTCACTTATGTATTGCCTAGATGGGATGGAACTGCTTCTAACTCAAGAATTATAAAAAATGCTCTGACAAGAGATGACAAATTGATAATTCCCAAAGGTATATATAATTCTTTATGCCCAGTATAAAATATAAATAGTCAAACTAAAGTTTTCATTTTATTGGTATAGGAAAATATTATTTGGTTTATACTGGGTAGATGCTAAGAAGTGGCCTCATCACTCCTTATCTAGGAGTACGGTACCATCTAAAGGAGTACTCTGCTCAAGCTCCTCAAAATGCAGAAGAATTGTTTAACCATCGTCATGTGGCACTATGCATTGTTATGGAAAGAGCATTTGGAGTGCTTAAAAAACGGTTTCCAATAATATATGGAGCAACTAAACCTCATTATCTTGTTCGAACAATGACAGAAATTGTGCTAGCTTGTTGTATATTACATAACTATTTGATGGGAGTAGATCCTGATGATAATATAATTAGAGAGGTCGACGAAGAGTTATTGACACAAAATGTTGCTACCGAAGAAGCTTTCCGAAGACATAACGATGATGAGGATGCTAGACTAGGGGCTATTATAAGAAATGACATAGCACAAAAGATGTGGGAAAACTATTCTAACAATGAGTTTTAGTTCAATACTATGCTACTAGCGCCTAGGCTTGGTAGATATTACTATTGTGTTTGAACTATTTTATATGCTTTTATATATATTTCTTCGTAATAGTTAAATATATTTGAGTGATGTTAGAACAATTTACATTAAAACTGTAACGCCCTAATTTCTCATAGATTACCGAGAACCCAGTGTTGGGTCGTAATCGTAAATATTTATCTTTTATTGAATAAAAACTTGAAAATAAATACATGGATCCATGGTTTTATAAAAATAAAATAATTATCATTAACATAAAAAAAAATGAGCAAAATTTAAATAAAAAAAATATTCTTTAATAATAATAGGCCTGCTTGATCTTCCTCAACAATATGGTCCACACGAGTACATCACAAAGCTTTAGGTCCCCACTCGCCACCAGACTTTCTATCCTTAATTTCCTGAAATAACAACATCATAAGGAGTGAGCTTCTAAGCCCAGTAAGAAAAATACAAACAAGGGTTAGTCATATAATTAAACATAACATAAATTCACAAAAGTCATACCAACATAAACCTCTAGATCATATCATAACTTAAGTCTTAATTTTAAATAATAATCTAAGTCATAAATCATACTCTAAGTCATAAGTCATAGGTCATAAGTCATAAGTCATAAATCATAACTATAGGTCATATATCATAATCATAACTAAAATAGCAAGTCAAATATAATAAAAAGATAAGTGTTTATACAGGGGTGGCAATTAAGCCTCAGATAAAAGTCCGTCATACACCGGACATAGGTCCGTCATAAAGTTTTGGCAACCGAGCCTACCACATAGTCTGTCATACATCATTGGACACCTTAGGTCTAGACACACTTACCCCTTTATTGTACCTGAAATGTTAGATCATACAAACATAAACTATATCATAATACTAAACTACCTAATTTTCCTTACCAAAAACTGGAATATTGGAGACAAGAGCGGGATTGGAATTCCTAAAACCAAACATAAAGAATTGTGAGTTTCTAAAGAAAAGAGATGAAAAGAAAACTAAACCATCAAAGAAGAATCTCACCGAAAAGAACCTTAAATTAAAGAACTTAAACACCTAACCATAAACACCTAACCATCAAAACCATAAACAGAAGTTAGGATCTGAAAGAAACTTAAGGAAAACTAAGGAATCATAAAGAATAGAACTTATGAATAGTATTACGTTGGATAAACTAGAACCGTTCTACACCTCGATATCGAAATCACACTATATCTCACTACCCAAGTGTTTATAAAACTTAAGATGATAAAGTTTTTATCCCAAAACCCTAGTGTTTCTCTCAAGAATAATCTAAGCAGCTTGGAGGCTCTGAACTGTGCTTGAAGAATGAATAAAATGGCTGAGTGAAATGTCATATTTATAGAGTTCAAGGAGTGAAACTATCTCCTTTTAGATTGAATAAATAAATGATTAAAAATTGAATATATTTTAATTATCTGTTCAACAGATGCTTAAAACTCGGTCAAAAACATTCAGAGGCAAGTCAAGAGGTTAAGGGCCGTTTCAAGCTTGAATTATACGAAAATTCAAAATAGGCCATTGGAGCTGATATATCACCTAGGGTAGGCGATATATCGCCCCTACCAACATATCAAAGGTTCGTGGTTTCGTTCGTGTAAAGTCGACGTGTTTTTCGTATATTCCGTAGGTGATATATCGGCCCCTAAGCTGCGATATATCGGTATATGTAGATATTTTAAACGCGTTTTTGCACTAATTTAGGATATTTTGAATTAATAAAACAACTTTGACTGAGTCAAAATTCGATCCTAACAGTTTCTGGAAGGTTCTATCGCTTCTAGATTCTTCTATTATTAAACTATTCATTTAAAATGCTTAAATCCTCAAATAAACAAGATTGTGACAAGTGTCAAGCTCTTAAAATTCTATCTAAACCTTAGGTTATAATAAATAATATTTTATGTCCAATAATATTAATCACACCTTATGTTATAATTAATATTCTAAACTATAGGTTAAACTTATAAAATCTATAACTATTGCTATGAGTATCCAACTAAATCCCGGCTTGAACCAATATCCGTTAAAACTAACATACTATAAACTATTACTATTTACTACTACTACTACTACTATCTAACTGAGTAAAATTCTGGGACGCTACAATTACTTTCTATTAAGTATACGTATGAGTTTTATTTGCTATTAAATTCATCTTTCATAACAATGAGTTGTAGCGTAATTGTTTTTTTTTCTTCACATTGCTTAACTTTTTTTGTTGTGCAGATGACTAAAAAAACTAAAAATGTTGTTAAGAGTGATCAACCCCAAAAAAATAATGTGAAGTGGACAGAACAAATGGATGTAGTTCTACTTGATGCATTATTAGAGCAGCAGGCTAATGGAAATAGAATTGATGGAACTTTCACAACAACGACTTATAATATTGTTTTGAAAATTTGTCAAGAGGAACTCAAATATCCATTTGATAAGGATCATTTGAAAAATCGCATCAAAACTTTAAAGATTAACTTCAATGCTTGCTATGATCTATTCAAAAGTTTGAGTGGATTTTCATGGAGCCCAATTACAAAAATGTTTGAAGCTGATGAAGTTTGGAATGCTCTTATTGAGGCTAGTAATTTGATTATTCAAATTAAAGGGTACTGGAATCACCAAAACCTAATTCTAACAATATTATATTGTTTCTTTGTGTAGGCAAAGCCTAGTGCTAAAAAGTGGAGAATGGCTGGATTTCAAAATTATGATAAATTGTTGGAGCTATTTGCAAAAGATAGAGCTACAGGAGAAGGTGCCATAAGTGCAAAGGAAAAGGTCCAACAATGGGAAAAGAAAGTAGTTGCAGTCAATTTGTAGACATTGAACGTTTGGATGAGGTAAGTTCTGACAATTTTAATCCACACTCTCCAAAATATAACTCTTTAGGTGGTAGCTCAAAATGTCTATGATAGAGTCACTAGACAAGAATGTTGAGATGATTCAATCAGGTATGAATAATGTAGCTGATGCAATAAGAGAAGGATATGTTATTGCTGAAAAAGGTGTTGTAGTTTTTGAAAAAGCACAACCACGAATATATGAGGAGGAAGAAATTTATGCAGAATTGTTGAAGATAGGCGTTCCTGATAATCTACACTTGAAGCTTTTTTATTTCTAGTCAACTCTGCAGTAACAACAAGAGCCTTCTTTGCAGCTCCAAGTCCACGACGGTATGAATTTCTTTTGAAGATGATGAATCTAACCAATGAGCATTCACATTAATATAGATGGGATTAAATAGTCATATGAAGTGATATATACACAACCGAACTATGTGAGAAGAAGGAAAAACGATAACTGTTCTTTATGATATCTTTTGATTATACTAGTTAACTGGTTATATAATTTTGAAAGATTGATGACATACTCATCAAAGAATGGTATATGGTCTCTTTTGACTCACTGGTTGTATAATTTAGAAATACTGATGACATACTCATCAAAGAATGATATATGGTCTCTTTTGATGTATGATGACTTTTCCAACTATATATTATGTTATCTGACCAATTATATATGTGATTGAGAGATCATGTAAAGTTTGAAAAAGATGGTAGAATTGATATGGGCACTCTTTTTTATTGTATTTTTTTGGTGATGGTTTCTAATGGTGGGAAATTTGAAGGAAAAAAATAGATTCATACTTTAACAATAGGTATGGTTGCCTAGTAGTATGTTAATGGTAAAAGATAATTGATTAAAATGATAATATTTTGAATATTTATTTTTTGATAATTGATGTAAATATATTTATTTTATTGATTTTGTTTACTAAATTATAAAGTATGTTGTGTCATTCTTAACAAAAAAACACTTATAAGATTTATTAAAGTGCTGTATAGTTTTTATATATAGCTTTCAACAAATATTTTTTATAATTAAAATAAAAAAATTAGAAAAAAAGTATAATTAATAATATTATAAGGGCAAGAAAGTAATTTTATAAGTAAATTACTCATCATCCTTTCAATTATTCTTCTAATACCAAACAAAAAGATTGAAAGTTGTCATCTATCCTTCCTAACTTATCAAACAACATAAAAGAGTATCACTCTCCCTTCCATTCCACTACTCTCCCCATTCTTCCTAACCTATCCATCCCTCCTCTTCTCCATCCTTCCTAAAAAACATAGCCTAAGTCATACAAATGAGATAAATTGGGGACCCTAGCTGCTTTATACCCTAAAATAAAATTCCTTCAAAAATAAAAATAAAAAAGTGAACCAAACTCACACATCGACTCCCCATGTTTTTCTTCTCCCTTCGTGGATTAAGAATAGAGACTTTGTACACATATATATCATGTACGCACTATACCATATGTAGATTCAAACTCCATGGAACCTTAGGAGCTTATATACATGGCCCCATGTACTTTCATCTCAGTCACTGCAAAGAGCATTACACAAAAGAGCATATATTAGATTAGTCTCAGTTGAAGGGGAAGGGGTAGAAAAAGAAAACTAAAAGATCTAAAAACTACCCACAACGAGTCACCAAATTAAACCAGAAGAACTTGATTTTTTAAAAATAAATTTTAAAAATCATACCCAGAAGAACATGACTAGACTTGAGATCTGCGATACCCACTGCAAACCACCTCCGTAGGCCACCTGCCAACTGTAAACCACCTTAACTCAGGCGACAGCGGGGCTGTGAACAGAACAGGGAGGAGAAGGGCGTGATTTTAGGTTTGTTTGTTTAAAATTGAATTTAGGTTTTAGTTTAGTTTTTAATTTTTTAAGGGATTTTATTTTGTTAAGACAAATTTGGTTATGTTTTTTTTTATTTAAAAACTAATTATGCTTTTAGGATTTGTTTTTAATTTTAAAAAAAATTAAATTTATTTATAAAATAATTTTTTTAAATAAATAATTAAGTATTTGACATGCAATGACCCAACTAATTCTAAGACTTTGGACCATTAAAACTACTATACATAGACACTACTTTCGAGAAAACATACATAATAAACATTCACAAATTTTATTAAAAACTCTAAAGTAAATGTTGAAATATATAAATTCGGGGTATGGGATCCCATTGTTTGAAAATAAAATATAGTTTTAAACTTTAAATGAAATTGTTTACAAACTAAGTGCGGAAAATACATAGAAACATAATAAAAAGACTGAAAATAACGTCGTCCTCAAATCATTCAAGCAGTCCATCGAATCCATTCTTCCTCAATACACAGGCCAAGCTACCACGAATCCTTCTGCTGCCATATCTATTTTCCTGCATACATAAAAATAAAGGAATGAGCCTAATGCCCAGCAAGGAAAATCTACTAATAACATAAAACATACACATAAACTATATCATAAACATATACTATAAACATATGTCATATACTACAATGGCCATTACACTACTTGGCGCTTGTTAACTAAACAAGTCATATGCCCAATAGATTGATGGGGCTTGCTAGCCAAGCAAGTCATATGCCCATAATTTACTGGGGCTTGTTAGCTAGACAAGTCATATGCCCATAATTTACTGGGGCTTGTTAGCTAGACAAGTCATATGCCCAAGGTCTATAAACATATTATACACAATGTAACATAAGACAACATAACATAAGATAAGATAAGATAACATAACATGACATAAGATAGCATAACATATCATATAAACATATAAAATTCTATCCTATTTTTCTTACCAATACCGGGATATGAGAACAAGGACGAGATTTGGAACACTTGTAAAACCAATAATAAGAATGTGAGTATTTCTAAAGAAAGAGATGATAAAGAAATGAACTAAACCATCAAGATGAAACTTACCAAAAAGAAACCTTAAGTTCAAAGAACTTAAATACCTAACCAAGAATAGAAAACAACGAGTTAGGATTTGAGTAAAGAAACTAAAAGAAACTAAAGAGACATACAAAAATGAACTAGGAATAGGAATACCTTTGGATGTACTAGAACCGAACTACACCTCGATATAGAAAAACACACTATTATCTTACTTCCCAAGTGTTTATAAAGCTTAAGATGATAAAGCTTATACCCCAACCCAAGTGTTTATCACTCTATAGCAAACCTAGCAACTTGAAGGCTCTGAACACAGCTTGAAGAATGAGAGAAATGGCTAGGTACTAGGTCCTATTTATAGAGTTCAAGGTGTGGAAAGATCTTCTTTTAGCTTAAATAAAAATAATGAATATTAATTGAAAAATATTTGAATATTCGTTCAACAGAGGTTTAAGACTCGGTCAACGTTCAGAGACTTGTCAAGAGGTTAAGTGTTGAATTGAGCTCGGTTTTAAAAATATTTGAAAATGTAAACCTAGAGTCGATATATCGCCTAGGCTTATATCTCGAGGGTTTGTCGAAGCGTTTGTGCGAAGTTCACGTGTTTTTCGTATTCCCTGTGTGGCGATATATCGGCTCCTAGGCTGCGATATATTGGCATACATGAATATTTTAAACACGTAATTGTACATTATCAGCTTAATTTGAAATGATAAAGCAAGTTTGACTGAGTAATACGAGATTCCAACAGGTTCTGGAAGGGTCTAGAGCTTCTAGAAACCTCTATTTTTTAATTAAATGCTTAAATCCTCAAATAAACAAGGTTGTGACAAATGTCATGCTCTTAATGGTCTTGGAAGATTCTAGAGCTTTCTTGAACTTTCTTTCTATTTAAAACTATAGTTAAATCCTTAAATAAACCTGCACACGACAAGTGTCATGTTCTTATTAATCCTATCTAAACCTTATAGTATAATAAATAACATCTTTATAATCAACTATATTAATCAAACCTTATATTATAATTAATATTCTTAAACTATAGGTTAAACTTATAAAATCTATAAGTGTTGCTACGAGTGTTCAACTAAGTCTCGGCTGAAACCAAAATCCACAGTAATAAACATACTATAACTACTAACTACTACTACTACTATCTAACTAGCTAAGTAAACATTACGGGACTCTACATGACACGTGTCCTAATAGAATATGGACACTTATGTCCTTGCTGGCACATAATGGCATATAATTGATGGCATTGCAAATTTGCTAATAGAACACTGGTTTAGGAGGTTCAGCCACCAAAAATAAAGAAAGATTGGGGTTTAAGTGTCTCAAAATGTAAAGAATATGGAGTTTTGTTGCCAATTCCTCTTATTATTATGTGTTTACCCAAAAATGGCCCCTGATGACGTGGCAGAATTGACCTACATGTGGCAGGCACGTGACGACTTTAAGTGAGTATCCTGCTCAGCCATCGAACAAGATATTATTTGTTTATCCTTCATCACACTTCCAGTCGACCAGCCTGTTCGCATACTTTCATTTATTTCCATTATCTATGCAATTCTGTGATTATACATTGATTCTAATTTTTATTATTACCTAGATATGCAAGTCTTAATGGTAATTAAGACCCATTGGCCCATGTAACCTTCTTGAGCCTATAAATACGAATCAAAAGGCTCAAGGGAGGGGACTTTTTCAATCTTGGAATCCTGAGAGAAAATTGTAGTGTGATTATTCACCGAAGTTGTAATTCTCCCAAAGCTTGTGAAACTCGTGAACCCTAGTTCATTGATCACAGTGTTTTGATTCTATATCAATAAGAACACTAAGTGGACGTAGGTCATTACCATCCAATTAGGGGCGAACCACTATAAAACGTTTGTGTCATTTACTTTTCCATTTGAATTTCTTCTTGTTTTCATCTCATTTTATATCGTTTATCTGACTCCGTGTCGTTGACCAAATTGAGGGTCAACATTTTTGTACTCTCGTTGAGAGTCGAACTCAAGACTGTCAAGAAAATCAAATGGCTAAAACATCCCAGAAGACGGGACAGACTTCTGGCGCTGCATCCACCCAGCCTCCTCCACCAAATGTGGCTGAAGATGAACCACAGTTGGATTTTGAAGAGGAGGAAATGGATTCTGAAACCCTGAGGACAACACTAAGTGTGTTGCAAGAGGAGTTGGCAAATCTGAGGGCCAATAAAAAGAATGCGGCTGAGACGTTGGCGTTGCAGTAGAGGGAAATCGAACGTCAACGCCAAGAGTTGAATGAGCGGCAGACTAACATGGACCGTCGGCAAAGGGATGCCACAGCCGCCCTGGAAGCAGCCATTCAATTTGCTCGAGGACAGGCTATGCCAACTTCTCAACCAAATCAGCCACCAAGTGCACCACCACAACAGGCCCCAAACCCAAGTCCTCTGCTTCAGCCGGCAAGCCCTCAAAGGCCGGAGCAACCACCTGTTGCTCAACAGGATATCCCATTTCAGGATCCTGAGTAATAGCCACCTTCTCCTGCTAGTTGAGATAATCCCCAACGTCAAAGGCAGAATAGGGCCGGGCAGCCTCCCCGAAGCCCTAGACGCCCAACAGCTGAGGAGTCAAATCCACCGAGTAGGGGGCAACATCCTTTTGCTAACAGTTTGCACACCGAGTTAGGCTCTGCGGTCAGGGGACCCCCACGACATAATAATGCCCGAGGATCCACTGACCAACGCAGACCTCCCCCTGACGCTCGGGAGATGCGAGCTAGAGGAGGGAATAATGCGACCAGCCGATCGTGTCATAGCCAGTCACGTTTCAGAGACGACCACGATTACAATGAAGTTGATTCCAGCAGAGGGAATGCTGGTCGAGGACAAGGAGAAAGAGGTGGAGAAATGAACCCCCCCACCAAGAGAAAATAGGCCTATGAGCCAAAACGCTGGGGGAAAGCCTAGGCAGCCTAACATTTTTGATCGGTTGGGCGCTAGCGAGCAAAGGTGCAGAGATGACTACTTGAGGGATGTGCTCAACGAAAGGCGCGAAAGGCACAATGAGTACACTCCTCCGATACTAGTCGCCCCAGCGATCCCAGACGCCATGCAGGCTCAGATCAATGCTCTAAACTAGGCCGTCTAGTAGCTAGTAGGGAGTCGGACATCCCACATTGAGTATGATCGGAGAAGAGGCACTCCATTCATACAAAGAATAGCCATGGAAGAAACCCCCAACAAGTTTAAGATGCAAGTACTGCCCAATTTAGATGGATATGGGGACCCGGTATCTTACATGAATAAGTTCGAGATACAGATGGAGTGTCAGATGATGCTCGCTGCAGGATCTTTCCAGCCACCCTATCTAACACCGCTCAGGAGTGGCTTTTTAAATTCCCTTTTGCTGGCATAGTGTCATGGGAAATGTTCGTGAAGGAGTTCTACGGGCAATTCTATGCTGATCGTGTTCACCCGACTGAAGCCAATCAGCTGGTCGAGATACGCCAGAAGGAGGGAGAATCCTTAAAGGAGTATGTTCAGTGTTTTATGCGAGTAGCAGCTGGAACTAAAACAGTTGGCGATGAAGGGAAAATGATGGCCCTTACTGCTGGAGTAGGGCGCCACACTCCCCTCTGGAATAGTTTAAGGAAGAATGGGGTGAAGAGTACCCAGGAATTCCTTGATCGAGCAGATCGGTACATTAAGCTCAAAGAGGCAATTGCCAGTGAAGGGAAGTCACCTGCGAAAGACAAGGGACCAAAGGAAGATCCTGCTAAAGCCGCCAATGGGTCGGATAAACCTAAGGGCAACGGCAACGGGAATGGTAAAAATGGTGGAAAAAGGGTGAATAATGAGCCGTCGACATCCGAGAATAAGCGCCCTAAGGGCAACAGGCACGAGCCAAGGTTCACCAACTATACGATCCTTGTCAAAAGCAGAGCGGAGGTGTACCAGGAAACCAACTCCAATGTCCCTTACAAGTGACCAACGCCTATAAGGAAGGATATCTCCAAGAGAGATACAACGAAGTTTTGTCGTTCCCATAATGACTATGGTCATGACACTAATGAGTGTAACCAGTTGAAAGATGAGATTGAGTTCTTTATCAGACAAGGACACATGAGGAGATACATACGAGCCACTGGAGGTTCTCAACGAGAGGCTCAAGGAGGCAATGAGCAGGTGCCTGTACGCCAACGCTCGCCACCTTTATAGTCAGCTCCTGTGACAGGTATGTTGCTAACCATGTGTGGTGGCCCACACCTTGTAGGAGACAGTGGGAAGGCAAGGGAGCGATATGCTCGGACCTTACGCCACGACCAGGACATCGAAATGCTGAATGTGGAGGAGCGAACTCCCAAAAAAGCTCGAATAGAGGAAGAGCTAATAACTTTCTCTGAGCTTGATGCTTAGCATGTCTGATTTCCTCATTCGGACCCTCTGGTCGTGGATGTTCAGATAGCCAGCATGATGGTTAAGAGGGTGTTAGTTGACACATGGAGCTCAGTAAACATCTTGTACAAGTCTTCACTAGAAAGAATGAAGTTGTCTGTGAAGCACCTGGATCCATGCAACCAAACCATTTATGGTTTTTCTGGCGAAGGGCTCGCGCCAACAGGGTCGATTAGGCTTCTGGTTACAGCAGGAACTGCACCTGCAAACAGGTCATTACTCACTACTTTTGTAGTAGTTGATTGTCCTTCCACGTACAATGTTGTGATTGGAAGGCCTATTCTGGTCGACCTGCGAGCTGTAACCTCGGTCTGGCACCTCGCCATGAAGTTCCAAACTGACGCAGGGGTAGGATGCGTGTTGGAAAACCAGCGAGAAGTGAGGGAATGCTATAATTCCTCGATTACTAAGGCGAAGAGGGGTGGATCGAGGGAAGTCGCCAGAAAAAGGTTGCAGTTGGCCGATGAAATACAAGCCCAATCAAGTGAGCGCGTCACCAAATAGGGTGTTGCCTAAAGTGAGGATAGGGATTTAGATCCTCACTTTGGGGATTATGATGAGGAAGTAAGTAGGACCAGTCGAGGACCTTGAAGAGGTCCAACTCGATGAGGCAAATCCGACCAAGGTTGTGAAAGTTGGTAAAAACTTAGAGACAACAACAAAACAAAAGCTAGTGGAATTTTTGAAGAAGAACCAGGAAGTCTTTGCCTGGTCGCATCAAGATATGGTTGGAATTGATCCAGCAGTTACCAGCCATGTCCTAAACATAGATAAAAGTTTTCCACCAGTACAACAAAAAAGAAGGCTGCTCGACAAAGATAGATCGAAAGCTTTAAAGGAAGAAGTCGAGAAGCTAAAGGAGAACAAATTCATCAGGGTAGCTTTTTATCCATCGTGGGTCTCTAATCCCGTACTAGTTCCCAAGATGAATGGCAAATGGAGAACATGTGTGGATTTTACAGACCTTAATAAAGCCTGCCCTAAAGATTGTTTCTCGCTCCCAAGGATCGACCAGCTGGTCGATGCCACCTCAGGGCACGAGATCCTATCATTTATGGATGCATACTCTGGATACAATCAAATCAGTATGCACCCGCTTGATGAGGATCACACAAGCTTTTGAATCGATACAGGGCTTTACTACTATAAAGTAATGCCCTTCGGTTTGAAAAACACTGGTGCGACTTACCAGCGATTAGTGAATCACATGTTCAAAGAGCTGATCGGTATAAACATGGAAGTATATGTTGATGACATTCTGGTTAAGTCGAAGAAGGCAGAAGAATACATTGGGGATCTGCAAGAGTGCTTCAACATCTTGAACAAATATCATATGAAGCTAAATCCCCTTAAGTGTACCTTCGGAGTTAGATCAAGGAAATTTTTGGGATTTATAGTGAACTCACGAGGTATTGAAGCTAATCCCAAAAAGATCAAGGCCCTGGTCGATATGAAATTTCCAACAAAGATAAATTATGTTCAAAGTTTAACCGGGAGGATTGCTGCTTTAAGTAGATTTATCTCTAAATCCACGGACAAGTGCGTCCCATTTTTTAATCTACTTAGGAGCAATAAAAAATTTGAGTGGACGGAGGAGTGCGAGCAGGCTTTCCAGGATCTAAAGTCTCATATGTTGTAGCCACCGATTCTATCTAAGCTAGTTGAAAAAGAAACTTTGTTCATCTATTTTGCGGTCACAGAATATGCTGCTAGTGCTATCATGGTAAAAGATGAGGAAAATGTGCAAAAATTTGTATATCATATAAGCAAAAGGCTAATAGGAGCAGAACTGCGGTACCCACCCATTAAAAAATTAGCCTACTGCTTGATCTTAGCCTCCAGAAAGCTGCGGCCATACTTCTAAGCTCACCCCATCACAGTACTAACCGACCAGCCCCTATGACAAGTCTTGCATAAACCAGAAGCCGCTGGTCGATTATTGAAATGGGGGGTTGAACTTGGAAAGTTTGATATTTCTTATTCACTGCGAGCAGCAGTAAAGGGATAGGCTCTAGCAGACTTTGTCGTAGAGCTCACTGAGCTTCCAGACATTGAACAGATAGAAGATCCTGAGCCTTAAAACCAAACCCCCTCTTGGAAGTTGTTCACAGACGGCTCTTCTAACGAGCACCATGCTGGAGCCGGTGTGATTTTGGTAACACCTGAAGGGCATCTATTCCACTGCGCAATCAGATTCGACTTCACAACGTCCAATAACGAAGCCTAGTACGAAGCGCTGCTCGCAGGGTTAAGATTAGCCAGGGACATGAGCATAAAGTCACTTGAAATCTATAGTGACTCCCAGTTGGTGGTTAAACAAATTACTGGAGAATATCAAGCCTGGGGTCTGAAGATGGTTGCTTATTTGAACAAAGCAAATGATTTATTAGTGCAGTTTGAAAAATATACTCTCTAGCAAGTACCTTGCGACTAGAACTCAAACGCTGATGCTTTGGCCAAACTAGCAAGTGCAAAGGATGTTGACACCCTGAATATTGTGCCTGTTGAATATTTGTCCACACCAAGCATCAAAGCAAAAGAAACCTCTCTAGTAATTCAGGCAGCAGACACGTGGATGGCACCCTTCATTGAGTACTTGATGCACGGAGTGCTACCAACAGATAGAAACAAAGCTTGAGCCATCCAGAGGCAGTTTGCTCGATTTATACTAGTCCATGGAATTTTATACAGAAGGGGGGTACTCAATGCCACTCCTAAGGTGTGTCTCAAAAGAAAAGGCCAAAGAACTAATGCGAGAAGTCCATGAAGGTTTTTGTGGGGAACACGCCTGGGGGGCAGAGTTTATCAAAAAAGATCTTAAGGCAAGGATACTTCTGGCCAACAATGAATGAAGACTCTTTGGACTTTGTTTGAAGATGCGACAAGTGTCAAAGATTCTCTAAGATACCACGAGCAGCCCCTAATGAGTTAAAGCAAATGCAAAGCCCCTGGCCATTCTCAATTTGGGGAATAGATTTGATTGGGTCTTTGCCCACAGGAAAAGGCAACGTCAAATATGTAGTGGTAGCTATTGATTACTTCACAAAGTGGGCTGAAGCTGAGCCACTGGCGACCATAATGACCAAGAAAGTGCTGGATTTTGTGGTCAAGAACATAGTGTGCCGCTACAGATTTCCAAGAAAAATTGTCTAAAACAACGACACACAGTTTGATAGTGACTTGTTCATGGATTATTGCGAGCGGCATGGGATTATCAAAAGCTTTTCCTCAGTAGCTCATTCACAGGCAAACGAGCAAGTTGAGGCTGTCAACAAAACACTAAAGGATACTCTAAAGAAAGGCTTGAAGAAGCAAAGGGGGCATGGCCAGAATAGTTGCCTGAAGTCCTCTGGTCGTATAGAACATCCCTTCGAATAGCAAAATGCCATACTCCATTTTCCTTGGCCTATGGGTATGAAGCTATGTTGCCTGTTGAATTAGATTCGTCATCACATCAAAGGATGGCATACGATCATGACGCCAATAGTCAATTGTTGATGAAATCTTTGGATTTGGTCGATGAAAGGTGCGAACAAGCCCAACTCCGAGTAGCAGCTTATCGGCAAAAGGTTGCCCAGTATTTGAACTCTAAAGTATGTGAAAGAAAATTTAATGTGGAAGATTTGGTACTTAGAAGAGTTTTTCTTAATACCCGCGATTAAGCTGCTAGAGTGCTTGGACCTAATTGGGAAGGACCATACCAAATCAAAGAAGTCCTTCAACCAGGAACCTATAAACTTGCTCGCTTAAATGGAGATCTCATTCCTCACTATTGGAATGGAGAACACCTGCGCAAGTACTATCAATAAACAATTCTTCTTAAAGAATTGGCTTGTATTAATTTTACTTTTTACAAGTTTATGAACAAAGGTTAGTCAATCATGTGACTGATCGCTTATAAGTGTAAGATCAAATTTTTGATCATTCGTACAGACACGATTGTCCATTTATTACGAGAAATAAAAGGGACTGTGCGCTGCCAGTCAATCTTGCCAACTATTGTATTTATTACAAGTATTTGCTCATTACGTGTGTTGTTTTGCTATATTATCATTTTTTCTCTTTATTACGAGCAATAATGTTCGAGCAGGTCTTGGTCAAGGCAAGTGACTGAGGACCTAAAGCTCCTCAATCACTTGGGGGGCATATAAGGTATCTAGTAAGAAAAGCATATCAACAAGTATATGTAAACACATGAGAAAAAAAAGTGAAAGCATGCTACATTACTTAGAGTATTTTTCAAAATTTTGTTTAAATTTTGATAAATCAAACCAAAGTGCTATGCTAAGTTTGGTCATGCGAACAGGATGTTGTAATATATTGCAAGTATTATAATACCTAAATATTAAAAGTAAATTGTTTTACACCGCGAGCAGTTATTGCTCGGATGTAATTCTCTGTTTAAAAGAAAAAGCTGCCTGTGCAGCAAAAAATATATTGTTTTGACACTACGAACCAAGATCTGTGTGTCCCAAATTACAAAGTTAAATAAAAAATAGAAAAATTATGAAGCAGGAGGATCTTGAGGAGTTTGTTGGTCAACGGAGGCCGCAATTTCCTCTTCTACGCCATCGATGCTCGTAGCCAAGGAGATTTCGGGGGAGGCTGGAACTTTCGCTCTCTCCTCCTCTTCAAGGCGAGCTAGGCACCTATTTATCACAGACTGCCTCATACGCTCTGATAGATAGCTGAAGTCCACCCCGCAGTTATGCTTCCAGAATGTATAGAAGCATCTAAAGGTGGCTCCCTTGTACCTCTCCAGGTTACTGCCATTGGTCTCCTTGAGCTCTTTGACGTGTTTCTCAACCCTCTCAGTCTCTTTTCTACTGATGACCAGCTCATCTTGAAGCTTAGAGGCTTCCTTGAAATTAAGCAAAGAAGCCTCCTTGTACTTCTCTTTAGTTTCAATGGCTTTGGTCAAGGTAGCCTGATGTTGTTTAAGCTCTTCGGCCAGCTTAGCCTTCTGTTCGAGCAGCTCAGCGTTTTTCTTCTCGGCTTCCTCGAGTTGCTCGGTGTATTTTGCCTCAGCCATCTTAAGCTCCTCAGCGTGTCTGGCCTCAGACGCTTTAAGCTCCTCAGTGTGTCTGTCCTCGGATGCCTTAAGATGCTCACCAAGTAGAAATAAAATGACAAGATAAACAAATAAATCTCAGCAAGAAACGAAAACTTATGCTGAGCACTTCGTTCAACGCACGGTTAATGATCTAGTTGACCTCAATGGAGTCAGTACCGATGATGGCCTCTCGGCTGTGTCGGTGCCTTGATAGCTTAGTCAGCCTATCTTTGGTCGAACTAAGCACAATGTTTGTCAAAGCCTCTCCTATCTGATCAGGAGGTGTTTAGTCAGCAGGAGCTGGAAGAGGTTGGTTAACAGGCGTTGTAGGACGTGTCTGGTCGGCAGGGGCTAGTGGAGATGTCTGGTCGATGGGAGCTGGAGGAGGTGTTGTTTCTTTGGAAGGAACTGGTATTGGAGGATTTGCGGTCTGAGTCATTTTTGCTGGAGGGTTGCTGTTGCTCTCTCCGCGATGTTGCCTACTCCTCTTTTTCTTGCTCGAAGGAGCGGCGGATTCAGGTTCGCTGTACAGGTCGAACATATCTTCAACTGACATGACTGCAAAATAGAAGCGAATGGCCAGGCAATATAGATGGAGATACTTATTAAATCAAGGAAATAAGATCAAGGAAATTACAAGTAAAATACCCGAGCTACAACTACTGGTCGATACATTATTTATTATATTATTGCTACACTCACTCACTGCCTTGAAGAAGTCTGAATTTAAATTAGGCGTGTATTTAAAGTTTCCGTCCCCGTCAAATAAATGACAGGGAATGGGCAAATTTTCTAAGAGTGAGAAGTCAGTACCGTTCTCATCTGAAGATTCAAGAATAGGCTCGGGGTGTTCAGAAACCTTCTGCTTGCCCATTTCTGGTGGAGCAGAGGCAACATCGCTTGTGGGGTGCTGGAGGGTTCCTTGATGGTCACTCCCGTTGTCCTCCTCCTCAGAGGTTGTGACACATCTTGGTGCTGCTCGGGAACTTCTCCACCGGTAGCGCTCCCCACAGTTGATTCCCTCACATCCTGGTAAGGTGCCAGAAGGCCAACCAGCGTTAGATTGGTTTCCATGACCATCTCTTTGACGCTTTTTTCTATATTGGTCATGCTGGTTAGGGATGCTGCTCGTATCTCCATTTCTAGAGTAGGAGTTGGTCGACGCCATGGACCTGAATGACACCAAAGTTCTAAGGAATGTGTAGAAAAGCTAAAGGAAATTAAGCGACTAGTGAATAAACAATTTGTTATATTATTTTATAATATAATGTAATATTATATTATATTATATTATAATGTTTTAGATTAAATAAATGTGACAAAGAGTGTCACATATTGTAACATATAATAGAGAGTTACAATATTTAGATATATGAGATATATCAAAATAATGTAATATATTTGGTGTTACAAATTTGTAACTTCCAAAGATTACCCTTTATTGTGTAAATTTGTTACACAATATTGAGATGAATTTCATAAAGCCATATGTGCAATGGCTGTTAGAGATGTGATTTTAACCCCAATAATGTGTTTTGGGAGTTACAAAATCATTTGGGAGGGTTTGGAACCGTTTGGAAAAACAACACATTTTTAAGTGCTGAAATTGATCGGTGGCCGCGGCCTGTGGGACAGAGACTAGTGGCCGCGGCCACATGCCAAAAACTAACCAATTTTTCAGTTTTTTCAATCTTTGTTGAACGACTCAAAAAACCCAAATAACTCCCAAATCTCATTTTTAATTCCATATTAATCTAATTAAACATTGGTGACATCCATGGGGGTTGGTGGAATTTGAAATTCAAAGGGTGTCTCTAAACTCTATAAATAGGAGCCTATAGCTCACTTGTAAGACAAAAATATTTCTATCCATTAGAGCACTTGGCTAGAAACACCTTGAGGCTTGATTATTCCAGAAAGCATTTCCAATATCTGTGAGAGATCCCTTAGTGCTTGAGTTAGGGGGAAATAAGCTTTTGGACAAAGGTTTCAAACCTTGTTCAAGTTGGTGATCCCCAACACTCTTCACTTTGGTTGTGTGAGTGAGAGTTCTTAGTTCATTGTTCTTATTCTTGTTCTTTTATTCTATTGCTTTTCATTTATTCTATTATTCTATATTTACTCTTTTATATGTATATTTTGTTTTAGATTTGTAATCTCATCTATATCTTTCATTCTACCACTTCTAGTTTATTTGTATCTTTTTGTCTTAGAGTTGTATTATCTATTTCTATCACATTCTACCTCTTTCTTTATATTTACATGTAATTTTTGTCATAGAGTTGTAACACTTTTTAATCAATAATATTTATTTGTAATATTTAGTTTAGAGTTGTAATTATCTTACCTATTTCCATTGAGGCAAATACATATTTTCCTAACACAATTTACCTCCTTCAGTAAAGGCTAGATTGTTGGCGACCATGTCCGGTGTTAAAAAGTACTCCTGGAAGTACTTTCCCACGTTGGACTTGTGGGTGATCTCACTCAGGAAAGTGCGAGCAGATTCCTGGTGGTAAAAGTGGAAGAACCCCATGTTGTTGTGATTGGGGTTGGGCTTGAGATCGAACAAATAATTGATCTCATGTGGCATAGGAATGGGCCACTTCTTATGGCTGTACAGAATATAGAGAGCAGAGAGCACTCTATATTCATTTGGGGTGATTTGGAAGGGAGCGACCTCGAAATAGTTGGCCAACCCCTGGAAAAACGGATGAAGAGGAAATATTGCCCCTGCCTCAATGTGATATCTCAACCAGGCGCTAAAGGCACCCCATGCAGGTTTTCCCGTTGGTCGATTATAGGCTTGATTAGGGTTATCTCAGGAAGTCCGTACTTCTTGAGATAATTTCTTACCATCCTAGTTGTAATGTTGCTAGGAGGTACTACGTACCATTCGACCTCTGGTCGAAGGACTTCCCGAGGTTGGGATTTTGTTTGGATTTCTGGCTGGGAAGTATTTTCGGGTTGAGAATTGGTCGAAGGATTTTCAGCCCGAGGAGCAGGCTGTTTGGCAGGAGGAGTGGTTGTTTTCTTTTTCTTTTGAGCAATGGATTTTATGCGACCCATGTTGGCTGGGCTGGTCAAAGATCTATTTGAAGGGTTATGAGAAAAAGGAATTTCCAGGATTAGTAGCAACGAATGTTCTTGATCTTTGAGTAACTGCACGAGCAAGTCGTCATCGATCGGCTTCTCACCTCCCCACAGGTTGTACATGAAAATCTGTGAACAAAGAAGGGGAGATGAGAATCTACGGCCAAAAGACCAAGAAAGTGGAAAATTTGGAATAATGTTGCTTGTGTATAAAAGTTAAGCTTTTATACGACCAGCAACATTCTAGCAAAAACACTAAATTCTATGTGAACAGTTTGGAAAATGGAAAAAGCAGAAGTGAAAAGTTTTTTGGAAAAAAAATTTCGACTCTGGGAAAGGGCGAGAAAAACCCAGTTTTTTCAACATGCTTAAAAATCGAATTTTTACTTCTATTTTACGCCCTAAATCAATAATCCTATCTCCCAAA
Source organism: Humulus lupulus (assembly GCF_963169125.1). Lineage (NCBI taxonomy): Eukaryota > Viridiplantae > Streptophyta > Magnoliopsida > Rosales > Cannabaceae > Humulus > Humulus lupulus. Next base: position 52,693,657 of record NC_084799.1, read on the forward strand.
CCAATTACTAAGCCTCATGTAGTGTTTTTTCCTTATCCTATCACGCTCAGAACTACATGCCCATTTACCCCAAATCAGTTTTTCAAGAACATTCAGGAACTTAAAGTCTGAAACAAACCAGAAACTAAAAATAGCATGGCATCTCAGAGATGAAGAAATTCAAGAAGCTTACTTGGATGAAAGTGGGTGTAAATTTCCAAGACGTTGAGTGGTTGGGTAGAAACTCCGTGGATCGTTGGGATCCTTTGGGTCTTCTGGGTTCTGTTCTTTAGTGTTTTTGAGAAAAAGATAAAAAGTAAAAGGAAAAAAGGTAAATATGGGGGGTTATATATTGGTCAAAGCACGGTTATAGAGGTAATCACGAGGGGTTATTTTTTGAGGCATGGAAAAGCGTAATAGCTGTCAAACCACTTTTTGGGAAACTACAAAGATATGATTGGTTGCCTTTTTTGAGAAGGCATGGACGGCTCTGACAAATTTGAAAAGGCATACAAAAGGTCTGTTGTCTAAGTTTATTTAATGCTGGTCACAGTAAAATAAACTTGGGGGGAAAATGTTTACTCAAAAATGGCCCCTGATGACGTGGCAGAATTGACCTACACGTGGTAGGCACGTGACGACTTTAAGTGAGTATCCTGCTCAGCCATCGAATAAGATATTATTTATTTATCATTCATCACGCTTCCAGTCGACCAGCCTATTCGCATACTTTCATTTATTTCCATTATTTATGCAATTCTGTGATCATACATTGATTGTAATTTTTATTATTACCTAGATATGCAAGTCTTAACGGTAATTAAGACCCATTGGCCCATGTAACCTTCTTGAGCCTATAAATACGAATCAAAAGGCTCAAGTGAGGGGATTTTTTCAATCTTGGAATCCTGAGAGAAAAATGTAGTGTGATTATTCACCGAAGTTGTAATTCTCCCAAAGCTTGTGAAACTCGTTCATTGATCACAGTGTTTTGATTCTATATCAATAAGAACGTAGGTCATTGCCATCCAATTAGGGCCGAACCACTATAAAACGTTTGTGTCGTTTACTTTTCCATATGAATTTCTTCTTGTTTTCATCTCATTTTATATCATTTATCTCACTCCGTGTCGTTGACCAAATTGAGGGTCAACAATATGTATTACGAGGGAAAAGGCTATGCAGATGGATGAATTGTACGATCCTTTTCTGGGGTTGGGAGTGGGCCCTCTAAGCCAACATAATCTGGGCTCAACCTAGCCCATATTATATGATGAGAGTGTAACTGAGTACAAGTAATTTTATGTTTTTTTTTAAATATTGAAATAAATTTTATTTTCAAAAATATATATGAGCTCAATTTGTTTATTATATTTCTTATTGACTTCATATATTTAAAGAACTAACAGACTGATTACTATTAATTTAGACTAACATTTCCATGTCTTTTTTTAATTTTATTTTGATATAATAAATATGTTAAATATATAATTTTAATAATTGAAAAAAATAAAATTATTATTTCTTGTGGAATTTTCTAAATTTTATAACTTTTTGTTAATTTTTTTTAATTGATTCACTACGAAATCATGATACCTGTTTTATTTATATACTATAAAACATAACCACGTTTCGCGTAATATTTTGTAATGATTAAAAAATATATTTTAAATTTTTTTTGGGAGAATTGTGAGGTAGGGAGTCATTTTCACTCTCTGTAGAACATGCTTTTTATATGTACATGTGGGCACGTTTTGACCCTAATTTTTTTAATGATTGTGTTCATTGTATAGCGAATAATTAAAGTATGAAAACAATATTCAACCTTCTTGTTGTATGCACATTTATTTATATATTTATCATTATTATTTTTTTTTATACACTTTGCATGATTATTAAAAAGAATATATCAATTATGTGTTGTCTGTGATTTCATCAATGGACATGTGACAATCATTAGAGAAGCGATTAGGCTCCTCGGGAGCTAATGAAGTCTTGTAGAGCTCGCCTAGAGCTCCTCGGAGCGTAGACTCCTCCCAACCCGTTATTATCTGTTTCTCGGCATAGATGTCTTCTAGTTAGGGTACGTTTCGAGGACATCCGTTATGGTCCTCCCGTCTTGTTGATCAGTTAGTCCTCCAGGCCAAGGAGTTTGTCCTCGGGACCTGGATGGAACGCCAGATGTCAGTCGCAACAGCTTTGTACCGCAAGCGGCCATCTAACAACTTTTTGTGCCTCAAGTAGTGGTATTGAGTCCGTACACTCAACAATTGACATATCCCAATGTGTCGCTTAACATGGGAAACACACAACTGTGTTTTGGCAGTGTCAGGGGGCGTGTCTCCAGTAAAGTAGTGGGCTGCAACCTATGAATTAGACCCCGTGCGACACTGTAACGCCCTAACTTCTCTTAATCATAATACCAAGAACCAACATTGAATCATAAAACATAAATGTTCCTATTTTATTGAAAAATAACATAAAATAGAGGGATCCCAGTTTTTACAATAAAAAGATTTTCTTTAACAAAATTAAATACAATAACATTTAATTAAAATAAATAAAGTGCTAATAAAGAAATCAAAATCATAAACCCCAGATCTTTTCCAGCAGCTATATAGCCCTCGCGAATACACCAACAACTATTTAGGTCCAACTCCCCACCAGTCATTCTATCATTTAATTACTTTAATCTGCACAAGGATACTATAAGGAGTGAACCTTTTGTTGGGAAAACTTATTGAGGATCTTATTTATTTTCATGTAAATCGTATATTAAACATATCAATATAAGAAAACCTAGAACATGTTTCTAAAATTGAATTCATACAAAGATAATGATAATAACACTTACATTATTGTGCAGCAGAATGATTGAGTCATTCCTTCAGTTTCTCTAACCCTTGTATCCTTTCTGTCGCAGGGTATCATCAAGAAACTGAACTGTTCTTCAATTTTCTTCACAACCTTCCAAAGTATCCTCAGAATCACCTAGACTAGAGTGGGCAATTCATAATACATGAGATAGATACAATACGAAGAATAATAGAAGAGAATATTGAGGCTTAGAAAAGGACTTATGCTTTAGAGAGAATCTAAAACCTAGAGCATCAAGAATAGAACTTCTGATTTTCTGTTAGATAGTCTTTCTGTTATCTATTTTCAACTCTCACTTAGCATTCTTTTTATATACTCAATTAGGTTACTTATTTAATTAAAAGATCAATAAAATAATAGTCAATTATCAACCCTAGGTCGAAATTCCCATGGCCATAGGCCCGTAAAATTTCTCTTTTAATTATAAGCCCTTGGACTTAAAATCAAGGCACGTGTTATTTTCAATTGATTAATTAATTAAATAATTATTTAAATCATTTATCAAATTAATTATTTATAATTTGGACCTTGATTTAAACTTATTTATTAATTTAGATACCAATTTATCTCAATTAATAAATCTGCCATAATTTCTCTTTTCTTCTATAAATTACATAATTCTGTGAAACTATCCAAAATTGACCTGGTCAACTTTGATAATTCTAATTGATGATTAAATCAATTCATTGAAACTATTTAGATGATTTTATCCAAGGTACAGTAGGGACCATGGGCCTATGAAATCAAGTTCCAATAAGTTATCATAAATTTAACAAATAAATTTACTAAATTATTAATTCCTCGTTACTGCACAAAAGACTCAGAATTGCACTCTTGAATTCATAGAACGCTTTATTACAAATATAGATACATTATTAATTATTTATTGTTACAACCATAATTGTTACTCAATCCTCTGTAGACGGTCTACAATGAGATGGGACTAAAATACCGTTTTACCCATCATTGTATTTTATCGTTAAAACACTTAGTTCCTTGTAAATGATATTTCATCAAACTAATATTAATTATTGAAATGAGGTCTTTATCATTTAGCACCTTGAACAAAACTAAAAGGAAGCCATCATTTCACTTTTTCATCAGAAGCTATAGATGTTCATATCAATGATTAACACTCACACTCAATTATACTACCGAGTTCCCAAGATGGGCTAGTTAGTAGGGTAAGCTAGTAACAAACAAGTCGAAGAACTCAAATAATACAATTAGTTAGAATACTATCCACTTAGAAGTGAGATGAAATTGACCTATGGTCAACTATATGATATGACTAGAATAGATAATAATGGTATGTTTACTTATCCTATCTACTGTCGATATCGGTCCAGTCCGATGTAACAAATACATCCAATCTTATCTACTTTGCTAATGTTCTGGAAAGAACATAACACTGCGATGTGTAAGTAGATCATATCGTAGATTGGCAAGTCAGTGTAAATCTTGTGCACTGACTAATCTTAGAACTAACTTATTTTGAACATATAATCATATTTATATTCCACTATGATTAAGTCACTATAAATACGATTAGCTATATGCTCGAGATTGAATAGAAGTTTATATTAAACAAATAATCATGAAAATAAAACATGTGAGCAAAGTGATTGACCAAATCAAAAATTGATTTCTATTCTTTTATTGATAATAAAATGAGATTACAAACTCCAACTTGCACTAATTGAAACTAATGCCTTAATTCTACTAATCCCATTTCCTTGATATGCTTATCAAATGTAGTTTCTAGCAGTGTCTTCGTAAACGAATCTGCAAGAATGTCTTCAAATGCAATCTTCATAACCTTCACATCTCCACTGACCACATATTCTCGAATTATGTGATACTTCATTTCTATATGCTTACTCCTCTTGTGACTTCGAGGTTCTTTCGAGTTGGCTATCGCTCCTGTGTTGTCACAAAACAACACAAGAGGTTTATCCATATCTGGAATAACACCAAGATCTGAATAAAACTTCTTTAGCCAGACTATTTCCTTAGTTACTTCTGACGCAGCTATGTATTCAGCCTCCATGGTGGAATCTGAGATCATAGACTACTTTGCACTTCTCCATATCACAGCTCCACCCCCAAGAGTAAACACCATTCTAGAAGTAGACTTCCTGTCATCAACATCAGTCTGAAAATCTGAATCGGTGTAGCCTACAAGGTTCAGAACACCACCCTTGTAGACTAACATATAATCCCTAGTCCGCCTTATATACTTCATAATATGCTTAACTGTTATCCAATGTTCTGGTCCTGGGTTTGACTGATACCTGCTCACTACTCCCACTGCATAGCAAGTATCTGGTCTAGTACACAACACAACATACATCAAACTTCCAACTGCAGATGCGTAAGGAGCTTTTCTCATTGCATCTTCCTCTTCAGGAGTCTGGGGAGACTGCTTCTTTGAAAGATGAATTCCATGGCGAGACGATAGATATCCTTTCTTGGAATTTGTCATTGAGAAACATTCAAGCACTTTATTGATGTAAGCTACTTGAGATAGAGCTAAGATTTTGTTCTTTCTATCGCTAATGATCTGGATACCTAGAACATAACTTGCTTCACCCAAATCCTTCATCTGGAATTGAGTGTTCAGCCAATTCTTCACATTTGACAATTTCTTAACATTTTTTCTAATGAGTAAGATATCATCTACATAAAGAATCAGGAATACCACTATTTGATTTGCCTTCAGTTGGTAAACACAAGGCTCATCAATATTTTGTTCAAAGACATAGGTTTTGATTATTTCATCAAACCTAAGGTTCCAGGAACGAGAAGCTTACTTAAGTCCATAAATTCACCTATTCAACTTGCAAACTTTTCCTTATTATCTAGCTACTTTAAATCCTTCAGGCTGATCCATATAAATGACTTTGTCAAGCTTCCCATTAAGAAAAGCTGTCTTGACATCCATTTTCCAGATCTTATAGTCGAGAGCGGCTGCTATGGATAGGAGGATGCGAATGGATTTGAGCATGGCTATCGGACTAAAAGTTTCCTCATAGTCCACGCCTTCTCTTTGGGTATAACCCTTTGCCACTATTCAAGCTTTATAAGTTTTGATATTTCCACCAACACCTCGCTTCTTGTAGATCCCCTTGCACCCAATGGCCCTAAAATCACTAGGTGCTTCCATAAGATCCCAGATAGAATTTGAGTACATGGACTCCATTTCCTGTTTCAAGGTTTCGAGCCATAGTTCCTTTTCAAGGCTAGCCATTGCCTATTTGAAAGACAACAGATCATCATCACCAGTGTCACCAAACCATATTGTTTTCACCATCCAATCCATAGCGAACTAGGTTCATAGAAACCCCCCCACTATGATGAGGCTGAGTGACTATTTGCTCAGGAACAATGGTACTTCATTTAAATCGACTTGCGTCAATTGTACATGAAGAGTGGGGATTTCATCATCAACTTGTGTAGATGATGATGGAACATTGATTGGATTGAATTCTTCAACCATCTCCTCTAAAACTACTTTGTTGCGCGATTTGAAGTTTTCAACATAGTCATTTTCTAGAAAAGTAGCATTCGTAGAAGTAAACACTTTCTTTTCTGAATGACTATAGAAAAGTCCACCCCGAGTACCTTTAGGATAGCCAACAAACATGCAAACTTCAGTTCGTGGTTCTATCTTTCCCTCCTTTTTCCTCAGGACGTGGGCAGGACACCCCCAGATTCTATAATGGCGTAAACTAGGTTTACAACCATTCCCGCATTCTAAATGTGTTTTGGGGATTGATTTTAAGGGCACGACATTTAGAATGTCTTTCGTGGTTTCAATTGCATGCCCCCATAACAAAGTTGGTAGAGTTGAGTAACTAAGCATGCATCTAACCATTTCCAATAAAGTTCTGTTCCGGTGTTTAACTACACCATTTTGTTGCGGAGTACTCGGGGCAGTAAATTGTGATAATATCCCAAGTTTAGTTAAATGATCTTGGAACTCCGTATCCAAATATTCCCCACCCCTATCAGATCACATGATCTTTAACGTTTTACCTAATTGGTTCTGAGCCATAGTTAGGAATTCTTGAAACTTTGAAAATGTTTCTGATTTCCTATGCATTGGGTAAAGACATGAGTATCTAGAGTAATCATCAATGAAAGTGACGAAATACTCAAAACCACCCATGTCTTGTACATTAAAAGGTCCATAAACATCTGAATGAATAAGTCCAAGTGGTTCCTTGGCCCTATCACCCTTTGTAGAGAATGGACGCTTGGTCAGTTTGCCTTCTAGACAAGATTCACAGACAGGTAATTCACCTAAGGTGAGTTCCCTCAAAGGCACGTCCTTTGTAAGTCTTTGAATCCTATCATAGCCAATGTGACCTAGTGTCAAATGCCATAAATACATCATGTTATTGTTATTAGTCTTTTGACGGTTATTGGTCCTAGGTTTAACTACTTTGAATAAATCATTGTTAAGAGCGAGGGGTTCGTGAGGTCGCAGAATATTGGTCCGTTTTGTTGGAAAACCAATCAGAGCACGCAACGAAAACTTATGCGTGGTGGGCCCGTTGTTGTTTTATTTTTATTATGAAATAACAGAACAACAACATACACTTTTTTTTTTCAATGATCATATAAACAATTTATATGACCAAGAAAAAAATCTAGAAACATTATCATACAATAATATTAACCATGCAACAAATATATATATATAAATATACAATATATCTATATATAATATATAAACACAAAAAAAAAATCAAGAACATAAACTTTTACCTCTTGAAGCCTATTAAGTATTCTTGAGTCTTTTCGTATTTTTATCGATCTTCCTATCCAAAGCTTTAAGCACTCAAACCACGATCTTCCGGAGTGTTCTCTACACCTCAAGATGTGTCTGGGCACATAGAGAACATGTGTTTGTATTTTAGGAATCATAAGTATTTCTTAACATATGAGAACTTGGATTATGGTATGAGAATGACTAGAATAAAGAAGAAGAAAGAGAGAGAGTTTTTGTCTGAAAAAAACTTTGAGAACTATTTTGAATTGTATATTGTTGTATCTGATGTGTTTTTCTTGTGTATTTCTCTGTTTATCTCTTCTTCTTCTATATCATATATATAGAGATTTATATTACCTTATTATTCATAATAATAATAGTAATATAATATTGTTGACCCAGATTTTGGTCAACTGACACGGAGTCAGAATATGCTTGATGTGAATGAATGTGCTGACAAGAATTGAATGACAAAAAGTAATAAGAACACGATATTTTATAGTGGTTCGGCCCCAGGATCTGGTAATGACCTACGTCCACTTAGACTGTTATTGATATAAGAATCAAAGGAGTGATCAAAGAACAAGGGTTCAATGAGTTTCACCAACCTCTGAAGAACAATACAATATTCCAAGGAGAATTATTCTAGTCTCAAATAATTCAAAAGCAAAAAAAAAGTCCCTTCCTTGAGCTATCTTTCTCTATTTATAGGCTCAAGGGGGATTACACAAGATTGTTACAGATATTCTCTCCTGAATAATCGGATACTCAGGAGATTGTGTGAGTTAAATTCGGGATTTACAAAGATCTTTATAGTAATATTACGTTTCATGCGGAACTATCGACCAGACTGGTCGTAGGTGAGACTGGGCTGCCTCCTGCTTATAATATACCTTCTGGTCGATACACTAGCAGAGTTCCTCCAGATGTCAGCCACGTGTCCTGGGATCATTTGCCACATCATCAATGCCAATTTTTTGGATAACAAATATAATAATGATAGGATTTGATTTTAGGTAAATGTCTAACTTACCATATTTGAAAAAACTATTTTCAAATTGTTAAATAATTAAATAAATAAAAATAAAAACTACACAAATACAATATCTGTATAGTGGTGAATGCATGGCACAGTCCTTGGACTGTGTCAGGCGTGTACTGCCATTCCCTTTTCAGGGATTTTGCATTTTTCTTTTATTTAATTATTTAACTAAATCAATCTCTCACAAAATAAGGTATTTATCTTTTTAAGGAAAAGTTGACAACATTTCAAAATTTAAATTCAAAATTCAAAATTCAAATTGATGATCATCATTATCATCACCTTTTAAAATTAAATAAATCAAAAACTATTTTTGACTCACAAATTTTATTTTCTCCCACTTAAATAAAATAATTAATTTCAAAAATTTATTTATATATATGAAATTAGAAATTCAATATATTTAAATTAATAAATATATTTTCGAAATTCAATAATGAATTCTAAATTAATTATTCAACCTCAATTATCATATAATTGTATACTTGACCCGAATAATAAATTTTTTATCAAATTCCCAAATTACAGTTATACCATTGTATAAACTCTTACCTTGATATGGTGTTGATAGAGCCACCCATGTGACCTATGGACCTATAATATCAAGCGCCAATAAATATTACAATATTAATCAAAGCTCTTTGATTAATAATCATATTTATTAATCTCATGATTACTCCACTTAAGATATGAGATTGAACTCTTGATAATTATAGACATATATTTACTGAGTACTTTATTAAGAATAAAGTTTCCATTGATATAATCATTATATACATCGTTAATCCTCTATTAATGGTTCATAATTAAAAGGGAATAAAATTATCGTTTTACCCTTTTAGCTATATCTTGTTCCTAGAGTACTATTGACTTTACTAGTGAAGGTTGTGTGACAACAAGTTTACGACGTGAGCGCTCATATCCTTTCCAGTTCCAAAGTCAACCCAATAGGGGACCATTATTCAATCTATAAGAAGGTATAGATTCCAATTTTGTTAAACTATGTCCCAGCTATATACATCATTGAATCCCCAAAATAATTGATCTTAGCCTGATCATTTTGACAAACCTTAACGCATGAATCAAATGATCAGATGACATATATATGAGTTCATAGTAACCTCAGGATTAAGATCATCGTGTATATGATCATCGTTTGATGTGTTTGATTAATACTATGAAACAATATTTAAATAAGTATTAACAAATCACATCTAGTCCAGTTCTACATACTCTCAACATGCAAAGTACCTCCACTAAAGTGTCCTACTACACTAGTAACACGGATCTAGGCCACATGTATTCATAATAATTGTAATGCCCCAACTCCAGGGATCGTTACGGTGTGCCTTGTAAACAGTGCTAAACTCGCTAATCGAGTCATTTGGCCAAAATCGTGTAACTAAGTATGATTAGCAGTTTAGCGATTAAAAACTTTAGATAAGATGTAACATTTCATTAGAACGTTTAATATATATATTGGGATCCCAAAATTATAATTTCAGAGTCTACTACAAGAAAATATTTACAACAGGCCGTTCTATGCAACAAAACAAGGTTTAACCCTAGTTCCTTCTCAACCTCGGCCGTGGTGGACGAGCAGTTGCATATGTACACCTCATCACCTAAGCTCTCCAACTCAAGGATGGTCAAACTTTCTTTTGCCTTTACCTGCACCACACAACACCCGTGAGCCGAAGCCCAGCAAGAAAACACAATATAACATGATATAATATCAACAGTGATTGTATTAATTATTCAGGACCAACAGTCCAAGCAAGTAGGTGACTATCACAAAAAGTCACAAATATGGGGACATCACCCTTTAGCCATGTGACGATAGGATCACCAGGGCTTAACAGATATCAAAAGTCACTAATATGGGAACAACACCCTTTAGCCATGTGACGATAGGATCACCAGGGCTTAACAAATAAGTGAGCATCTCACTAGCTTTAACAGGATAGGTGCATGGTGATTAGTCACCAACATAACTTCCTCCTGACTCTAGAGTCATTACTGTGGAACAACGTTCCCTAGCCATATGAAAAACAGTCACCGGGGCCATATGCCCTGGCTCTGAATAACTAGTCTCAGACTAGCCAAGCGCTTATAAGTTCGTCGACCTTAGGGCCAGTCCAGCGTTAATACCCCATATGAGTCATTCTTGCTGATATCGATTAGATCTAATCTTCATTTGGCTCGACATTCATGACGCTATGCCATTTCTGTCTCTTAGGTCAGTAAAACACGACCAGTGTTCAACCCATTGTGAACTTGACTAGTAAATCACAGCTTCACAGATGGATCTAACACCATTGCCGATTCTGACTAGTAAGTCAGTGCCACACACAAGTAAGCCATGCCACCAAACATAGATCACATATCCAATATCCATAAACAATGTATTCAACATGCTTACTTAACATGTACTAGTACAATTAGGACTATGCACGAACACAGAGGCTCAAGCTCTGAACAATATCATACTCAATATGTAAAGCATGTCCTAATCACATGTTTCTCGTGCATCATATGCATTATATTTAACAGTCCAACATGCACCAATAACAGCCATGCATGTCATACTTAATAATCAACCAACATGCATCAAGAATAGCCATGCATGTCACATATACATAGGGTGCAGTTTTCTTACCTCAGATTCGAGCTAGAACCAATATAAGAACGACCCTTGAGAACGATCAACCTTTAAGCCCTTAGCGGTCACCTAATCATAACCAAATATGGGACACCATCAATAAAATGATCAACATAGGTTACCAAACCAAAATCTAGCCTCCGGGACAACAATCCAAACAAATCCAAGTAGTAGGAACACTCCCGAGGCCTATAGCTAAGTTCCTGGGGTCAAAACGAGCAAACAGGGTGAAAACAGGGCAAGGGTTGCGGCCCTAGCACCTTGGGCCGCGGCCCCCAAAACTTCCTGAAGCAAGGGCCACGACGCCTAGCAGGCACAAAGAACCCCACCTGCTTCTTCAAGGCAGGACTGCGGCACCCCAAGAACAGGGCCGCGACCCCCAACTCTAGGTCATTCCCAAATGTATTTTTAACACTCCAATGCCTCCAAAATCATACCTAAACATTCCCCAATCATCAAAACAATGTTCCCAGGCTTCCCAAAGTTCCAAAACCCTCAAAACCCAAGGTTCAAACCAACCAAAAACTCAACAATTTACAAAATCAATTCAAAGCTTAGAAACTCGGAAAACTCAAAACTTAAACTTCGATTACCTTCGATTGGGTTGTTTTCTGTCAAATCCTTCGATTAAGAAGCTTCTAATCTTTCCTAGGATCACTATGCCTCGACCCTAACTTGATTCTGACTCCTAGAACTCGAAATTCCTTTAAGAAAGCTTCGAAAGGTAAAATAGGCTATCGGGAAGGGAGAGAGAGATTTTCTAACGTACGTTCTTATCTGACAAGCTACTTCAAGCTTAAGTAACCTCAAATAAATCCTAAGGCTCGGGGTCCCGAAAACACCCCCGGGGACATTATAGTCAAAACTTCCAGAATTCCATCCTGATCTCAAATACTCCCAATTTATTATCAAATAAACATTTTTATTACCCCAAAATTGACCCCGTTATGACAAAACCGCTAACTCATAATCTATGATCGTCTCATGCCGAATAGTTCGAATATATCTCCATAATAATAAAATCTCATTCACAAATTACGACATGCACCCAATTTACAAATATGCCCTTAACAGGCCAAATTACCAAAATGCCCTTATCATTATAAATACACCCATATGCATGCATTTATCATCATATAATAATATAATTCACACTAACATGCATATAGTCATTTAATATCATAATAAATCAATTATGGCCCTCCCGGCCTCCTAATCAAGGTCCTAACCCTTATTAGGAAATTCGGGGCATTACAATACTAGTGGACCGTACTAGCAGTAATTAATCTAAAGATTCCATAACTTTATTTTAATGCAAACTATTTAAGTTTATTATCTTAATCTCGATCATCCCATACCAATATGAGATTAAGACCACATAGATAAACTTTAGAATTTTTTGATATTCACTTAATATTATCATATAATATCAGACATAGTCAATATAGATAATAATTCAATTCAATTATTTATTTCATTTAAAACATTTGTCAACTACAATCGCTTTAAGGGCACTATTCCCAAGAATCTCCCACCTTCCTTAAAGCAAATTCAGGCATCTCTTTTAATATGTCAATCATATTCTCCTGACTGATTTTATCTAACAAAGTCTTTGTAACAGTTTTGTAAGAAATTGTTTTGAAGTTATCTTCAAGATTATTACATCAATTATGTAAATTGATACTTTAATTCATGTGCTTAACCCTCTCATGATTTCTAGTCCTTTTAGAATAGTTGTATCTCCATTGCTTTCGCAATGAGATACTAGTTGTTTATTCTAGTCTGAAAGCTTTTCCAGAATGTCAAAGAACTTAACTAAATCAAATAGCCTATTTAACTGCTCATAGCTGTTATATATCGACTTTTGTGCTGAAACATATAAATTTGAAATGTCTAACATATTTCTAGATTAATGTGTTTCCTCCATAGTTATGGAATCTAATTCTGATATCAATCTTTGAAGATTTAATATTAGACCATCCATTGGGATTTTAGGTCTCTGCCTAAATACACGTACATATAATCTCTATTATATTTAAGATACTCAAAATTAAGTCCTTATCATTATTCAATGACTCAATCCATAATGGATTGATAACTGTTGACTATTCCCACTGTTTAACAAATTTCAATTCGAAATTATAACATTCAATACATTTAAACAGTCTACCACTGAGTTGTAGGAATGCTATCTCATGTCCTCTTTTCTAGTAAAAGAATAAATAGACATTTATTATTTTAGATAATACATCCTCCTTATCGGGAAGACAAAAAGCCTTTCTTGGATTTTGTAAATTAAAATATTTTAAGCTTCTTATCAATATAAGTTACTTGAGACAAGGCCTAAGGATTATTCTTTCAATCAATACAGAATTGAATGTATAGAACATTCTTGGCTTTTCTAAATCCAATATTTATAAATGTTCAGCTAACTATTTCTTTTCTATTGATGATTTCTCTACATCATTCCTAATGATTAGAACGTTTGTCAATATCAAGAATTAGAATCAAAATATGATATTTTTCTGGTCAAGATTTTCAAATAATTTTCTCATGCCAGTCATTCTAGTAAAGAATACTTAAATATCCATTGAAATCAATCTCATAATCCATGCATAAAGCAGTAAATAAGAGCCTGTAAACAGATTCAAGTTTGGTTGCAGTAAAAGACATTTATTCAAGCAATAAATTCTTCTTTCTGTTCATAGCCTTTGGCTATTAACCAAACATAGAAAAGTCTGTACTTTCCCCTGTTCTCCTCTTCATCTTGAATATCCTATTTTAAACTGAAGTTCAATGAACTTTAGTTGGATGTTCAAGAATTCAGATGTCATAGAATTCCAAATTTCATTTCTTGATTCATGGTGTTTCAACCATTGTTTTCTGTAAAAACTCTTCATTTCATATACTAGTATGTGAATGAAGTATAGTTAGATTGTGCTACACACAATTGAACTATCTTTACATTTGTAATGGAGTAGTTACTAACTAACACTCCCACTACAAAAATGCTTTACATAATTTGTGATATTCTTTGGTTTTATCATTGTTAATTATCAGTAACTCGCTTACTTGACATGCAGTCATTATTTCTAGTACAACTTAACTAAAAAATATAGTGATTATAATAATTATGCTTCATTAAAGTAGCATTTAAAAGAAATACAAACTCTTTTGTAATCTTTTATGATTATTAAAAGGTTTCACTAAATGACTTCATGGAAAAATTTCAATTTTTCATTCACACATCCATTTGTGAATCCCAACTTCTAAGTATTTGATGTTGTACAATCAAACATGTACAAAGTATAACAGGTGTTAAATTTATAGAAATAATAAAGACGATAATGACTACTCATTATCTATTTAATCTTATATAATATGATTATATTTAATTTCCAAAATACTAATTATGCTTAGCATTTTAGTTGTATGCGAGTTGGGTTTGAATTCCAAGTTCACATGCAAACTACTTGAATTCCAAATTCGAGTTTAGACTTCCTTTTGGTCAGATCAAACAAGTCTCTAAGTGAATTTACTTTGAATGTTGCATGAAAAATTTCTAGAAATTTTATATGCATTTGATAAAAGTTAAACATATTTAAAATAAATGTTAATCAATATTGAGTTACTATTTATTATCTCCTTTAGCTTTGAACATTAAAAGGTTCAACATACATCTCTATGTATTAGCTAAACAATTATGTGATTTTTGAGCCTTTATTAGAGAAATGATCTTTTGGTTTAATTTTAATTAACAGACTATATAAACAGGGAGAGAACCATTGAATGGTTGCAATAAAAGACTATCTTTTATTTGTCTTATGAGTCCAATTAATTATAAACTAATAAAAAATAATTAACATATATGTTTCACTTAATTGGGGCTAGAATAAAATGTCTTATTAAATCTATGATTTTCACAATAATGAATAATTCATAATTATCATTTATACTCATTGATGAAATAGGTGGAACAAGTATATTAAAAAAAAAACAGCTGAATTTATTATTCAAAAGAAATACTAAACTTGTTCATTAATCAAATAAAGGAATCTAAAAAACATAGTTTATAGAAAAAGAACTTATTAATTTCTTTCATAATGCAAATCAACTATTTCAAAATGAAAAAAATTTAAATTGTTTTAAACTAAACAATATAAATTTCTAAACTAATTTTTTCTTTATTAAATTGTCTTCATCATTTCTTCTTCGCTTTGGTTTCAATGCAACTACTCTTTTTCTCAAAAGATTTCTGCATCCCTGAAAACAAGAACATATGAAAAATATTATTAGTGGCATAATTTTGAATCAATCATTCAAAAAATATTAAAGAAGAGTTTTTGAGTAAATCGAATTTACCCCGTGTTTCATAAATTGAGCATGTGTTATAGCATCATCATTTATCATGGCCCAAATCTCGTATGCAGTTTCAATAACCATACATCTTTCTTTAATGTCTCCATGCATGGTTGATAACATGCATTGACGTGCCAGGTGATTCAATCTCATCCATTCACCATATTTTTTATGTTCATCAAAGCTAGATGAAAAACTTGGTTCCTCTGGTGGTAAATCATAGATCGCTCCATATAAGTTTTGTGTTCTGAAGACAATTTAAATCCCATCCTACCAACTTCTCATGTGGTTAAGATTAAATGGATTCCTTTCCAAGAGTTTGTCAATGAGGTAGGTTTCATTTCCCAAGTTTTCAAGTACAAGATCAAGATTAAGAGGATTAGCCATTGTTGTTGGAAATAAATAAATAAAATATAATGAATTAAAACATGTAATAAATATCAGATTTTATTTGGAAAAGTAAATATGATGCATGAATGAAACATATAAAAACATATAAAAAATATACTAATCCATGATAAATTAATTTGAAAAGTTAATGAACCACCTTAGGGTAGGTCAGACTAACCCCAAATTAATTTTGAGACGAATCTCAATTTCATAAGTGAAAACTTAAAAACACATTTTTCTCTTTTGACTTGTGAACTACCGCTAGTTTGGTCAAGATGTACTAGTTGTGTTCGAAAGCCTAGACACACCTTTGGAGTGTAACCCATTATTTTCAATTAATGACTTAACTCAAGAGTGTGACTTAGGGCCAGTCAAACTTGAAATACATCACTAATTATATTCTCATAAGATAAGTCAACCTAGAGATAAAATAGACATATTCGGAAGCCTTTCCTTAGGGAGGCGGCAAATGGAGGCGACATGAGACCCTTCCTACGCCTCTCGGTGTTCAACCAATAATGGAGACCATGAGACTTATTGTCATAACTCCCTCTCCCACTCACTATTTTGGAAAAAAAAGCGTTTTTCATAAAATCAATATTTTTTAATTTAGTTGTAAAAATAACATTAATTATTTTTACCAAATGATATTCTATTAATTACTAATCCAATTAAGCAAAAAATTAAAATTGTGCCCTTAATTCTAATTCTTCTTTAATTAAGATAATACCATTTTTATTAAAACAATAAATTAAACATCTTTAATTTTGATTTACCATCTTAACTAATTAAGGCTAAATTTATTATTATATGAACGATCACATATAAACATATAACAAATAATATAGGACGTTCCTAATAGCATGTGTTCTACATGAATGTAATGCATGCTAGTTGCATACTGTGTGGGTATATGAATGGCATGTTATAATGCATGACAAAATATTAAACATTTTAATCACACTCAAACATTTATAATAAATAAATAAAATAAAAGCGAGTACGATAACTTTTGGGTATTTCTAGAAAAAATTACAACACTTGCAAAAATATACATTGAAAAATGTAACCTAGACTAACTAAGGCTTGATGAAGAGCACTTTGATCTTCAACCTTGAGATGTAGTCTTTTGAGCCAATGCCACCCCTTTTCCATATCCATTTTGAATTATACAACTTTTTAATTATTTTAACAAACTTTTAAAATAATTAAACTTTGGGTTTTAACACCCAAAAGTTTCTAAGGCCCAATTTGAATTTGGGTGATTTAATTCAAAAGATAAAATTAAACAATTTAATTTTAATAAATTAAAATTCAAGATAATTTTAATTTTTGATAATTTAATTAAAACAACTCTAATTATGAAAGATAACAGTTAAAACATTTTTACTTTGGGTAAACAATCACCATTATTTCAATTAAAGAAATTACCAAATTAAAACCATTTTAATTAAATTTCTAATTTTTAATTAAATGAATAATTAAAAAATATGTTCATGGTAACAACACATTAGGTGTTGTACCAAGGGGTAGTGGTCAGGGGTGGTCTGGCGTGGGAGTGGGGTGGCCTGCGGCTAAGGTGTGTAGGAGGCGTGGTGGCTGGGCAGTAGGGAGGCACGCGCAAGGGTTGTGACAGGGGCGTAGGGAGGCGATGGGGCGCACGGGCGTAATTGCTAGGCACAGGGGCACGACTTCCTAGGCGCGTCTAGCTGGGCGTGCAGCTAGAGCGCAGGCATCAGCTTGGGCTCGAGACAGAATTTTATAACCAAAATTTTTACACAAAAAATTACAAAAATCCTATGCCCCAAAATGGCTTACACATTTCATCTAGAAATTTTAAGAACAATTCCTAAGCCCAAAAGCACCATAATAAACAACCCTTAAGAATCTATCATCATGAAAACAAACATCCATCCATTAAAACATATATCACATATAATATAAAAATGCATATGATCTCACACAACAATGAATAATATGTATAGATTAATGACTTCCTCTGGTACCAATTGTTGGAAAACCAATCAGAGCACGTAGCAAAAACTTATGCGTGGTGGGCCCATTTTTGTTTTATTCTAATTATGAAACAATAGAACAACATACAAAAAAAAATCAATAATCATATAAACAATTTATATGACCAGGGAAACAATCCAGAAACATTATCATACAATACTATTAATCATGCAAAATATATATATATATAAATATACAATATATAAACACAAAAAAATAAAATCAAGAACATAAAATTTTACCTCTTGAAGCCTATTAAGTGTCCTTGAGTCTATTCGTATTTTTATCGATCTTCCTATCCAAAGCTTTGAGCACTCAAACCACGATCTTCTGGAGTGTTCTCTACACCTCAAGATGTGTGTGGGCACATAGAGAACATGGGTTTGTATTTTAGGAATCACAAGTATTTCTCAACACATGAGAACTTGGAATATGATATAAGAATGGCCAGAATAAAGAAGAAGAAAGAGAGAGATAGTTTTTGTTTGAAAGAAATTCTAATAACTATTCTGAATTGTATATTGTTGTATCTTGTAGTGTCATAGAATATTTACTTAGCTAGCTAGATAGTAGTAGTAGTTAGTATTAGTTTGTAGTATGTTAGATTCCGTGGATTTTGGTTCAAGCCGGGACTTAGTTGGACACTCATAGCAACAGTTATGGATTTTATAAGTTTAACCTATAGTTTAAGAATATTAATTATAACACAAGGTTTGAGTAATATTGTTGGTTCTAGAAATATTATTTATTATAACCTAAGGTTTAGATAGAATTATTAAGAATGTGACACTTGTCATAATCATGTTTATTAAGGATTTAAGTATTTTTTATGAAAATATTAAATAAAAGAAAGATATAGAAGCTCTAGAACCTTCCAAAAGCTGTTAGGATCACGTTTAGACTTAGTCAAAGTTGTTTTATCAATTCAAAATATGCTGAAAAAGTGCAAATACATGTTTGATATATCAATGTATGCCGATATATCGCAGCTGTATGGGCCGATATATCACCTACGGAAGATACAGAAAACACGTCGACTTTGCACGAACGATCAAACGGGGCTCAGAAATATGGGGGGAGGCGATATATCGGCTCCAACTCACATTTTTGAAAGTTTGTGATTTTATTTTTAAAAATAGCCTTAACTACTTGGACCTGCCTTTGAACGATTTTGACTGAGTTCTGGGCGTCTGTTGAACGAAAATTCAAATCTTTTTCATTTTATATTCATTTATTTATTCAAATTAAAAGGGGTTAGTTTCACTCCTTGAACTCTATAAATAGGACCTAGTACTCAGCCATTTTCTTCATTCTTCAAGCATTTGTTCAGAGCCCCCAAGTTGCTAGTGTTACTATAGAGAGAAACACTTGGGTTTTTGGGTTAAACGTTTATTTATTCTAAGATTTTCTAAAAACTTGGGAAGTGAGATATAGTGAAATTTTGGTATCAAGGTTTAGATCAATTCATAAGATCATTTAAGGTATTCTTATCCTTAAGTTCAATTCTTTATGGTTCTTTAGTTTTCTTTATTTTCTTTCTTTTTAGATCCCAACTCTTGTTTATGATTCTTGGTTAGGTGTTTAAGTTTCTTGAAAACTTAAGGTTCTTCTCGGTAAGTTTCTTCTTTGATGGTTTAGTTTTCTTTTCATCTCTTTTCTTTAGAAACTCACCATGCTTACTGTTGGTTTTTAGGAGTGTTCCAATCCCGTTCTTGTTCTCAAATATCACAGTTTTTGGTAAGGAAAATAGGATAGATTTTATGTGTTTATATGTTTATGTTATGATATATATATATATAAATATGTTTTGTAGTCATTTGGGGCTTATAGTTGCTTAGATAGCAAACCCCAATATTTTTATGTCGCTTGGGGCTTATAGTTGCTTAGATAGCAAACCCCAAGAATTTTTATCATTTTCATGGTTTAGAGTTATGATTTACCCTACCTCGATTAGTAGACAGAGGACCTAGATAGGTTATCATATACTACCATGTGATCTAACCTACCTCAATTAGTAGACAGAGGACCTAGATGGTTTATCACATGCCATGTTAATGAGTTAATGGCCATTAATATTGTAGTCCTATATGTTATATGTTTTTATGGTCATGTGTTTTATAGTCTTATGTTTATGATTTATAACTTATGTGTTAGTAGATTTTCCTTGCTGGACATTAGGCTCATTCCTTTATTTTTAGCTTGATGCAGGAAAATGAAGATGGAAGGTGGAAAGATTCATGGCAGCTTGGATTATGTGTTGAGGATGAATGGATTGAATGGACTGCGTGAACGATCGAGGATGACGTTATTTTTAAGTCTTCTTATTTATGTCTTATGTATTTCCGCACATAGTCTTTAAACAATTGATTAAAGTTTATGGTTTATGTTTTTATGTATTAAACAATGGGTACCCATACCATATTTTATATTTTATATGTTACTTTGTATTTTGCAGAATATTTATTTTGCGGTTTTAAATAAAGTTATGTTATTCCGTATGTTTTCCCAAAATAGTAGCTATGTCGAGTAGTTTTAATGGTCCAAGGTCTTAGAAATAGTTGGGTCACTACATATCTGATGTATTTTTCTTGTGTATTTCTCTTATTTTCTCTTCTTCTTCTATATCATATATGTAATGACCAAAAATCACTAATAAGGCTTAAGGGCCTTGATTAGTTTGCTGGGAGGGCATAATTGGTTTATGTGTGAATTTATTAGTTTAATGCATGATTCTATGATAAGCATCCTTGTATGGTTATATGAATGTAAATGTGATTATATGCTATAATTGTGAGGACCACATTATTACGTGGATAAATTTGCAGCATGCAACTTAAGGCGGTCCTAGGGAGCTAGTTAGCGGAAAAGTCACAACGGAACCTAATACTTGACTTGGAGCAAGTCAAGGGGTATTTCGGGTATTAGATGGTTATTTGGGTTATCGAGTTATGGAAATAAATAATTGGAGATATATTTGATGTTAGGAAGCTTAGGTGGGAATACTGGGGAATTTTACCATTTTTCCCTCGGGGACGTTTCGGGCACCCCGAGCCTTGGGATTTATTTAATTACCTAAGGATAGACTAAGTAAAACACAGAACTCGGTAGAAACATAAAGAACCGACCTTCTCTCCTCTTCCTTTTCTCTCTCAAAGAAAACCACAAGAAACTTAGAAGAACTTGGCTGGAATTCAGAGGATTGGAGCTGAGATTTAGGAGATTAGCTCAAGGAATAGTTGAGGAGTCAATCAAGAATTAAGGTAAGACATAAGCTTTATGCATGGTGATTAAATTCTGTGTTTATGTTTATGGCTGGGTTTTGAGGTGTTTATGGATTTTGACATTGAAGGACAGAATTGAAGTTTGGAACCTAGGAGTTAGCTCAGAAATCTTTTAGAGAGTTGGTTCATCAAAGAAGGTAAGCTCAAATTTATGATTTAATGACTGAATCTTAGTGTTTTCTTGACTGGTTTTGATGTTTTTAAGCTTTTGGGTTTCAGAGATTGAAGTGGGATTTTGGTGAGTTTCTAGGCTAAGTTTTAGCTAGGTTGTGTTGCTGGGATTGTGTTAGCAGTTTTGTGATAATCGAGTTGTGGAATTGGGATAGTTTTGGATGGTTTTGAGTGAGGTTTGAGAGTAAAAAATAGTGGATTTTCTGGGTTCAAAGGGGTCGGGCCGAAACATAGTTCTTGGTGAGCCGCGACCCTCTGAGGCTGATGAATGCTGAGGAAGGAGGGCAGGCTGCAGCATGGGGCTTGTAGGGCCGCAGCCCGTGTCTGGTTCTGGGTGAGGATGAGCCTCCTTTTGGGGCCATGCTACGGCATGGGAAGCTTGAACCGTGACCCTTAAGGAAATTAAGGGTTTTTGGATTTTAAGCATGGGAATTTAACCTAGGGTGCTCGGGATCGAATCTTCTATCGTGTTTAGCGGAATTCGATGTTCCAGAGACTAGAACCTTACCTAGAAGCCCTTTTACAATTAATGGTATCCCTTATCTTGGTTGTGACTAGGTGCAGGCTAGGGGCTCGAAAAATGGATCGTGCTCAAGAGGCATCTCGCGTAACCAGTACACTTGGAAACTAAAGGTAAGAAAACTGCACCCGGTTGTGAATTTATAATGGGACTAAGGACTCCCTATTCTGCCATGTGAATAGTAAACAAACGGCATAATAGTGCCGGAGTTTACATTGGCGTACAGGGCATGGCTCAGCCACTGGTAGCTGAGGACAACTTATTATGCACTGAGCTCGGTTTAAGCGGGTCGGAGTCAATGGGGTAAACAGAGGGTGCGACCTAAGGTGTCGACCTTGACTATCATGTGATTTGATTGTTATTATTGATTGGTGGATTTGTTATGTTGAATAGCTGAGTGTTGATTGGTTGAATCTTTGGTTGTATCTACGTGCTATGTGATTAATGTGGTATGTTAAGTGAATGATCATGCTTAAAGGGTTATTCAATTGCTATCATTGTTTGTTATATAATGTTATGTTTTCTTGCTGGGCCTTGGCTCATGGGTGCTTCGTGGTGCAGGTAAAGGCAAGGGCAAGCTTGATCAGCCCTGATTCGGAGAGCTCTGAGAGCAGAATGCACATGATCAGCTGCTCAGCCGCCACGGTTGAGGGGGAGACAGGAACAAGAGAACCATAAATGTCTGTTTTTCCCTTAGAGTGGCTAGTGGTTGTTTGTACTCTGGAAATTTTGTAAGCTGACTTTTAAACGTTGTTCATTTTTGGATCCCATGTGTAAAAATGTTTAGTTATATGAAATGTATCTTTTGAGACCAAAATCTTTTAACCCTAACACATTAATAGTTTCAGTGACACACTTTTAACTAAAAGACTTGATTAGCAAGTCCTGCACCTTTATAATTACACAGTGTAGCGGTCTTGGCTATCCAGGGCGTTACAATATATATATATAGAGATTTATATTACCTTATTATTCCTAATAATAATAGTAATATAATATAATAATAATGATAGGATTTGATATTAGGTATATGTCTAACTTACCATATTTGAAAATACAACTTTCAAATTGTTAAATAATTAAATAAATAAAAATAAAAATTACATAGATACAATATTTGTATAGTGGTACACACATGGCATAGTCATTGGATTGTGTCAGGCGTGCACTGCTATTCCCTTTTCAGAGATTTTGCATTTTTTCTTTTATTTAATTATTTAACTAAATCAATCTCCCATAAACACAAGGTATTTATCTTTTTAAGAAAAAGATGACAACCATATTTCAAAATTTAAATTCAAAATTCAAATTGATGATCATCATTATCATCATCTTTTAAAATTAAATAAATAAAAAACTATTTTGACTCACCAATTTTGTTTTCTCCCACTCAAATAAAATAATTAATTTAAAAAATTTATTTATTTATATGAAATTTGAAATTTAATATATTTAAATTAATAAATATATTTTCAAAATTTAATAATTAATTCTAAATTAATTATTCAACCTCAATTATCATATAATTGTATACATGACCAGAAGAATAAAATTTTATTCAAATTCCCAAATTACAGTTATACCCTTGTATCAACTCTTACCTTGATATGGTGTTGATAGAGCCATCCAGGGGACCTATGGACCTATAATATCAAACTCCAATAAATATTACATTATTAATCAAAGCTCTTTAATTAAATAATCATATTTATTAATCTCATGATTCCTTCACTAAAAATATGAGATTGAACTCTTGATAATTATTGAGTACTTTATTAAGAATAAAGTGTCCATTCATATAATCATTACATACAATGTTAATCATCTATTAATGATTCATATTTAAAAGGGAATAAAATTACTATTTTACCCCTTTAGCTATATCTTGTTCCTAGAGTACCATTGACTTTACTAGTGAAGGTTGTGTCACAAGTTTGCGATGTGAGCGCTCATAACCTTTTTAGTTCCAAAAGTCAACCCAATAGGAAACCATTATTCAATCTATAAGAAGGTATAGAATCCGATTCTGTTAAATTACGTCCCCAGCTATATACATCATTGAGTCCCCAAAACAATTATTCTTAGCTTGATCATATGACATATATAGGAGTTCATAGTAACCTCAGGATTAATATCATCATGTATATGATCATCGTTTGATGTGTTTGATTAATACTATGAAACAATATTTAAACAAGTATTAACAAATCACATCTAGTCCAGTTCTACATACT
Source organism: Humulus lupulus (assembly GCF_963169125.1). Lineage (NCBI taxonomy): Eukaryota > Viridiplantae > Streptophyta > Magnoliopsida > Rosales > Cannabaceae > Humulus > Humulus lupulus. Next base: position 52,717,965 of record NC_084799.1, read on the forward strand.
ATCAGCATGCAAAGTACCTCCAGTAAAGTGTCCTACTACACTAGTAGCCCGGATCTAGGCCACATGTATTCATAATACTAGTGGACCGTACTAGCAGTAATTAATCTAAAGATTCCATAACTTTATTTTATTGTGAACTATTTAAGTTTATTATCTTAATTTTGATCCTCCGATACCAATATGAGATTAAGAACACATAGATAAATTTTGGAATTTTCTGATATTCACTTAATATTATCATATAATATTAGACATAGTCTATATTTAATAATTCAATTCAATTATTTATTTCATTTAAAATATTTGTTAACTACAATTGCTTTAAGGGCACTATTCCCAACAGGTTTTCCAAACATGCAATACACAATTGTGATCCATTGAAAGAAATAGATGTATTAGAAGTTGTTAAAGTCATCACAAATTGCTCTAATTGCAACATGGAAATTGAAATTAAATTTCTACTAAAATCTAGAATAAACATCTTTCAAGATTAAATATTTATTTCCAAACTTTAGACGAGCTTTTCCTCTAGCTTGGACCACAACGATCGTTCTCAACTCTAAGCTTTAAGTCGCCTTCATCCACTTCCTCTCATGATTCAAGAAGCTTTAAAGAGTTACAAACATGGTTAGTAGATCCAGAATCAATAATCCAAACTGATTTATCATTCTCTAAAACACATGTTTCTAAGATAAATGAACTATAATCATTACCTTTGTTTTTCGTTGCTAGAAACTTGAGGCAATCCTGTTTCCAATGGCCCTTCTCTTTGTAGTGAAAACACTTACCTTTACCTTTCTTGTTTTTCTTTTTCTTCCCCTTAGCCGTCTGTGCATTTGGTTGTGCACTCGTCTTTGCAGCCTTTGCAAGCTTGGGGTTGTTGTTTTGTCCATATTTCCTCTTGTTTTCAGCTTTTGAAGAAGAAGCGTGGTTAACTTTAGCATTAACTGGATCAACAACAGTAGTAGTAGTTGTCTTCTTTTCTCCTTCCTTACTTGGCCCACCCATGATAGACTTGAAAGTCTGAAGCTCGTTCATGAGCTGCGTCAGACCATAGTTGAGTTGATCAAGAACGTGTGGAGATGGTGCCAACCAAGCATTGGCATATTTCTTGGTGGCCTCAAAACGAGTCTACATAGACTTTGCACCGAACATGTTTTGGAGCCGATCCATGATTTCGTAGGCCGTCTCGACAATCTCCATCTTTGTCTTAAGAGTGTCGACCATACTTGTCAACATGTAGTGTCGTGCCTTGTTATTAGCCGCCTGCCAACACTCATATTTATCTCTTACAAACTTGGGAGCTCCTTCAATTGGAACTTTTGGGGATTTCTCAGTCATGACAGACTCGACATTATCACCAATCAACACTATGTTGATATTCTGCTTCCACTTAAGGAATTTTTCTCTAGTGAGTTTCTCCATCGAATGTTGAGAAAGGATAGGAGTAAACACAACCATACTTAAAACTACCGATAATCAATAAAATAGAAAACAATAACTTTTTCTCAATAAAACTTCTATTCACCTAATTTCAAGAAATAACACAACATATACCATAAATATGTAAGATATGGAAAAAATATGTAAATAATCATATCTCTATTTCTCTAGGTTTATAACTATTCTATGATATCGTTGTCCCGGTTGGCGAGAGTAAAAAAATATCATTAGTTAAATAGAGTTGTAAACTCATTTAATAATGAACACCATCATTAACAACCTACTATTCGATCAAAATAAGAAAACAAAATCTCTTATTTTATGAGCTAGACCCACGGTTTCGATAATCATAAATTTAGTCATAGTAGTCACCACATGGGTGAGTCTAGTAGAGAATTTGACCTATGGTTATCTATCTTTCGAAATCTAACCTTGTCAAAATAACTAATGAACACCTTTTGTAAGGGGACGAGTCAAAGCATCTCGAGGCCCCATTAAGTTATTGACCTTGTTAAACCAACAGTGGAGATTGAATATAATTCTTAAAATAAGCTCATTATAAAAATAGTATTTTTATTATTATTTTTCAAAAATTAATGATTGTGGTTCTCCTAAAAATTGTAAAAATAAAATTTTAAAACCAAAGTCCTATAATCTTCTATTGATTCTAAAGTGTCATATTGAAACAAATTCAATTAAATTAGAATTAATTTCTTGCTAATCAATATTTAGGTTTAATTATTATAATGAACCTATACAATTAAGTCCAACTCAGGAAAATAAGCCTTAACAATTGGTCTTGCATGGAGGAGGGCTAGGTCCAGTATGTCGTTCCCACTACTAAGACCTCCTAACTTCCACACAAGGTCCAAAAGACAGGAATTTAAACCTTCGTTTTAGTGATTGTTATTAATTGATTAGACGCACGATAGTCATGCAAAACAAATGGGCCTTCACAAGTGGAATCACACACAAGAGAGGAATTTGAACTTTACATTTTCTAATGGGCCCAAATAAAACCTATCATTTTATGAATATTTTATTTGGAAAAATCTATATATTAAGCAAACATATGACCCACTATATGCATCTAAGCCTTATTGAAAAAAAGATCATATATAGTGCAAATAGACATGTTATAATTTGATGGGCCTAATCATGTTACAATATGAGCAAGTATATGAATTTATGCAACAATACCACATTTAGTTCATTTGATAAAATACCACAATTAATTTTCTAGAATTTATCTAAAATTCGAATTAATTAAATTTTTGCAAAAATAAATAAGTCAATTTAAATGAAATTTATCAACAATTAGCAAAAGTTAATTTGAATTTCATTTATTAACAATCAACTTAGTTTAGGTCATTTTGAAAAATATTAGTTTAATTTAAATAGGATTTATCAACAATTAACCAAAGTTAATTTAATTCCCATTTATTAAAAATATTTTATTAATTGGTTTGAAAAACATGATATTTTAAATAATTTAACAAGTTATAAAATTTTAAAACAAATATCATCAACTATTTTTGAAAAAATATCTTAAACAATTAAAGAAATTCAAATATCTATAAAAATATATAGTCAACAAATTTTCAAATTTCAGATTATTTAAATATTAAAATCTATAGAATAATAAGATATTATTATTTTCAAATAAAATATTTAAAAAAAATATCAAGTATTTAAAAAATATCTGTAATATCTGAAAACTTAATTCTAATATTTTAATATATTAAATATTTAAAATTAATAAGTTAACCTATTTTTAAATTTGAATTTGAATTTTTGTAGAAAATATCATTTTTTAAAAGATCAAACAACAAAAATATCATATTTCAAAAAAGATATTTTTAAATAATAGAAAAGATCTTATATTTTTGTATTAACCTATTAAAAAACACATTCAAAAATCAAATTTTAAGAAAAAATTGTCGCAGGCCGTGACCAGTGAAAGTTGGTGGCCGCGACCACTGCCCAAAATTTATTTACTTATTTTTTAACAAAATTTGTGTAATTTTTAACCCAAAAGCATTTTCTAAATAATTTTTACCATGTTTTTATATCAAATAAAGCATTTATATAAAATTATTTGCAAAGAAAACATAACAAAATAACCCAGATATGCTAATAATCACATAAAATTCAATATGCATCATAAAAATCATGAAATCTATCTAATTACTCAACACATCAAATAATTCAATTTTACCATGTTCATGCATGAAAATAAAGATTACTAAAGGCTCTGAAACCAGTTGTTGGGAAAACTTATTCAGGATCTTGTTTATTTTTATGTAAATCGTATATTAAACATATTAAATAAGAAAACCTAGAACATGTTTCTAAAATTGAATTCGTACAGAGATAATGATAAGAACACTTACATTATTGTGCAGCAGAATGATTGAGTCATTCCTTCAGTTTCTCTAACCCTTGTATCCTTTATGTCGCAGGGTATCACCAAGAAACTGAACCGTTCTTCAATTTTCTTCACAACCTTCCAAAGTATCCTTAGAATCACCTAGACTAGAGTGGGCAATTCTCAACACATGAGATAGAGACAATAAGAAGAAGAATAGTAGAGAATATTGAGACTTAGAAAATGACTTATGCTTTAGATAGAATCTAAAACCTAGAGCATCAAGAATAGATCTTCTGATTTTTTGTCAGATAGTCTTTCTGTTATCTATTTTCAACTCTCACTTAGCATTCCTTTTATAGGCTCATTTAGGTAACTTATTTAATTAAAAAAAAATAATAAAATAACTAATTATCAGCCCTAGGTCGAAATTCCCATGGGCCATAGGCCCGTGAAATTTCCCTTTTAATTATAAGTCTGTTGGACTTAAAATCAATGCACATATTATTTTCTATTGATTAATTAATTAAATAACTATTTAAATCCTTTATCAAATTAATTATTTATAATTTGAACCTTGATTGAAACTTTTTTTATTAATTTAGATACTAATTTATCTTAATTAATAAATCTGCCATAATTTATCTTTTCTTCTCTATATTACATAACTCTGTGAAACTATCCGAAATTGACATGATCAACTTTGATAATTCTAATTGATAAATAAATCAATTAATTGAGACTATCTAGATGATTTTATCCAAGGTACAGTGGGGACCATGAGCCTATGAAATCAAGCTTCAATAAGTTATCATAAATTTAACAAATAAATTTACTAACTTATTAATTCCTCGTGACTCCACTAAAGAATCAGAATTGCACTCTTGAATTCATAGAACGCTCTATAACAAATATAGATACGTTATTAATTATCCATTGTTACAACCATAATTGTCACTCAATCTTTTGTAGACGGTCTACAATGAAATGGGACTAAAATGTCGTTTTACCCCTCATTGTATTTTAACCTTAAAACACTTAGTTCCTTGTAAATAATATTTCAGTAAACTAATATTAATTACTGAAATGAGATCTCTATCATTTAGCACTTTGAACCAAACTAAAAGGAAACCATCGTTTCAATTTTTCATCAGAAGCTATAGATGTTCATATCTATGATTAACACTCCCACTCAATTATACTACTGAGTTCCCAAGGTGTAAGTATGGGCTAGTCTGTAGGGTAAGCTGGTAACGAACAAGTCAAAGAACTCAAATAATACACCAGTTAGAATACTAACCACTCAGAATTGAGATTGAATTGACATATGGTCAACTATATGATATGATTGGAATAGATAATAACACTATGTTTACTTATCCTATCTACTATCAATATCGGTCCATTCCGATGTAGCAAATACATCCGATCTTATTACTTTGCTAATGTTCTGGAAAGAACATAACACTGCGATGTGTAAGTAGATCATATCGTAGATTGACAAGTCAGTGTAAATCTTGTGCACTGACTAATCTTAGGACTAACTTATTTTGAACATATAATCATATTTATATTCCATTGTGATAACGTCACTATAAATACAATTAGCTATATACTCGAGAATTAATAGAAGTTTATATTAAACAAAGGGTAGGTAGCCATTTGGTACCCTGTATTTTTGCAAAGTATCATTTTGGTACCCTCTGTTTTCAATAATGCTCATATGGTACCCTGTATTTTAAAATCGTACATATTTGGTACCCTAAACTAAAATTTAATTAATAAAATTTTACCAATTTAATCAAACTACTGTCAATTATGTAAGTTCCAAATTTAAATTTAATTACTTAATTACATATAACTGATGACAGTTTGATCATATTGACAAAATTTTATCTATCAAATCTGAGTCTAGGGTATCAAATATGTATAATTTTAAAATACATGGTACCATATGAGTATTATTGAAAACAGAAGGTACCAAAATGATACTTTGCAAAAACATAGGGTACCAAATGAGTAAATTCCCACGCTTACACCTATGTGTTTTCAAATTTCAAAATTCTCCAACAAGCTTCAACTATCACCTATTTTCTCTATATAGTTGTTGACTCTCACAACTTAGTCTTTTAGTCTCCCCTTAGTAAGCTTAGATTGAGACATAGTTCCTTAAGTTCAAAACTAGTCAATCTTTGCCTATTTCCAAGCTTTCCATGCCACCTAGCTTGATCTTCAATCAAGTAAGACTTAGTTCTTCTATGTAAGCTTTGCCACCTATTTATTTATTTATGAAAAATTCCAAATAACTTGAGCTATAGAGGATTTCAGCCAAGCCTAGTAAATTTCAATAATTGGGACTTAAATTAATGCCACAAGTATACAACATCTATCATGAAATAACATGTGTACATATTTTATAAATTCTTATTTTCTTAAAGAAAATTATATACTTATTTAATCATAAGCTTCTAATTTCCATAAAATAAATAACCTCCATAAATACTTAACAATAATAATTATTATTATAATTACCCAATTATAATTATTTACTAAGTCATAAAATCACATCTTCTCATAAAATATTCTAAAGCAATCTTTCTAACTCCACCACTCAAGTATAAACTATAACATAAAAAAACAATAAAAAAATCTAAGGTAAAAATAATCTAAGGTCATATTTAACGAGCTCATAAGAAAGATAATAACCTTGGCTTTACAGATACGTCTAGGCCCATCACCTTAACTAGGGCACCCGAAGGTGTTAATTAGTATTAAACTCCAAAATGATTAGAAATATTTGTAATAAATCCCCATTAAGAGAATTATTTGTCCCTGTTATCCAATAAATTAGCATTTGTGACGTGGCGAATAATCTCTTGACACGTGGCTGATACCTGGAAGCGTCTACCAGAGTATCGACCAGGAGGCACACCAGAAGCAGGACAAGCCTGTCTTACTCGCGACCAGTATGGTCGGTAGTTCCGCAAACAAGGCAACATTTATGGGAAGATCTTTATGAATCCCGAGTTTATCTCATGTAGTCTTCGGAATATCCCAATATTTAGGGGAGAATATCTGTAACAATCTTTTGTAACCATCCTTGGGCCTATAAATAGCAAGAGATGGCTCAAGGAAAAGGACTTTTTGGCTTCTGAATCATAGGAATTATAGAATTTCTCTTAGCAAACTTGTATTGTTTGTCAGAAGTGTTGAAACTCATTGAACCCAAGTTCTCTGATCACACTTTTGATTATTTATCAATATCATTCTAAGTGGACGTAGGTCATTACCAGATCCTGGGGCCGAACCACTATAAATCACTGTGTTTTTCTTTACTTTTGTCATCACGTTATTCTCTTTACATTCGTCTATTTCAATCATATTTTGACTCCGTGTCAGTTGGCCAAATCGTGGGTCAACATTCTGGTGCTTTCATTGAGAGGGACAATTCATTGCTGTAAAAAGAACTGATGGGAAAAGCAAGAAGAAAAGCTAGCCAGACTGCCACCGCCGCACCGTCTAATCCACCACCTCCTCCTCCACCTGCAAGCATGGCGGAAGATGAGCCGCAACTAGATTTTGAAGAGGAGGAAATGGATGATGCGACGCTGAAGAGCACTCTCAGCGCGTTGCAAGAAGAATTGGCTAGTCTGAGAGCCAATCAAGAGACTGCCGCAGAAGTTATGGCGCGACAGCAGCAGGAGCTTGATCGTCAGCGGGCAGAGTTGAGCGAGAGACAAGCAGAGGTGGACCGCCGCCAGACCGAGGCTATGGCAGCCCTCGAAGCAGCCTTGCTGTTGGCAAGAAATCAGGCCGCACCTGCCTCGCAGCCTAACCAACCTGAAAATGGGCCACCTCAGAAGGGTCCCAATCCTAGCCCACCAGTTCAGCCGTCAAGTCCGCAAAGGCCTGAACAGCCCCAGACGCCCCATGACGATGTCCCACTGGACCCCGAGTCAAATCCACCATCTCAAGCTGCTCGGGGTAATCCCCCGCAGCAAAGGCAGAATAGGGCCGAGCGACAGCCTCGTAGTCCTAGGCGCCATGAGAATGATGGGCCAAACCAAGCAAACAGAGGTCACTACCCTCCTGGTAACAGGAGGGACTCGGAGCTAGGCTCTGCGGTCCGTGGACCCCCGCGATATAACAATGCACGGGGACACCGCGACCAGCGCAGGCCACCCTCTAACGCTCAGGGCGTTTCTGCCAGAGACAGCAACAGAGGGAACAGTCAGTCTCACCACAGCCACTCAAGGTTCAGAGATGGTCATGGGTACAATGAGGCCGACTCAGGCAAGGGCAATGCTGATGGGAGGAACGGAAATAGAGGAAAAAGCAGAAGCCAAGTACCTCAAGGTGACCAACCGAATGGACAAGATGTTGGGGGGCAGCCCAGGCAAAATAATGTCTTCAACCGACTCGGAGGTAGCGAGCAACGAAGAAGAGAAGAAGACCTGAGAGATGTACTCAATGATCGTCGCGAGAAGCACGGCGAGAACATCCCCCTAGCCACAGAGGCCACCGCAATTCCTGCCGCAGTGCAAGCCCAGATAGACGCACTTAATCAGGCTGTGCAGCAGTTGGTCGGGGGAAGGACTTCTTACATCGACCACGACAGGAGGAAAGGTACTCCTTTCGTCCAGAGGATAGCTAACGCCGAAACTCCCATCAAGTTCAAAATGCCTACACTCCCGAACTTTGATTTATATGGGGACCCAGTCTCGCATGTGAATAAATTTGAGATTCAGATGGACATTCAGAAAGTGTCTGAAGACGCTCGGTGCAGAATTTTCCCTGCAACACTTTCTGAAGCAGCACAGGAGTGGTTCTTTAAGTTCCCCCCTGCAAGCATAGTTTCCTGGGAAATGTTCGTAAGGGAGTTCTACGGACAATTCTATGCGGGTCGTGTGCACCCAACCGAAGCAAACCAGCTGGTTGAAATTTGCCAACAGGATGGAGAATCCCTGAAAGACTACATCCAGCGCTTTATGCGACCAGCAACTGGAGCAAAGACAGTCGGAGACGAAGGAAAAATGATGGCTATAACCGCAGGAGTGAGACGCCGTTCTCCTCTATGGAAGAGTCTCCGTAAAGACAGGGTTAGAACTACCCAGGAGTTCTTGGACCGAGCTGATCGGTATATCAAGCTCGAAGAGGCCATTGCTGATGATGGAAAACCCTCGAACAAGGGTAAGAAGGCTGCCGAACCCGCCAAAGCCGCCAACGGTTCCAAACCTGATGGCAACGGCAAAGGCGACAAGCGCAGCAACGGTAATGGAAAGAACGGTGGAAAACGTCCGCACAATGAGCCTTCAACCTCCGATAATAAGCGGGCCAAGGGTAATCGTTATGAACCTAGGTTCACTAATTATACCGCCCTCATCGAGTCCCGGGGAGAGGTTTACCAGGCCACAAGCTCTAGTGTGCCTTACAAGAAACCTGGACCCATTCGAAAAGACATTTCGAAAAGAGACACTACCAAGTTCTGTCGTTACCATAACGACTACGGGCATGACACTAATGAATGCAACCAGTTAAAAGATGAGATCGAGTTCCTTATTAGACAAGGACACTTGAGAAGGTACGTACGGGCCTCGGGAACTGCCCAACGAGAAGCTCCAGGTGGCAACGAGCAGACGTCAACACGCCAACGCTCTCCACCATTACAGCCTGCCCCAGTAGCCGGAACACTCTTAACCATCTGTGGAGGCCCGCACCTCACAGGAAATAGCGGAAAGGCTAGAGAACGATATGCTCGGACTCTACGTCACGACCAGGACATCGAGATGATGACTGTGGAGGACCGTGCTCCTAAGAAGGCTCGCTCAGAGGAATCTGGGATAACCTTCTCTAAAGGCGATGCCCAGCACGTCCGGTTCCCACATTCCGATCCGCTGGTCGTGGATATCCAAATGGCCAATATGATGGTAAAGAGGGTACTGGTCGATACAGGAAGTTCAGTGAACATCCTGTATAAGTCAACACTGGAACGCATGAAGTTGTCCGTAAAGGACTTGGAGCCTTGCAATCAGACAATATATGGCTTCTCTGGAGAAGGACTCGCCCCAGCCGGAATGATCAAACTTCTGATAACGACGGGTGCAGCGCCTGCAACAAGGACATTACTCGCCACTTTTGTAGTGGTCGATTGTCCTTCAGCGTACAACGCCGTTGTTGGAAGGCCCATACTGGTTGATCTAAGGGCCATCATCTCCATGTGGCACCTAGCCATGAAGTTCCCAACGGACGCAGGGGTAGGATGCGTCTTAGGAAACCAAAGGGAAGCCAGGGAGTGCTATAACGCCTCGATCACAAAGGCAAAAAGTGGAGCATCGAGGAGCGCTACTCCAGACCGATTGCAGATGGCAGAAGACAGACAAGCCCAATCAGGCGGTAGCGTCACCAAATAGGGTGTTGCCCAAAGTGAGGATATAGATTTGGATCCTCGCTTTGGGGATTTTGAAGAAAATATTGGACCCATCGAGGACCTGGAAGAGGTCCAACTTGATGAAAAAGACCCAACCAGAGTCGTGAGGGTTGGGAAGAATTTAGGGCCTACCACAAAGCAGGCACTGGTGAAATTCTTGCAAGAGAACCAGGAAATTTTCGCCTGGTCGCACAAAGACATGGTTGGGATAGATCCTGCAGTAATCAGCCATGTCCTGAACATAAACAAAGCCTTTCCACCGGTGCAACAAAAAAGAAGGCTACTCGATAAAGACAGATCAAAAGCCTTAAAAGAAGAAGTCGAAAGACTTAAAGAAAGTGGGTTCATCAGGGTGGCGTTTTATCCATCGTGGGTCTCCAATCCGGTGCTGGTCCCCAAGCCTAACGGCAAATGGCGGACCTGTGTGGATTTTACAGACCTCAATAAAGCCTGCCCAAAAGACTGCTTCCCACTCCCAAGGATCGACCAGCTAGTCGATGCAACTGCAGGACATGAGATCCTCTCGTTCATGGACGCGTATTCAGGCTACAACCAGATCAGCATGCATCCCCCTGATGAGGATCACACCAGTTTTCGGAGCGATACGGGCTTATTTTGTTACAAAGTAATGCCCTTCGGATTGAAAAACGCAGGCGCAACTTACCAGCGACTGGTCAACCACATGTTCAAGGAGCTGATCGGAGTAAGCATGGAGGTATATGTGGATGACATGCTGGTAAAGTCCAAGAAGGCAGAAGGACATGTGAGGGATTTGCGAGAATGCTTCGGCGTGCTAAAAAAATACCAGATGAAGTTGAATCCCCTCAAATGTTCCTTTGGAGTCGGATCAGGAAAATTTCTGGGGTTTATAGTAAATTCGAGAGGAATCGAGGCCAACCCCGACAAGATAAAAGCCCTGATCGACATGAAGTCGCCATAAAAGATCAAGGATGTACAAAGCCTGACCGGAAGGATCACTGCCCTAAGCAGATTCATCTCAAAGTCAACTGGCAAGTGTGCTCCATTCTTTAATCTACTCAGGGGGAATAAGAAGTTTGAATGGACGGAAGACTGCGAACAAGCATTCCAGGCCTTAAAAATTCATATGTCGCAACCTCCTATCCTATCAAAACCAATCGAAGGAGAAACTTTGTATATTTATCTGGCGATTACCGAAGTTGCTGCTAGTGCGGTACTAATATGGGAGGAAGAAGGCGTACAGAAAGCTGTTTACTATGTCAGCAAAAGGCTTATCAGTGCAGAATTGAGATATCCACCAATCGAGAGATTAACATATTGCTTAATTCTAGCCTCCAGAAAGTTGCGTCCATACTTCCAAGCCCATCCTATCACAGTTCTGACCGACCAGCCCCTTCGACAAGTCCTCCAAAAACCTGAGGCAGCTGGACGACTGTTAAAATGGGCAGTCGAATTAGGACAGTTCGATGTAACTTATTCATCGCGAGCAGCAATAAAAGGACAAGTCTTGGCCGATTTTATTGCGGAGTTCACCGAACTCCCCAACAGCGAGCTAGGCAAACAACCTGAAGCGCCCACGCCTCAAGACAAAACTCCTTCGTGGAAACTATTCACGGATGGTTCATCCAATGAATCCCACGCTGGAGCGGGAGTGATATTGATAACGCCCGAAGGGCATCGATTTCACTGCGCAATCAGGTTTGACTTCGCAGCATCAAACAATGAAGCAGAATACGAAGCACTCCTCGCTGGACTGAGAATGGCCAAAGATATGAGCATAAAAACGCTTGATATTTACAGTGACTCTCAGCTGGTCGTGAATCAAGTCCTGGGAGAATATCAAGCGCGAGGATTAAAGATGATGGTCTACCTTAATAAAGCAAAAGATTTGCTAGCCCAGTTCACAAAGTACACCCTCCAGCAAATTCTGCGAGACCAAAACTCGAATGCAGACGCCTTAGCCAAACTTGCAAGTGCAAAGGACGCTGACACCTTGAACATAGTCCCGGTAGAAAGATTGGGTAAGCCAAGCATTGAAGCGGCCGAAGCCAACTTTGAGATTCGTGCAGAAGATATGTGGATGACGCCTTACCTGGAGTATCTGACAAGTGGAACATTGCCAGCAGATAGAAACAAGGCCAGAACTCTGCAAAGAAGGGCGGCTAGGTACATACTGCTTGACAGTGTTATGTACCGAAGAGGATATTCAATGCCACTACTCATATGCATTACATCAAAAAAAGCTAAGGAACTCATGAAAGAGGTGCATGAAGGCTTCTGTGGAGATCACGCTGGGGGGCAGAGTTTGGCGAAAAAAGTTCTAAGACAAGGCTACTTCTGGCCAACAATGAACGAGGATTCAATGGAGTATGTACGAAGATGTGATAAATGTCAAAGGTTCTCCAAGATCCCACGAGCAGCTCCAAACGAGCTAAAGCAGATGCAGAGCCCGTGGCCTTTCGCAATATGGGGAATAGACTTGATTGGATCTTTGCCAACGGGAAAAGGAGGAGTAAAGTACGCAGTCGTGGCAGTCGATTATTTCACAAAATGGGCCGAAGCTGAACCACTCGCAACCATCACAACCAAAAAATTTCTTGACTTCGTCATCAAGAACATTGTGTGCCGTTATGGATTGCCCAGGAAGATAGTTTCAGACAACGGGACCCAATTTGACAGCGACCTGTTCACCGATTTCTGCGAGAGGCATGGGGTTATTAAGAGCTTTTCTTCAGTCGCACACCCCCAAGCAAATGGGCAAGTTGAAGCTGTAAACAAAACTCTCAAGGACACCCTGAAAAAACGACTTGAAGAAGCTAAAGGAGCATGGCCAGAACAGCTGCCTGAAGTCCTTTGGTCGTATAGAACATCTCATCGAACAGCGACAGGGCATACCCTATTTTCTCTAACCTATGGATATGAGGCAATGTTACCTGTCGAGTTAGATCCCCCCTCACATCGGCGTTTGACCTACGACCAGGACATGAACAGCTAGTTGATGATGGAGTCCCTAGACTCGATCGATGAGATAAGAGAAAAATCTCAACTCCGAGTTGCTGCTTACCAGCAAAAAGTCGCCCGGTACTTTAACTCCAAAGTTAAAGAAAGAAAATTCAACGTCGGAGATTTGGTGCTACGATGAGTTTTCTTAAATACCCGCGACCCCACTGCTGGAGTGCTCGGACCTAACTGGGAAGGGCCTTACCAGATTGAAGAAGTCCTTCACCCGGGCACCTACAAACTTGCACGCTTAAACGGAGATCTCGTTCTGCGCTATTGGAATGGAAAACACCTGCGCAAGTATTATCAATGAACAACCCTTTTTAAAGGGCTGGCTTGTTTAAATTTCTCTTTTAATTTTTACAAGTTTTGCAAAGAGGGTTAGCCATGATGTATGGCTGACTGCTCATATATGTAAGATTCTATTTCAGAGTCACTCGTAAAGACATGTTTAGTCCATTTTTAATACGAGATTATAAGGGACTGTGCTTAGCCAGTCATTCTTGCCAACCTTTGTGAATTTATATTTACAAGTATTTGTTCATTACGTGTGTTGTTTTGCTGTATTACAAGTATCAGTTTTACTACGAATAGGAACGTTCGAACAGGTTATGGTCAAGGCAAGTGACCAAGGACCTAAAGCTCCTCGATCACTTGGGGGGCATATAAGGCACATCGATAGCAAAGCATACTCGCAAGGTATGTAAACACATGAACAAAATAAGTGAAAGCATACTACAGTACTTAGAGTATTTTTCAAAATTTACGTTTTGTTAAAACTATGCCAAAGTACTATGCTAAGTTCGGTCATACGGACAAATGTTATAATAAGTAAAAATATTATAGCACCAAGAGTTAAGCTTTTACACCACAAGCATTGCTGCTTGGATGTAACTGTTCAAATAAAAAAGATTTACTGCCCGTGCAGCAAAGTTTAAAAAGAAAACTATTGTCTTTACATCACGACCTGTGGGTCGTATGTTCAAAAAGAAAGAAAAATAGTTAATAAAGATTAAGAGGCATGAGGGGCAGGAGGGTCCTGGACAGCATTCGGGTCGGTCGCTTCCTCGATGGTTTCCTCTTCCAAACCAACGGCGCTTGGAGTTGCAGGAGTCGCAGCTCTTGCCTCCTCTTCGGCCAGTTGGGCAGCGCACCGGGCCAACTCCGCAGCTCTGACTTCCTCTGAAAGATAGCTAAAGTCAGCACCCTGATTGTGTTTCCAGAAGTTATAGAAACATCGGAGTGTCGTCCTTTTGTACTTTTCCAGATTCTTGGAGTTGTCGAGCTCCAACTGCTGCACCTTGCCCTCGAGAGTGGCAATAGTCTTGTCCTTGGTCTTGACTACCCACTCCAGATGCTTGATTTCGCGGAGATAAATTTTGTTGTACGACCGGTACTCTTCCCTCAGCTTAACCGCTGCATCTTTTACAGCTTCAGCCGCGGACAGTTTGGTCACCGCTACATCCCTCTCTCGGACCACTGCTTCCAACTCCGTGGCATGCCTGGCCTCAGCAGCCGAAAGCTCCTCGGCCGCCTTCACCTGATATTTCTCGATAGCTTTTGGCTCGACCTGGTCGACGAGAACCTGGGCTCGGGTACGAGCAGTAGTGGCAGAAAGTAAGGCTTGTGCACAAAGAAAAAGGAGTTAGGACTTATCACAAGGTCTAAAAAACTACAAGACTTGAAGAATAAAGAAACACTTACGCTGGAGATTTCGTTCAGAGCCCTGTTCAGGATCTGATCGACTGGTAGCTCTTCAGCTTGGATCATGGCGGTCCCAACACGCTCGCCTTTGCCTATGCGATCAAGACGGTCCTTGGCAGATCGGATGGCATGGCTCACGAGTCTGGCCCCATGGGCCTCTTCACGAGAAAGCTGCTCCCTAGCAGGCGCAGCTGGAGGATTGGGCCGAACAGGAGTATTTTGCTGTTCAGAAGGAGTAGGAGGAGGAGTAGGAGTTCGCCCAGTTGGCGCAGGACTTTGCCCAGTTGGTGTGCCCTGAGGAAGGTCTTCTGGTCGACTCTTTTTGGCCGAAGGGCCCCGACTGGATTCACCAGCTCTCTTTTTTGATCTCCGTGTGAGTTGGGGGACTTCTTCTTCTTCCTCGGCCTGGTACATGTCGAAAATGTTGGGAGTCGACATATCTTCATGGAAGTGAACACAAGAGGTTAACAAGGAAAACGAAAGGTGAAAGTATGTAATACAACAGAAGGAAGATAACAAAGTAAATACCCGAGCTACAACTACTGGCCGCTACACTATTGACTCTATTAATCATATACTCATTTTCTGGCATGAAGAAGTCTGGCCCTAGATTTGTAGCATATGTAAAGTTACCGTCCCCGTCAAACATATGACAGGGAATTGGCAAACCATTTAAAAGCGAAATAACGTTACCATTATCATCAGAAGACTCTCCCAAGTCAACAACAGGCTCTGTGGCCTTTTCTTTCCCCTTGCCTTGGGGAGCAGAAGGCCTTTCTGCAGAAGGGCTACCCGTGGGTTCCCTGATCGTAACTCCTGTAGGCCTCCTCCTGGGAGAAGGCACATGGGGTTGCTTCTCGGGAACCCCCTCGGCAGTGGCTTCGTCCACTGCGGACCCTTTGTTTTCATGGCGAGGAGCCAGGAGGCCAGATGACCTCAGGTTGTTTTCAATGATCAAGGCCTTGATGCTTTTCGCTGCATCAGACATCCTGGCCAGAGCATTGGACCTCAACACCATGTCTGGTGTTGGAGTCGGACGTAACCAAGGGCCTGAAAAACAGGTCAGGTTTGAGAAAAATGGAAAGATTATATTCTGGGGAAAGGTATCGACCAGCGAAAAGATAAGCTCTTACCTCCTCTCGCGAAGGCCAAGTTGTTAGTGGCTATGTCCGGAGTAAAGAAGTACTCCTTATTGTAATGCCCCACGTTCGAGATATGGGTAGTGCCACTCAAGAACGTCCGGTCGGTTTCCTGGTGACAGAAGTGAAAAAAGCCCGTCCCGTTGTGCTGAGGGTTGGACTTGAGATCAAAGAGATAGTTGACCTCATGAGGTGAAGGTTCTGGCCATTTGTTAAGTTTGTATAGGATATAGAGCGCGGCCAGCATCCTATTTCCATTGGGAGTTATTTGAAAAGGGGCGACACCAAAGTAATTGGCCACCCCCACAAAAAATGGATGAAGAGGGAGATAAGCTCCCGCCTCAATGTGGTATTGGGACCAGGCGCTGTTCGCCCCTCCTGGGCGGTTAGCCCTCTGGTCCGCAGTGGGACGTGTAATGGTTACCCCAGTGAGGGGGAATTTTCTGATGCAGTTGGCAACCATTCGAGGGGTCACCGAACTAGCCGGGGAGGTATACCACTCGACATCAGGTGGATTCCGATGACGAGGACGAGCCCTAGTTTGAATATTAGGGTCAGGAACAAGATTTTCTCGACCACTGGTCGAAGGAACCCCAGCCTACGAGCCAGGCTGGGCAGGAGAAGTAGGGTTACTTTCAGACTCGGGCCTTTTCTTGCCAGAAGACTTTGAACGGGCCATCGGAGGAGAAGGATGTGGTCTGGAAGAGGCTAGCGAAAAAGGTATCTGGTGAATGCGATCGGTTGGTTGTTCTTCTCCCTCGAGCTGCTGAGCGAGGAGGTCGTCGTCGATGGGTCTCTCACCTCCCCACAAATCTGGCATTAAAATCTGCAAACAGAAGAATGGGGAGGTGAGGTTAGAGGACTCTAGAAGGCTTTTAGAATAACGCTGGTCGAGTATAAAAGTTAAGCCTTTATACAACAGCATTCTAACAAGAAACTAAATCTTTCTATGCGAACAGTTTGAAAAACGGATTAAAGGGTGAAAGTGAAAAGTATTCCTGAAAAGCTTTTTCAACTCCCTTTAGGGCGGGAATTTTTTTTTTTTTCAACTGGCTTAAAAATCGAAATGTTACTTCGGTTTTACGTCCTAAAAAGCATGATCCTGGGTTTTAAACTAACTCATAAGCCTATTCTGCCTACAAAAACATTCTACCTACAGGCGCCTAAAAACCAGAAGCCAAGAGACTTAAACAGTACACCATTAAAAAGCATGCACCACGAGAAATTAGAAGCATGGGGTTTCAGTAACTTACCAGGGAAAATGGTCGTGAAGGTGAAAGAGAGAACTTCAGAAATTAAGGAGCCCACCGTCTGAGTCTTGAAAGCACAAGGGAACGTTCGCCGGAGAAGGTAAAGCTCTGGTTTTTAGGGTTTTTGGCAGAATAATGGCGTGCGTGAAAAGAAAAGAAATGGCTCTGGTGATCTTATATAAGTTTGTTTCTGATATTAAAAAGGCGTAATCATTAGTTTTCCTTTTTTGAAGTATGGGGGAACGTGATGGCCGTCGAAATTGTTTCTGGGGAACTGAAAAGTCATGATTAGACAGGAGTGGGTTGTTTTTTTCAAGAACACACGAAGGGTTCTGACACGTCAGGAGGGGTTACCGAAGAGTCGTTCATTCAAAGTTTATTTACTGTTCGTAGTAAATAAACTTTGGGGGGCAAATGTTATCCAATAAATTAGCATTTGTGACGTGGCGAATAATCTCTTGACACGTGGATGATACCTGGAAGCGTCTGCCAGAGTATCGACCAGGAGGCACACTAGAAGCAGGACAAGCCTGTCTTACTCGCGACCAGTCTGGTCGGTAGTTCCGCAAACAAGGCAACATTTATGGGAAGATCTTTATGAATCCCGAGTTTATCTCATGTAATCTTCGGAATATCCCAATATTCAGGGGAGAATATCTGTAACAATCTTTTGTAACCCTCCTTGGGCCTATAAATAGCAAGAGATGGCTCAAGGAAAAGGACTTTTTGGCTTCTGAATCATAGGAATTATAGAATTTCTCTTAGCAAACTTGTATTGTTTGTCAGAAGTGTTGAAACTCATTGAACCCAAGTTCTCTGATCACACTTTTGATTATTTATCAATATTATTCTAAGTGGACGTAGGTCATTACCAGATCCTGGGGCCGAACCACTATAAATCACTGTGTTTTTCTTTACTTTTGTCATCACGTTATTCTCTTTACATTCGTCTATTTCAATCATATTTTGACTCCGTGTCAGTTGGCCAAATCGTGGGTCAACAGTCCCCAACAACTATAAATAGGGCTAGGACTTCCATTGTAAGGGACTTTTGAGATTTTGGATTTTTGATCCCACTTTTGTACTCGGGGAAATATATACGTTGCCTGAGAAAACTTCCTTTGAAGCTTGCCATCTCAATCTTCAAGAAAATTAATACTAAAGCCTCGTAGATTAGGGTTATTTTATAACTTATACCACGTAAAATTTGTGTCTTCCATAAGCATTTATCTAAGTTCTTGCTTAATTAATTGATAGAGAAAGAGACAGTCAACATTATGTATAAAAAAATTTATGTTTTGTGTAAGATTTATTTTAGCTGATTACTCTTTAGTTTTAAAAATGAACTTTTAGACCTTGTGTTTTGTCAAAATGTTAAAAATAGGAATAGACAGATTGATTACTTGAACACTCTATTTTGAAATATTAACTTTTGGACCATGTATGTATTCAAAAGGTTGAAAATTCTTTATAAAAAGTAAATTATATATATATAATATGTTTTGTGCAAGAGTTCACACCATTTTGAACCTTCTATTTAAGTTGATTACCTAGTTGGACCCTTTATTTAAAAAATTAACTTTTAGATCTCATGTTTTTTCATAACATTAAAAATATGTATATTTAGAAAGATTATTTAAACTACATTTTATTTTAGTTGATTACTTATTTGGACTATTTATTTTTAAAATGGTAAAATAAATTATTAAACATTTGTCAAACAAAGAATTATATTGACGTTTTGGAAATAATATTTGACTAAAATAGAGTGGATCAAAAAATATGAGTGGATCTATATATTTTCTTTTATATAGTTGTGTTGTAGTTTAATTTTTAAGTCATCTAAACATATATATATATATATTTATATATGCCTATTATTATACATAGATAGATATTTAGAAACTAAAATAAATAGAGTTAATTACCATTATTATTATATGTATTTTAAAAAAACTAGAATAAAAATATATATTTTTTAGAAAAAGTTTAATAAAAAATAAGAAAAAACAAGAAAATAGATGAGTAATTTAGAGAAATTTTAGATGCTACATCATTTCTAGCTCTCCGAATTGTGTTGTAGTTTAATTGTTAAGTCATTTATTGTAACGCCCTAATCTATTACTTTATAAAAATGTCGCTCAACTCACATGTATTAGAAAAATACAATTTTAAGGAAAAGTTCAGTGGGGCCTTGATAAAACATGCAAATTGGGCCCAATAGTTTGAAATAAAAATGTTGTGTCTTTATGCAGTATTTTGAAATAAAATAAAATAATAAGTCCCACTGACGTAGTTAAAAAACATAAACCATAACATAAGTTCTTAATTATTCTTGGCGCTCATCTTGATCGTTATTCGTGTATAGGACACCCCGTGTTACACATGCCTAGACATTGGAACCTCCCACATTACTGTGCGTGCCAAGGAGAAACTCTATTGCTTACCTGAAAGGGGGAAAGTAAGGGGGTGAGCTAAAAGCCCACTAAGGAAGTACAACCAAATGCAACAATATTCAAGAAAACACAAAATACTAAATTCGTATCATAAACTCATGGAAAAACATATCGTAACTATATCATATTTATACTCATATATCATAATCATAAGAATTCATATTCATAATCATATTCATACATCATGTGATCATGGCACCTCTATTATCCATGTCACATCATGAGGTAGCTAGCAAAAGCATAAATTGGTAAGACCTCCTCAATGAGGTAAACAAGATCTCAAGTCCTCGAATAACCTCAATGTGTTTGCCCTATGAGTTACGTCATATCCTTAGTAACTCCTTTGTTGTGTCGCGTTCAGCACGCTAACAACCTACTGCTTTTCATACAACATACAAGCAGATACACAACAATTCATATCATAACATAGAAGCTCATACTTTTCATAACACCATAATCCTTGCAATCATATCAGTGCATACTTTTTATAACATAATTCATACAAATTATAGCTAACTTCCTTACCTCGAGTCCAAGCAAATATAAAGTGTAGATACTTCACAACGAGCCTATAATCACAATCAAACATTTGTCTTAAAATCATGTAAGATTACACATGCCCAACATACATACACGTGGCACAAGTTGCACCATCGCTCTATTCATACAACAACGTCACATAGATTCATAAAAGACTAATTTCAATTCTACTAAGGAATTCTCAATGATTTCAAATCAGGGACAGTGGATTTAATTAAATAGCATATATTTAAGTGTAAAAGTGAACTTGCATGTACATGCATACGTGGGATGGTTCTTAAAACTAGCGTTGAAGTTGGAATTATTTGTTCCTTTATTTTCTTGTCAATTTCACAAAAATTCAGTAAGTATAAAATAATTTGCCACTTAAATTATTACTGCATTAATTCTTTAAATCATATATTTTTCAATCATAAATTTATTACGAAAATTTAATTTATAAAAAAAATAATTCCTTAGCTTTAATTTGTATAAATAATAATCCCATATTGTAATGCCCTGGATAGCCAAGACCGCTACACTGTGTACTTATAAAGGTGCAAGACTGGCTAATCAAGTCATTAATTTGAAAACATGTCATTAAACATGTATGAGCTATGGTTAAAAAGGGTTTTGGTCTCAAAAGAATCGTTTTATATAATTAAACTGTTACATACACGGGATCCCAAAAGAAATAGAGTTAAAAGTTGATTTACAGACTTCCAAAAAGAAACATAAACAAAGGTTAGCCATACTAAGGCAAAATAGACAATCTCTGGGTTTCGCGTCCCTGCCTAAACCTCAACCGTGGCGGCTGAGCAGCTGGCTATGTACATTCCGCTAGCAGAGCTCTCCAATCAAGGCTGATCAAGCTTACCCTTGCCTTTACCTGCACCACGTAGCACCCGTGAGCCAAGGCCCAGCAAGAAAACATGAAATGCAACACAATCAATGATATCAGACAGTAAAATTC
The DNA here is from genome assembly GCF_963169125.1 of Humulus lupulus. Taxonomy (NCBI): domain Eukaryota; kingdom Viridiplantae; phylum Streptophyta; class Magnoliopsida; order Rosales; family Cannabaceae; genus Humulus; species Humulus lupulus. The sequence goes on from NC_084799.1 coordinate 52,739,223, forward strand.
ACCAAGCATGAACTCTCATCAAATAATCCACATTAATACCACTCAGCATATATTCAGAATCATGGATGCAATCAAACACTTATAACATTCCTATCACATAATAATCAGGGCCGACAACTTAGGATGCACCCCTTGTTTACCCCACTGACTTCGGCCCGCTTAAACCGAGCTCGGTGCATATTAAGTTGTCCTTGGCTACCAGTGGCCAAGCCGCGCTCTGTGCGCTAGTGTAACCCTTGGCACCCTTAGGCCATTGGTTCACTAATTAGCTTGCATGACATAATACCATCTTTTCAAGCCTACACAATAGGGAACCCTTAGCCCCATCACAGATATTCATCCAGGTGTAGTTTTCTTACCTTTGATCTTTGCAGTAATTATTTACGAGCAACACTCCTCAAGCACAATCCATTCCCGAGACTAAGCGTTTATCACCTAGTCATAACCAAAGTATTAGGTTCCATTAATATCCAAATATAGGTTTTCAGGTACAAAACTAACTTCCGGGAAATTGAATCCCACCAAGCACGGTGGCAAAAACGATCCCGAGCATACTAGACCACATTCCCATGCCTAAGAACCCCAAAAGTTCAAGTGTGCACCCAGGGGCTGCGGCCCTTGAAGCTTAGCCGTGGCCCTGCCCTCAAAACAGAACCAAAGCCACCCCTGAAAGAGGACACGCACCGTGGCCCTTGCCTTGGGCGCTGCGACGCTCACCTTTGGCCGAGCCCTCTTGGCTCATCTTCATCCTAGGGCCCCAGCGCTCTAGAACAGAGCCGCAGACCTTCCCTTTGAACCCAGAATTCCCACCATTTCTAGGCTTGAAACCTTAGCCAAAACCACCCTTAAGCTCCCTACTTCAACACCCAACAATCCCAACACTTTTAGCATGACTTAAACAACATAATTCCACAGAAAACCCAGCCTAACACACACTAAAATTCTCTTTTCAATTTCTGAAAATCAAGAGCTATAAACACTCAAAACAACCATTCAAACTCAAATTAAAACTTCTAAATCACAAATTGAGACTTACCTTTTCTGCTGAACCACTTCACCAAGCCAAATCCAAGCTAATTCCCAAGCTTTCCTCCTTAACTTTTGCCCTTAAACATTAAAATTGAAACCTCCTCAATACCCAGCTGAAAACTCAGAATGAAACCTCAAGAACATAGTTTAATCCTTACCTTAGCCTTGGTTAATCATCTCCTGGATAAACTCTGAACTTAGCTTCAAGTCCCCACCTCAATTCTCAGAGATTCCCAACTTGAAATCCCATAAATTCCATGTTTTTCCCTTATGGTTTTCACCTAGTTTCCTTGAGAGAGAAGTGAGTAAGCTGAGAAATAAAGTCGATTTATTTCTTTCTACAGGTTTCCTTAAGTTTTTCTTATTTGTTAAGTTAATCCCGAGGCTCGGGGTGCTGGAAACGTCCCTGAGGCCAAAACGGTAAAATCCCCCAATATTCCCACCTAGACTTCCTAACCTCAAATATATCTCCATATATTTATTTTCATAACCCGATAGTCTAAATAACTACCCGATACCTAAAATACCTTTGACTCATCCAAAGTCAGCTATTAAGCCCCGTTGTGACTTTTCCCCGCTAACTAGCTCTAGGATCGCCCCGAGTCGTGCTCTGCAGACCTACCCACATAATAATGTGGTTCTCACATATATCACATATGTATATCATATTATCACCAATTATCATACAAACATTATGTAAAGACCCAACTATTCTAGAATTTGTACCATTAATGACTACTATACTAATCTTAAGAAAACGTACATATGAAATAACCATAACTTTATTTAAAAACTGTAAAGTAAAGGTTAAATACATAAAAATTCATTTAGGATATGGGATCCCATTGTTTTGAAAACAAAATGTAACTTAAATAAATTGGTTACAAAATTAAGTGCGGAAAAAAAATAATACATAGAAATCATAACTAAAAGACTTAAAAAATTCATCCTCGAATCGAACACGCAATCCACCGATTCCATCCTGCCTCAATACACATCCTCAAGCTGCCAAGAATCTTTCCGCCGCCATAACTATTTTCCTGCACATGTAAACATGAAGGAATGAGCCTAATGCCCAGCAAGGAAAATCTAACACATAAATCATATACATAAAATTCATATCAACATATACTAAAACATATCATAACATATGTCACATATACTATAATGGCCATTATTACTTGGGGTCCCATAAACTAAACAAGTCATATGCCCATTAGATTTGTGGGGCTTGCTGGCTAAGCAAGTCATATGCCCATAAATTTATTGGGGCTTGTTAGTTGTACAGGTCATATGCCCAAGTCTACAAACATACATATCACACAAATCGTAAGTTAACATAACACATAAATCATAAGATAACATATGGCACAACACATAATATCCTATCCTATTTTCCTTACCAATATACCGGGATGATGAGAACAAAGTCAGGATTTTGGAACACTCCTAAAAACCATTAATATAGAGGTGAGTATTCTAAAAGAAAAAGATGGATGAACTAAAAACCACCGAGAATATACTTACCGAGAAGAATCTTACGTTCAAGATCTTAGATGCCTAACCAAAAATAGAGAATACGAGTTAGGATTTGAGTAGAAAAACTATAAGAACAATACAGAAAGGAACTAGAATAAGGAATACCTTGAATGCTTCTATGACCGAACTATACCTCGAAACCGAAATACACTATAACCTTACTTCCCAAGTGTTTATTAAGCTTATAATGATTAAGCTTATAACCCCAATCCAAGTATTTATCACTCTATAGTCTCACTAGCACATGGAAGGCTCTGATCAATGCTTGAAGAATGAATGAAAAGGCTTGGTGCTAGGTCATATTTATAGAGTTCTAGGAATAAAAATCTTCTTTTTGGCTTTGAATAAAAATAATGAATTTAATTGAAAATATTTGAATATCCTTCAGCCAAAGACTTAGGAATTGGTCAAATTATTCAGAGAGATTTAAGGAGTCAAAGCTTGATTTTTAAAACAAAAATAATAAAAAACAAATAGAATCCTAACTTCTAACTCCCTAAATCTCGTAACTCTAAACTCACCTACAGAAAAATCAATATATCTGAAGCTATAGGACTCTGATTTAGACTCTCTTTATACCGTTAGAAAGATAATTCAATTATCTACAACTTTTTAGAAATACTATGTTTCGAAATTCATAACATAACTGGGTCAAAAATAGGTCGAAAGTTACAGTACCCTAAAGTTACGAAAAATCTATTTAATTATCTAAATAACACAAATAAATAAAATTGTGATAAATGTCATGCTCCTAACAGATTCTGGTGAAGACTAAGTCTTATATTTCCCTTATTTTATCATTAAAATAATAATTCCTTAATAATCATGCATATGACACGTGTCATAATCTTATTGGCTCTATCTAAACCTTACACTACTAGAAATATAGGCTTTTACTTAGTTTTTTACACATAGAATATAAAAAAACTGAAGTAAAAGCCTTTCAATGGGTTTTTACTTCGCTTTTGGGAATGGTAGTACATAAAAAAAAAGGCTATTACTTCGGTTTCTTAAAAAAACGAAGTTAAAATAGAAAATAGACAAGGGCCATGTTTGGTTTGCACACTAAATCGGGGCTTTTTACTTCGGTTTTTATGAAAAAACTGAAGTGAAAATTGGAGCAACCAAACGCGGTCCTGAAGGCTTTTACTTCGGTTCTTATATAAGAACCGAAGTAGAAAGGGTACTTTCTACTTCGGTTCTTATACAAAAACCGAAGTAGAAAGTACCCTTTCTACTTCGGTTTTTGTATAAGAACCGAAGTAAAAGAGTTTTAATACCCTTAATATATAGCTCCCACGACTCATTCGTCTCTTTGAAGCAAAAATCCCAAACGCCAAACCCAGAAAACCTCCATTGTTGTCGTACTCCCACGAGGGTTTCACAAAATATACCATTTTTTATGTTTTTTTTACCATTTGAAACCATTTTTCTTACTTAAAAACAGAGATATTAGTTCCATTTTTATTTTTGAGGAAGAAAATAAAGACTTTGGGTGTGGGTATTTTTAGGGTTCGAAAATGGGTATTGTTATTGGACTTTGGCTGGTTTTCTTACATTAAAATAAGTTCTTGAGCTTCAAAAAAGGTATGAATCACTAAATCTTTGTTTGTATGATTTTTTTTTATTTTCTATAATATTTTCAGATTATTTTCTTATAGATATAATGTGTTTATTATATATAGGTTTTAGAGTTGCTAATATTGATTTAGAGGTTATTTTGAGCATCAAAGAAGGTTTGTTACCTTAAAACTTTGTTTGTGTTAATTTTTTTTATATTATTCCGAATTTAATACTTGTTTTTTAGTATATTTGTGTTATATTTTTTTTATTTTGTTATTAATTATATATATATATATATTAGTAAAATTTAAAAATTGTTGTGACTTGCTATTTAAATTTCTAAACATAGCTTCAATAAGTAATGTTGTTGCCAATGTTAGAACTTGAAATGTTTGGATTATTAGTGACATTTGTTTTTTGTTTTCTATAACTAGCTAGCTTGATATGTTGTTTGAAGATTATGTAGCTAGTTTAATTAATTATGTAATTGATTTTTATTTATTTTTGTTTAAGCTTTTTAGTAGGGTTGTTGATTTAGTTGCCAATTCATTATTGATTTTGGGTGACTTCAAGAGTAATATTGGAGGTGAGTAATCTTTAAATTTTATTTATTACTATTGCAATATTTATTTTTAAAATTAGAGTTAAATCTTGCATGCTTTACTTTAGTGAAGTAGGTTCTGGGAAATTTATTGTTAGCGGTGATATAAGGATGAAATTATGTATGTTGATTTTGTGTTTGTTTGTGTTGAATTTATATATAATTATATGATTGGGATATGCTACAAAAACAAAGGAAACTCTGCCAATTTTGTATAGATTTTATTAATTGTTTTTCTTTTTCAATTTGCACATTATGTCGATATATTTTGTGTGTTATTTACAGATTTTAAAATTTTTGGAGATGTTAAAATGCAGTTGTTATGCTGCCGAAATTTTGTTAGACTTAGGAAAATTTAATAATTAAACTTCAATTATGTTTGATGTCCTAGAAAAAAGAACTAGGAGTGGAAGATGTAGATGGATATGAAATTTGGATAAGAGCGCGAGAAACGAAGAAGACTCTTGTCAAAGATAATTTGGACAAAAAAATTGAAGAAAGAGATGTAAGTGTTTTAAAGCAAAGTAAGAAATTTTTTTAAGTGTTGTTACAAGTTACTAATTTAATCTATCATTGGTTTGTTTCGTAGAATGAACTAAATGACAAAGTTACTAGTAGTCAAATTGTCGCCAAGGATCGGGAGGACATCTTGCCAATCCAACAAGAATAGTTAAGTCGATTGATGACTTAAATTTATTAGTAAGACTATTTTGTTTATACATACCTTTAGTTTTATGTGAATGTATATATAAATGTTTATGTTATTTTACTTAATTACAATTATGTGAATGTATATATGAATGATTAGGTTATTCTACTTAACAATTATGTGAATGTATAAATATTTAATTTTATAAGAATTTTAATAGTAAGTGTATAAATTTTGTGATTTTTATTTCTATTATAAATTAAATGAAAATAAACCAATTCCAATTGTAAAAAAATATATAACTATAAATTCATATAATTAGACTATTTAAAATAATTAGGGCAAAAAAAAAAAGAAAAAAAAATAGAATTGGGTCAATTAAAAATAATTAGAAATAATTATTAAAAAAAATGGGGTGGGGGGGTTTCTACTTCGGTTATTATGTAAAAAGCGAAGTAGAAAGTGGGGTTTCTACTTCGGTTTTTACATAATAACCGAAGTAGAAAGTGCCCAACAAGGAAGCATACCCCACTTTCTACTTCGGTTATTATGTAAAAACCGAAGTAGAATCCCCACTTTCTACTTCGGTTTTTACATAATAACCGAAGTAGAAAGCCTATTTTTCACTTCGGTTTTTAACTACTTTTTACTTCGCTCCGAACTACTGCGGTTGCGAATTTTAGCGAAAACCGAAGTAAATCCAGCTTAAAAACCGAAGTAAAAGCCCTTTTTTCTTGTTGTGTTAGGTTATAATAATCATCATATTAATAACCAACAACATTATTCAAACCTTATGTTATAATTAATATTCTTAAACTATAGGTTAAACTTATAAAATCCATAACTATTGCTAGGAGTTTCCAACTAAATCCCGGCTTGAACCAAAATCCACAGTAATAAACATACTATAACTACTACTAGCTATTACTATTACTACTACTATCTAACTAGCTAAGTAAAGTTCTTGGACTCTACACATTATTAATCATAGAATCATGCATTTAAATCAATATATTCATGCAAACCATATTTATTCCAACTATACCCTCCCGGCACGCTAATCAAGGCCCTTAAGCCTCATTAGCGAATTTGGGGTCATTACACATATATTATTTAATAATAGTTAAGAGAATGTGACAAAAATTTGTAGTTACTTATAATTATTAAATGAATTATTTGATCACCTTTATAAAATAATTTTACTTAATATTGATGACGTTTTTCATCAACTTAAATCTGAAGAGCACTAAACAATGAATTAAGAAAATAAATAAGAACAATGAGAATTTTACGTGGTTCAACAATTAAAATTTGCCTAGTCCACGAGTCAATATTATTGATTGGTGGTACTCTCTTAAAGCTTTTACAAAGAAATTTAGCAGAGTGTTCTCAGTACCAAATTTGTGCGTATCTACAAATGAAATTCTCCAGTCTATTTATAGACTGGTTAACAAAATATCTCCCCTTCATTTCGGGAAGTTACAATTCAAATTTGAAATAAATATAATTAAATGCATTAATTATATAATATCCCATGATATTTGGGATTTAATACATGATATATAACAAATCCCTAAGGAATAGGGATTTCCTAACAACAACCATGTTCAAACTGCATTACTGACCTCGAACGCAAGGTTTACACGCTTTCGAGATCGACCAACACTTCGAGCTCATTATTTTAATCAGCTTCATTCGTATCCAGTGATTTCATTGAGCTCAACCTTCGGAGACCAATCTCTTCAAGCTTGCAACGAAGGCTCGAATTGCACTCATACGCATCGGAGGAGATCCATCCTTTCGAGCTTGAAGTTTAAGCTCGAACCTTCTTAACTTGTGCTCGAACACCAACAGGATGGAGTCATGAATCATGCACATTTATACAAGTGTTGAGCCCTTACTTGCCATTTTCGAGCTTACGCTTTACGAGCCTACTTTTCGAGGCTTATTTATGACAATTTCAAAATTTGGGTGTAACATTTTGCTCCCTCAAAAGTGTTGGTTTGAATCCTATGAGAAGGAAACTTTTGAATTTTACCTTTCGAAAAACGTGCCACCACCACACTCGAGTATGGATACACGTAACTTGGGGATTGGACACCAAGAGTACTCAAGTACTCCCTATTTCTGCACATGTTCTTTCCTAGGACCTTTTTGCTGCCAGTGTAAATAATTAAATGTGATCCTTCAGATCCTCATTTAACCCAAATTAAGGGCCCCGATCATTTCAACCCTTGACATCCCATTGGGGTGTATATATATACCCTCCTCATCTTCATCACACCCATTTTTACTCCTCAAAAAGCACGAACTAGAGAGAACAAAAAAAGAAAAAAATCAAGGTTATCTTTGCATGTTTACTAAGCCCAAAAGACAGAGTACCCTTTCCTCCTTTGGTTCTGTGAAATCGTTCTTGCAACCGCTCCTTCAGTCGATGATCTCCTCATATCCACGAACAACTTAGTGTAAGTTTTTATTCTTGATTCTCTTACTTTTCTTTTTACATGTGTTTCATCTGTTCGTGAGAATATATTTTCTAGTTTTTACCAGTTTTTTAAGGCTTTAATTTTGCACTAGGCAAGTTTTTGATCCGAGTAGATTTGGTGTGATTAGAATCACAGTTTAGACCAAAAATTTTCTGGTAGAAACATGTAAAAATGGAGTTTTTTCAGGTAATGGTGTGTTTAGATCATGGGTTCCGTCTAGCTTAAGTAATAGGGGTTTGTTTAGGGTTTAAATGCATGAATCCCAAAAACATCACCTTTTTGGGTAACTGCAAACTTTTTTTCCTGGAAATCTGGGATTCCTCTAAATTGGTAATAACCTCCCCACTCTCACGTGGGTGCACCCTCGATGCTCGAACTTCACAATAGTTCGGGAATGACATCTGAGTTAATCTCGCCCTTTTGAGCCTTTAATCTTGATTGAGGCAATCTTGTTTTCTTGAGCTTTCGAGCTCGAGTTATCAAAATTACAATCTCCTTATGATTTTCTATATGATGGGCCCTCTCCTTTTTCTTCCTTGTTAGATGTCGCAGTACTTTGATATTCGGTGGGGGGCCGAGTTCGCTATCCCTTATCACCCATCAACTCCCAGTCCTGAAACGCCTTTCACTCGAAATCAGTGATTGATCCGCGAACACAAAGAGAGGTGTGAGCAAGAAGACATACGAGATAGTTTTCGATGTCAGATAAACGAGGTCGAAGAGAGAAAGAGGAAGAGACTTTGAGTGGCGGCTTATCCTGACCCAGATCCTGAGATTAGACCTATTCCCTTAGATCCCAACTCTTCTACCCCGTGCACAGTCATTTACCCTAATGGAGGACTCTTCAACTCTTCCCTCCACCTCCCAAATTCTCCCAGTACACACCTCGAAGGAGGAATTTTTTGAAGCTGAGATACTGGAGCTCAGTCACTTCCACTGACCATATATCCAAGCTGCTAGCCTATCATGGCCTTAAAATTTCTGGTACATAGATGTGTCATCCTGCGACCTCAAATGGAAGGAGCTGCTATGCCCTTGGAGATAGCAATCCCGACCGTAAAATCACACTCGTCGCTTGGAGTCGTGAGCACAAGAGGACTGGGGCCCTGCTATCCTTGAAGACTTACTTCAAGAATTTTCTGGATTACGTCGATCTTGCCCCCTTCCAACTCCAAACCAATTCTTTCAGGGTCTTGTCAGCCCTTAGATTGATGTACCACGAAATGAAATGGGACGGGCCTTTAGCACAAGAGATATTGTATCTCTTCTGCCTCAAGAGCAACCCTTCTCGAGCTCACGGAGGAGACATCTTCTATTATTTATCGAGCTACCCGAAGGAGAAGCGGTTATTTGAGGACATACCAAACCATCCTCCAAATTTCAAGACAACATTCTTCTAGACGGATGGACTCGCTCCTTCCCGATTCTATTCCTTCCAACGCATTTGTAAGTATTTCAATATGTTTTTTCCATTGTTCCTTGAGTAATTGAACTAAAAATATTCACTCTATTCTTGCCTGTAACCAACTACCACCGCCCCACTCCAACAAAGGCTATGAATGAGCACAAGGCAGCCATTCTCCATCTCCCTTATGGTTGAAGGTCCTTAACTTACCTCCTCCATGAAGACAAGCTCTGAGCATGCGGCCTTTTAAGTGAAGGTGAATCCACGGATGACTCGAGGATTTGAAAATATTGGAGGTGGAAATAAGTACCAATTCCCACTGCCAAACTTCCCCCGAGGAAGAGGACATCAGGCTCGCAATTTCGTGCCTCTGCCTCCCGTCATCACGATTGACCAGTCTCGGGCCACGAAGCCCACGATGAGGCCTCAACGAGCTTGGCTGATGGAGGTAAAGTACTGTTGGATCACTCCATGTGATCTCCATCAATGCTTAATAACGAGCCTACATGATGATCGTGTTCGAAGACCCTAGAGATAACTTCTTAGCATGGTCAAAAGAGGACCTTAGAGTCCGTAGGTTCGATAGTTGGTTAGGACAATACCAGACCCTGTATAGCTTAAACGAGGTCTGGGATGGGGTAGTTGTACAATATGGGACCAATGTGTATAGGGACCTTTCAAGACTATCCCCCACCTATAGACAGGGGCTTTTCTAGAGTCGTCAGAATATAGGGGAAATTCTTGGTCTCTGAGCTCAAGCTCGACTGAGAGTACCAGTTAGGTTTCTATTATCTTTGAGTCTTCTTTCTTACAATAACCCTATTCAATTATTCATATAAAATCTTTATGTTTTTCAGGTGACATGGACTTGGACTTGGACAACGTCCTCAGTAGGCCTATGGCCTCGAAGGCGAACAAACAGCAAAGAGTATCACAGAAGGGAGGCCGGCCTCCAAGGTGTACAAAAAGACCGAGGTAGTCCCCCCAGCCTCGGTTCCCCTCGATCCTAGTCATGCTACCGAACCTACAACATCTTCTAAGGTTAGGCCGAATCAAGCCATTGAGCTCGCGGCGCCTCCCGAAATTGTGCCTCCTTCTGCAGCCCAAACAATCCGGAAAGTTCCCACAGTCCAACGAGAAGACTCCAGGCTCCTGTACGAGAGCACTTCCTGTCAATCTCAACCCATGTGTCCGAGTTTGTGATCGATAGTGTGGCTGGGATCCATGGAGTCAACCTTGGCTCTGAGGCTTTGACCCGCGTGGGTCAAATTTTTAGCCACCTCGGTGCCCCTCAGAGGGAATTTCTGACCTCTTGTCGAGATGCCAACACTTTTTTCGACAAGAGTGGCAAGCTATTCTCCTCGGTTAGTTATTTTTGCTCTAGTCTTCTTATTCTGTACTAACTTTGGCTCGTGATTTGCTAACTTTTGTGTGTAGCCATTCATATCCTTCGTTCAACACAACTTCTTGATGAATAATGAGGTTGTAGTGAGCAGAGCGCTTGCGCAAGAGGCTCGAGATGCCCAGCTAAAACTCGAGGATGATCTCAAGGCATCCCAGCTAGAAATTATAGCAAGGGATGTGATGATCCAGAAAGTTCCCAACCTTGAATTAAGGCTGGAGGCGGCTTTGAAAGAGGTCCAAAATATTCCTAAACTTGAATCGATGCTGGAAGTGACCTTGAAGGAGGTTGAGGGAAGGAACTCCAAGATTAAGCAGATTCGGGGACTTAACGCCAACCTGGAAGAGGAGAAAAAGATGGCCTTTGAAGTTATCGAAGGTGAGAAGGCTCGTCTTCTTGAGGTGTTTAAGACCAAAAAGGATCACGCCGTAGACATGGCGATGTATTGAATTCGGGTCAACAACCCCGACCTTGACACCATCTTCCTAGCCAACTTAGAGACTGAATTCATCGCCAAATGGCAGGATTGACTCGAGGAGGAAGAGGCCAGGCTCGAGGCCGAATTTCAATGCATACTTTTTTATTCATACAAATATATATTGGATTTAAGTTTGAATTTCAATGCATTCATGCATAGTTTATTCGAGATATCCTTGTTTGACTTCGTTATTGTCAAGGTTGAACTGTACTTTTACCATGTATTTGAAAAATACTTAACTGGTATGTAACCTTGTTAGTCTAGTTATATTTTTCTTTTCTAGTTACTTTTCCTCATCCTTGAGTATGGCCTTGAGGTTGCGAGGTCGAAACTTGTTTGCAAAAATTTCCAGCCCTAGTTTCGACTTACAGTTTATAGTCGGTTTATCTAGAGTTCCAACTTTTTATTGTCGGTTAGGTTTTGTTGGTTTGTTCCAGACTTGTTTAGCTCGCGTGTTTGGTTAATGGTCCATACACTTATTGTTTTCTTCATGTCGAGTTAATAATCCAGGCATTTCCATTTGATTTTATATTTATGTTATATTTTTTTGAGCCTATGATATGATTGTATACCACTTATGCCCCCTTAATATCCTATGATTGCGATATTAGGTTATTGAATTTTGAGGGTTTGCAAAAAAGTATAACAATAAATAATACAACATTTGAATGAAATTCTGTACTTTATTGATAAAAAGCAAAAAATAAAATACATGCTTGGTTAAAATGAAAAAATCATTCCTACATTATTGATAATAATGTCATAGATTTTCACCATTCCAAGCTCGTGGAACCAGTCCTCCATTTAGCCTCGCCGACTTATATACTCCAGGTCGAATAATGGACTCGATCTGATAGGGTCCCTCCAAATTAGGACCACGTACCCCAGCAGATGGGTCTCGCGTGGCCAAAATCACGCGCCTTAACGCCAAGTCTCCCAATCCGAATTTTCTATCTCGGACCTTTTTATTAAAATATCTAGTAGCCTGTTGCTGGTATGCAACATTTTTCAACTGGGCTTCTTCTCATTTTTCTTCGATAAGGTCCAGACTCTTTTCGAGCTGAAATTGGTTTAAGGCTTGGTCATATGCGTCATGCCTTATGGTTGGGATTTCGACCTCGATTGGCAACAAGGCATCGCATCCATAAGCCAGGGAGAATGGGGTATGCCCTGTTGAAGTTCTTGCTGTGGTTCTATACTCCCATAAGACTCGAGGAAGCTCCTCTGGTCATCTCCCCTTTGCTTCTTCTAACCTTTTCTTCATGGAACTTTTCAAGGTTTTATTTACTGCTTCAACTTGGCCATTTTCCTGGGGATGGGCCACAAAGTAATAGCTTTTTATTATCCCATTCTTTTTGCAAAAGAGTGTAAATAGATCACTGTTGAACTAGGTCCTGTTTACCTAAAAAAATATTTACCTGATGACATGGAAAAATTAACATACAAAAGGATGCACGTGACCGTTTAAGTGAGTATGATTTGTTCGACCATCTACCAGAAGAGAATTCACTCAGTAGACGACATATTTTATGGGCGACCAGTCTGGTTGCAGCATTTCAGATATTCTCTACAAATATGTAATTTCGCATTTATGTAATAATTGAGATTTGCATTTTTATTTAGACACGCTTGTATTAATTGTAATTAAGGCCCATCGACCCATGAAGAACTCTTTGAGCCTATAAATAAGAGTCAATGGGCTCAAGAGATGGGACTTTTTTTTGGAATTTTGAGAGAGAATTATAGTGTTTTTATCCGCCAAAATTGTATTCATCCCGAGGCTTGTGAAACTCGTGAACCCTAGTTCATTGATGTAATGCCCCAAATTTCCTAATAAGGTTTATGACCTTGATTAGGAGGCTGGGAGGGCCATAATTGGTTTATTATAGTATTTAATGATTATATGCATGTTTACGTGGATTATATTATTATATGATGGTGAATGCATGCATATGGGCTCATATGTTAATTATGAGGGTAATTTGGTAATTTGGCCACTGTGGGCGTAATTGTATATTTTGGGTGCGTGTTTGTGATTAATTAATATAGCCACATTATAAGGTTGATTGGTTCGAGCTATCGACATGAGACGATCATGAGATGTAAGTGTTCGGTCTAGTCATAACGGGTTTAAGTTCGGGGCTCGGGGTGAGTCTCGGGGTGAATTTAGTGATTATATCATTACCGGGGATTTTAGGGTAACGGGATGTGATTTATTGGCATTTGAGAATGTTGAAAATAGCGGGAATTGGAGAGTGTTAATTATAATTAACAGTATAGGTTGGAAATGATGAATTTACCCTTGGGAGTGTTTAGAAGCTTTTAAATTGACCTAGGGGCATTATGGTCTTTTGACCTTAAGGATTTATATCAGCTCATTTTGTTTGGAAGGCTGTGGAAAAGTGTAAAACAGAGCATCAACCTCATCTCTTTCTCTCCCTCCCGTACATGTTCCACCCTTCACTTCCCTTTGAATTTTGAGAGGCCAAATTGAGGGGTTAAGCTAGGAGATCAAAGGTGGGAGCCTAGGAACTTGGTTCAGCCATTGGGAAGGATTCAAATCGTGTCTGGGGTAAGTTTCTACCATTAATTTCTGGTTCATACTCTGTTTTGAGTTTTAGCTTTTGACTTGTGAATCACTTGTAGAACGTTTGAATTAATGGAGGTTTGGGTGATGTTTACTTTGGGTTTTGATGAGGGTGAGTTGTAGAGGATGTTTGGTGCTTAAATTGGGTGTTAGGTTGGGGTTTGGGACAAGTTTGAAGGGCTGGCTTGAGAGGAAAACGCAGGGGAGAGTTGGCTGGTGCGTGTTGGTACTTGGCTGGTTTGCGAAATGAGCCGCGGCCTGTGATGGCTTTAAAGGTGAAAATGACTCTGTCAGGAGGGTGAGCCGCGTCCCATCAAGGCAGATTTGGCCAAAAATGGGTTTTTGGCCTAGGGATGCTAGCTTAAGGCCTCAGGGTTGATCCTAGTACCCGGTTAAGTGGGGATTGATGTCCAGGAGGCTAGATATTGGTTTGGAAACTTATGTTGACCATTTTTATTGATGGTATCTTATATTTGGTTATGACTAGGTGACCGCTAAAGGACTAAAGGTTGATCATTCTCAAGGGTCGTTCTTTAAATCATTCTAGCTCGACTTTGAGGTAAGAAAACTGCACCCTGTGTATATGTGACATGCATGGCTATTAATGATGCATGTTGGTTGATTATTGAGTATGACATGCATGGCTATTATTGATGCATGTTGGTTGATTATTGAGTATGACATGCGTGGTTATTATTGATGCATGTCGGTTGACTATTATGTATGACATGCATGGCTATTCTTGATGCATGTTGGTTGACTATCAAACGTGACATGCATGGCTGTTATTGATGCATGTTGGATTGCTGGATATATTGCATATGATGCATGAGAAACATGTGATTAGGATGCTTTGTATACTGGGTATGATATTGTTCAGAACTTGAGCCTCTGTGGTTGTGCATGGTCCTAATTGTACTGGTATCTGTTTAGTAAGCATGCTAAATACCTTGTTTATGGATATTGAACATGTGGTATACGATTGGTGGCATGACTTACTTGTGAATGACACTGGCTAGTCAGGGACCGACTCTAAAGTCGAGAATTACGCATTGAATGGCTCTATGGCATTAATACTAGACCGACCCTAAGGTCGATGATCATGCATTGAATGGCTCCATGGCATTAATGCTGGACCGACTCTAAAGTCGAGAATCATGCATTGAGTGGCTCTATGGCACTAATGCTAGACCAACCCTAAGGTCGATGATCACATGTTGAATAGCTCCATGGAATTAATGCGGGACCGACCCTAAGGTCGAAGAACTTATAAGCGCTTGCTTGGTCTATGACCAGATGTTTATAGCCAAGGTATATGACCCCGGTGACTGTTTGTCACATGGCTAGGGGACGCTGTCCATAGCACGACTCCAGAGTCGGGAGGAAGGTTATGTTGGTGACCATTCCCCATGCACCTGTCCTGATCAAACTTATGAAAGAATCCCTTATCCGCTAAGCTCTGGTGACCCTACCGTCACATGGCTAGAGGGAGCGATACTCATTATTGTGACTTTTGGCTATTGTCACCTATTTGTCTGGACTGATAGTCCTGAATGGTTATTATGATCGTTGTTGATATTATATCATGCTTTATTGTGTTTTCTTGCTGGGTTTCGGCTCACGGGTGTTACGTGGTGCAGGTAAAGGCAAGAGGAAGCTGGACCACCCTTGAGTTGGAGGGCTTAGGTGATGACGTGTACATATGCAGCTGCTCGACCACCACGGCCGAGGTTTAAAGTGGAACTAGGGTTGAACCCTGTTTTTCCGCTTAGAACGGCCTGTTGTAAATATTTTTCGGTAATAGACTTTGAAATTATATTTTCGGGATCCCAAAGTATATATATTAAACGTTCTAGTGAAACGTTACATCTTAACCAAAATGTTTAATCCCTAAACCGCTAATCATACTTCGTTCACAATTTTGGCCAAACGACTCAATTAGCGAGTTTAGCACTGTTTACAAGGCACACCGTAACGGTCCCAGGAGTTGGGGTGTTACAATTGATCACTGCTTTGGGGATTCTACATTAATAAGAACACTGAGTGGATGTAGGTTATTACCATTGCTTGGGGCCGAACCACCATAAAACTTTGTTGCCATTTATCTTTTTATCTTGAATTCATCTTGTTTTTATCCTTTTACTTTACTCCATGTCGTTGACCAAATCAAGGGTCAACATTTTGGTGCTCTGTTGAGAGCTGAACTCAAGACCTCCAAGAAGATCAAATGGTGAAAACAACTAGGAAGACTGGGCAAACCTCTGGTACTGCACTAACCCAGCCTCCTCTGCAAAATGTGGCTGAGGATGAGCCACAAGTGGAATTGGAAGAGGAGGAAATGGATTCTAAGACTTTGAGGACGACTCTGATTGTGTTACAGGAGGAATTAGCCAATCTAAGGGCTAATCAAGAAAATGTGGCTGAAACGATGGCGTTGCAACATAGAAAGATTGATAGGCAACGCCATGAATTGAATGAACGGTAGGCCGCATGGACCGCCAGCAGAGGGATGCCACTGTCGCTCTGGAGGCAGCCATACAGTTGGCCTGAGGACAGTCTGCACTGGCTTTCAAATCGGATCAGCCACCTAGTGTGCAACCACAGCAAGGTCGACATTCAGATCATCTCCAACATCACCACAACCGGCAAACCCTCAAAGGCCAGAGCAACCCCCTACTGCTCAACGGGATAGGCCATTTCAGGATCCTGAGCAGCTACCATCCTCTTGTGCTGGTCGAGATAATCCCCAACAACAAAGGAAGAATAGGGATGGGCAGTCTCCCCAAAGCCCTAGCGCCAGACTGCTGAGGAGCCAAACCCACCGAACAGGGGACAACGTCCTTCTGCAAGCAGAAGGCAGGTTGAATCAGGCTCTACGGTCAGGGGTCCCCCACGACATAATAATGCCCGGAGACCAACTGACCAACACAGGCCTCCACCTATCAGTTGGGACATGCCAGCAAGGGGACGGGGAAATAGTGCGAATAGCAGGTTGCACCATAATCAGTCACACTTTAGGGATGGCCATGACTATAATGAGGCAGATTCAGGCAGAAGAAATGCTGGTCGACGGCAAGAAGGGAGGGGTGGAGAATAGAACCCTCCCCCAAGAGAGAACCAACCAATGAGCCAGAATGCTAGGGGGCAGCCAAGACAGCCCAACATCTTTGATCGATTGGGCGCGAGCGAGCAAAAGTGTAGGGAGGAAGATTTGCGGGATGTTCTCAATGACAGAAGAGAGAGACACGAAGAGTATGCACCTCCAGCACCAGTCACTCCAATAGTGCCAGACGTTGTATAGGCTCAGCTTGATGCTTTAAATCAGGCCGTCCAACAATTAGTAGGGAACCAGACATCCCACATTGAATTTGACTGGAGAAAGGGCACTCTGTTTGTGTAAAGAATCGCGATGGCCGAGGCTCCAAGAAAATTTAAGATGCTGGTCTTGCCCAACTTCACTGGATTAGAAGACCCTGTATCTCATGTGAACGAATTCGAGATATAGATGGACATCCAAAAGGTGTCAGATGACGCTCGATGTAGAATCTTTCCAGCCACCTTGTCCGAGACTGCTCAGGAGTGGTTTTTCAAATTCCCTCTAGCCATCATAATGTCTTGGGAAATGTTCGTGAAGGAGTTTTCTGGTCATTTTTATGCTAGTCGAGTACATCCGACCGAGGCCAATCAGCTGGTTGAGATACGCCAGAAGGAGGGAGAAACCCTGAAGGGGTATGTTCAGCGCTTCATGCAAGCCACTGTCGGAGCTAAGAAGGTTGGCGATGAAGGAAAGATGATGGCTCTTACTGCTGGAGTACAGCGCCATTCATCCATCTGGAATAGTTTGCCGAAGAATGGGGTCAAGAGCACCCAAGAATTTATGGACCGAGCAGACAGGTACATCAAGCTCGAGGAGGCCATTGAAAATGAAGGGAAGTCGCCCACAGAAAACCTGGGTCCGAAAGAAGATCCCACCAAAGCCGCCAATGGGTTCGGTAAACCCAATGGCAACGACAAAAATAATGGGAAAAATGGAGGAAAAAGGTGAACCACGAACCATCAACATCTGAGAACAAGCGCCCTAAAAGTAACAGGTATGAGTTGAGGTTCACCAATTATACAACCCTTGTCAATAACAGAGCAGAAGTGTATCAGGCCACTCACACAACTGTTCCCTACAGGCGACCACCCCCAATCAGGAAAGACATCTCCAAGAGAGATACTACTAAGTTTTGTCTTTTTCATAACGACTATGGTCATGATACCAACGAGTACAACCAGCTCAAGGATGAGATTGAGTTCCTTATTAGACAAGGAAACCTGAGGATATATGTAGAAGCCGTTGGAGGTTCTCAAGAAGAGGCTCAAGGAGGCAACGAACAGGCACCTATACGCCAACGCTCGCCCCTTTACAACCAGCTCCAGTTGCTGGTACATTGCTGACCATTTGCGGTGGCCCACACCTAGTGGGTGATAGTGGGAAGGCAAGGGAAAGGTACGCCCGAACCTTACGTCATGACCAGGAAATTGAAATGCTGAACGTAGAGGAGAGAACTCCCAGAAAAGCTCGAACAGAGGAAGAACCGATAACTTTCTCTGAGCTTGACACTCAGCATTCCCCCATTCGGATCTTCCCCCATTCAGATCCTCTGGTCGTGGATGTCCAGATGCTAATATGATGGTCAAGCAAATATTGGTGGATACAGGAAGCCCAGTCAACATTTTGTACAAATCTTCGCTGGAGAGGATGAAGTTATTAGTACAAGATTTGGAACCATGCAACCAAACCATTTATGGTTTTTTCGGAGAAGGGCTCGCACCAACTGGGTTGATTAGACTTCCAGTCATAGTAGGAGTGGCACCTATGAACAGGACACTACTCGCTACTTTCATAGTAGTCGATTGTCCTTCTGCGTATAATGCTGTGATTGGAAGGCCTATTCTAGTCGACCTATGAGCCGTGACCTTGGTCCGGCACTTGGCCATGAAGTTTCCAACCGACGTAGGAGTGGGATGCATGTTGGGAAACCAACAGAAAGCGCAGGAATGTTATAATTCCTCGATTACCAAGGCAAAAAGAGACGGATCGGGGGAAAATTCGAAAAAAGGGTGCAATTGGCAGATGAAGTACAAGCCCAATCAGGTGAACAAGTCACCAAATAGGGTGTTGCCCAAAGGAGGATAGAGACTTAGATCCTCGCTTTGGGGATTTTGAAGAAAATGTGGGACCTGTGGAGGACCTCGAGGAGGTCCAACTAGAAGAGGCAGATTCGACCAAGGTTGTGAAAGTGGGTAAAAACTTAGAGATAACAACTAAGAAAAAATTGGTGGAATTTTTGAAGGAGAACCAGAGGGTGTTTGCCTGGTCACATAAAGATATGGTTGGGATTGACCTAGCCGGTATTAGCCATGTCTTAAATACAGACAAATTTTTTTCCACCAGTGCAACAAAAAAGGAGGCTGCTCAACAAAGACAGATCGAAGGTGTTAAAAGATGAAGTCGAGAAGCTAAAGGAGAACAGATTCATCAAGGTAGCATTTTATCCATCTTGGTTGCCTAATCCTGAACTGGTTCCCAAGACGAATGGAAAGTGGAGGACGTGCATGATTTCAGAGACCTCAATAAAGCCTGCCCGAAGGATTGTTTCCCACTCCCAAGGATCGACTAGCTGGTCGATGCTACATCAGGGCATGAGATTTTATCATTCATGGACGCATACTCTGGGTACAATGAAATCAGTATGCATCCACCTGATAAGGATCACTTTAGCTTTCGAACAGATACATGGCTTCACAGTTACAAAGTAATGCCTTACAGTTTGAAAAACACTGGTGCGACTTACCAGCGACTGGTCAACAATATGTTCAAAGAACTGATCGGTGTTAACATGGAGGTATATGTCGATGGCATGCTGGTCAAGTCAAATAAGGTAGAAGAGGACATCGGGGACCTACGAGAATGCTTCAACATCTTGAATGAATATCAAATGAAGCTAAATCCCCTCAAGTGCTCCTTTGGTGTTGGATCAGGATTTTTTTTGGGATTCATAGTAAACTCGTGAGGAATCGAAGCTAATCCCGAAAAGATCAAGGCCCTGATTGAGATGCAGTCGCCTACCAAGATTAAAGATGTTCAAAGCCTAACTGGGAGGATAGTTGCTTTGAGTAGATTCATTTCTAAATCAACAGACAAGTGCGTTCCAATTTTTAATCTACTCAGGGGTAACAAGAAGTTCGGATGGACGAAAGAGTGTGAACATGCTTTTCAGGAGCTAAAGTCCCATATGTCACAACCACTGATCTTATCCAAGCCTGTTGAAAAAAAAACTTTGTTCATCTACTTGGCAGTCACAGAGTATGCTGCTAGCGCTGTTTTGATCAGAGAGGAGGAACATGTTCAAAAAGCTTTGTATTATATAGGCATGAGGCTAGTAGGATCATAGTTATGATATCCACCCATTGAGAAATGAGCCTATTGCTTGATTTTGGCCTCCAGAAAGTTATGACCATACTTTCAAGCTCACCCCATCGTGGTACTCACCGACCAGCCATTACGGCAAGTCCTACAGAAACCAGAAGCCGCCGATCGATTATTAAAGTGGGCAGTCGAACTTGGGTAGTTCGATATTTCTTATTCTCCACGAGCAGCTGTGAAAGGACAGGCTCTAGCAGACTTTGTCACATAATTCACTGGAATCCAGAATGTTGGATCGATGGAGGAACCTGGACTCCAAAGTCAAACTCCTTCATGGAAATTGTTCGTGGATGGCTCTTCCAACGAGCACAATGTTGGAGCAGATTTGAGCTTAGTCATGCTCGAAGGACATCGATTCCATTGTGAAATCAGATTTGACTTTACAGCGTCCAATAACGAAGCCAAATACAAAGCTTTGGTGGCAGGATTAAGATTAGCCAAGGACATGGATATAAAGTCGCTTGAGATCTACAGTGACTCCCAGCTAGTGGTTAATCAAATTATAGGAGAATATCAAGCTCAAGGTCTCAAGATGGTTGCTTATTTGAACAAAGCAAAGGACTTATTGGCACAGTTCAAAAAAGTATACCCTCCAGCAAGCACCTTGCGATCAAAACTCAAATGCCGATGCCTTGGCCAATTTAGCAAGTGCGAAGGATGCTAACACCTTGAACATAGTGCCAGTTAAGCATTTGTCAGCACCAAGCATTCAAGCAGAAGAGTCTTCACTGGTGATCCAAGTGACAGACACATGGATGACGCCCTTCATTAGATACCTTGAGCAAGCAGTGTTGCCAGTGGAAAGAAATAAAGCAAGGACCCTCCAAAGGCAGTCAACTCGATTCATTCTGGTCGACAGAATTTTATATAAAAGAGGGTACTTGATGCCACTGTTAATGTGTGTTTCTAAGGAAAAGGCCAAGGAACTAATGCAAGAAGTCCATGAAGGTTTCTGCGGAGATCATGCTGGGGGGCAAAGTTTGTTGAAGAAAATCTTAAGGCAAGGGTATTTCTGGCCTACCATGAATGAAGTCTCTATGGATTTTGTGCGGAAATGTGACAAGTGCCAAAGGTTCTCCAAAATAGCTCGATCAGCCCCGAATGAGCTCAAACAAATGCAAAGCCTGTGGCCATTCGCAGTATGGCAGATTGATTTGATCGAATCTTTACCCATAGGAAAAGGAAATTTTAGGTATGCAGTAGTTGCTGTTGACTACTTTACGAAGTGGGCAGAGGCTGAGCCACTTCCAACAATAACGACCAAGAAGGTATTAGACTTTGTGGTCAAGAACATCGTGTGTAAATATGGGTTGCCAAGAAAAATTGTCTCTGATAATGGCACACACTTTGACAGTGGTCTTTTCATTGATTTTTGGGAGAGGCATGGGATTATCAAGAGTTTTTCATTGGTAGCTCATCCGCAAGAAAACAGACAGGTTGAAGCTGTCAACAAGACCCTGAAGGACACCCTGAAGAAAAGGCTTGAAGAAGCGAAGGGGCATGGCCAGAAAAACTACTAGAAGTCCTTTGGTCGTATTAAACATCACATCGAACAGCAACAAAACATACTCCATTTTCTTTGGCCTATGGATATGAATCCATGTTGCTTGTTGAGTTAGACTCACCTTCACATAGAAGGTTGGCATACGATCAAAGTGCTAACGATCAGTTGTTGGTGGAGTCTTTGAATTTGGTTGATGAAAGGCATGAGCAAGCCCAACTTCGAGTGGCAGCTTATCAGCAAAATGTGGCTCGATATTTTAACTCTAAAGTACAAGAAAGAAAGTTTAACGTAGGAGATTTAGTACTTAGAAGAGTTTTTCTTAACACACGCGATCAAGCTGCCAGAGTGCTTGGACATAACTTGGAGGGTCCCTATAGAATTGAAGAAGTCCTCTAACCAGGCCATATAAACTTGCTCGCTTGAATGGAGATCTCATTCCTCGCTATTGGAATGGAGAACACTTGCGCAAGTATTATCAATAAATAATTCTTTTTAAAGAAATGGCTTGAATTAATTTCACTTTTTACAAGTTTATGAATAAGGGCTGGTTCATTAAATGACTAGTCGCTTACAAGTGTAAGATCAATTTTTGATCACTCGTACAAACACGATTTTTTCCATTTATTACGAGAAATAAAAGGAATTGTGCGCAGCCAGTTATTCTTGCCAATTATTGTATTTAGTACAAGTATTTTCTCATTACATGTGTTGTTTTGCTATATTATCGTTTTAAGTACTAGGGCACGAGCAGTAATGTTCGAACAGGTCTTGGTCATGGCAAGTGACCGAGGAATTTGAGCTCCTCAATCACTTGGGGAGCATATAAGGTACTAAGTAAGCAAAGCATATCAATAAGCATATGTAAACACACGAGCAAAATAAGGGAAAGCATACTATGACACTTAGAGTATTTTTAAATTTTTTTTGGATTTTGTAAGATGGAAACAAAGTGTTATGCTAAGTTCGGTCAAGTGAGCAGATGTTATAATAAATAACAATATTATAATATCAAAGTGGAATATTTTACACGGCGAGCAGTTGCTACTTGGATGTAATTAGTAATTAAAAGGAAGCTGCCCTATGCTGCAAAAATTTTCTTGACATCACAAACGTGGTTCGTATGTCCCAGTTACAAATAAAAATAAATAAATAAAATTATTGAGCAGCAGTAGCAGTAGGAGGTTCTTGTTGGGATTGCTGGTCAACTGTAGTCCCAACATCCTCTTTGGCACCTTCGATGCCTGTTGCCAAAGAGATCTCAGGAGATTCCTGAGCTTTCTTCTGTTCTTCCAGGCGAGCAGCGCACTTTGCCAATTCAACTTGCTTTATATGCTCTGGGAGGTAGTCAAAGTTTTCCCCTGGGTTGCTCTTCCAGAACAGGGAGAAGCATTTGAATGCTGGTCCCTTGAACTTCTCTAGGTTGCGAGCGTTGGTTTCCTCAAGCAATTTAACGCGCTCCTCCTGCTCGGTGGTTTCTTTTCGGCTGGTCACCAGGTCATCTTGAAGTTTGGAGGCCTCTTTTAAATTCATCATTGAAGCCTCCTTATACTTCTCCTTGGCAGTAGTGATTTTAACCACTGCCTCTTGGTGTTTCCTTAGCTCCTCGCCCAGGCTAGCATTTTTCTCCTCGCCCGCTTTTAGCTGCTCGATATATCTAGCCTCGATCGCCTTGATCTCCTTAGAAAGTTTGGCCTTGAACTCCTCAGCTTGGTGCCATCCATGCCCCATTGTGAGGATACCCTGTGAACATAAAAAGAACAGTAAACTAGTCAGGGGCAATGAGAGAAAGTGTTGTTCAATTAGAGAAAGGAGAAAAACTTACGTTGAGAATTTCAGACAGTCCGCGGCTGATGACCTGGCTGTACGGTAGCAGAGGAAGGTGCAAGAAGGCATCCTGGCTATGACAATGCTTTGAAAGCCTTTGTAGCTTCTCATGAGTAGCATTGTAGGCGCCACTCAGCAGGTCGTTGATTGAAGGTTGCCTTGCCTGCTCGGGAGGAAGGCTATTGCGAGGAGGAGGAGGAGGTGTCGTATTCCTAGAAGGAGTGGACGCTAGAGGAGGTGGTGGAAGATCCTTTACTCGAGCCTTCTTGTTGGAGGGTTCGCAGCTGCACTCCCTAGGATGCCGCCTGCTCGCTCTCTTTTTGCTCGGAGGAGCATCGGCGTCAGTGTATATGTCAAATGCATGTCCAGAAGGCATAATTGCAGGATGGAAACAAATGATTAGACAATATAATTTAAGTTATTTAAAAGATCAAGGGAATAAGGCAAAAGGAAATTCTAAGTAATATACCTGAGCTATTATTACTCTCTGCCTTGAAGAAGCTTGAATTTAAATTAGTGATCGCAAATCTAAAGTTGTTGTCCTTGTCAAATAAATGACAGGGGATGGGAAGTTATCTAAAAGTGAGAAGTCAGTATTATTCTCGTTGGAAGACTTGAGTACAAATTCGGTGTACGCCGGAACTTTTTGCTTGCCCTTCCCATGTTGGGCGGGGGCAGCAGCAGCCTGAGGGTTGCTAGAGGATTCCCGGTTGGTCACTCTTGTTGCCCGTCATCTCGGGGATTGTGACATATCTCGTTACTCCTCGGGGATTTCCTCTCCAGTACCACTCCCCCCCCGCGCTGGACTCCCTCACTTCCTGGTGAGGTGCCAAGAGGTCGACCAGCCTCAAATTGCTTCCTGTGACCAGCTCCTTGACGTTCTTCTCGATATTCGTCAAGCTGGCCAGGGCTGCAGCCCTTATTTCCA
The DNA here is from genome assembly GCF_963169125.1 of Humulus lupulus. Taxonomy (NCBI): domain Eukaryota; kingdom Viridiplantae; phylum Streptophyta; class Magnoliopsida; order Rosales; family Cannabaceae; genus Humulus; species Humulus lupulus. The sequence goes on from NC_084799.1 coordinate 52,763,690, forward strand.
TCTCTGGAGTGAGGTCTGGTCGATACTAGGACCTAGACATAACATCAAGGTTCTAATGACGAAGAAGAAAGACAAACTAGTAGAAGATAAATGACCAGTGATTGAGAAATTTACCTCCTCGAGTGAAGGCCAGGTTATCGGCGACCAGGTTCGTTGTAAGGAAGTACTTTCCTACGTTGGATTTGTAGGTGATGTCGCTAAAAAATGTACAAGCAGACTCTTGGAGGTAGAAATGGAAAAACCCTTTGTTGCTGTTGTTAGGGTTGGACTTGAGATCAAACAGGTAGTTAATCTCGTGCGGTGTAGGCACATACCATTTTTTATGGTTGTAAAGGATATAGAGTGCTGATAGTACTCTATATTTGTTAGGGGTAATTTGAAATGGGGCGACCTCGAAGTAATTGGCCACCCCTTGAAAAAATTCGTGCAGGGGCAAGATTGCCCCTGCCTCAATGTGGCACCTCAACCAGGTGCTGAAGGAGCCTCTAGGCACGTTTTCCCTCTGGTCGGGTCTAGGTTTGACTAGGGTGATCCCAGGAAGACCATACTTCTTGAGATAATTATTCACCACCTGGCCGATACGACGTTAGGAGGCACAACATACCAGTCAACGTCTAGCCTAAGAACATCGCGAGGCCAGGCATTGGGTTGGATTTCTGGTGTTGCAACATTTATAGGCTGAGGATCATTTGAAGGACCCTCAGTGTTGGCTACTGGTTGGTTAGAAGGAGAATTGGTGGATTTCTTTTTTCTACGAGCAATGTGTTTGACACGGCCCATGTGTAGTTGACTGTCTGGTGAGCTAGTCGTGGGGTTTTGTTGAGAAGAGGTAAGATCAGAAAAAGGAAGTGGCGGTTGTTCTTGATCCTCGAACAACATCGCAAGAAGATCTCTGTCAATTGGCCTCACACCTCCCCAAGGATCGTGCATGAATATATGAGAAGAGAAGAGGGGAGATGAGAATCTACGGCCAACAAACGGAAGAAGAGGAAATGTTGGGATAACGTTGCTCGTGTATAAAAACTAAGTTTTTATACGACCAGCAGTATCCTACCATAAACACTAAAAACATGCGAGCAGTTCAAAAAAACAGATTAAAAAGCAGAAGTGAAAAGTTTTTTCAGAAAAACTTTTCGACTCCGAAAACAGGTGGGAAATACCCAGATTTTTCCAAAAGCATAAAACTCAAAATTTCACTTCGATTTTGGGCCCTAAAACAACATTCCTACTTCCCACATCAATTTCTAAGCCTCACTTAATGTTTTTACTTCTTAAAACTCCTATCCTATCATATTTCTGTGTATGAGCCCGATAACGCCAAAATGTTTTTTCTCAAAAATATTCAAAAACTCACACCAGAAAACTCGTGAAATTTATTTTGCATGGTATAACGGAGACAAGGAGTTCAAAAACTTACTTGGATTGCAGATTGTGTAGAAGTCATGGGTGTCGTTGCTCAGGGTTGGCCAGACACGCCTCGGATCACCAAAATTCTCTGGGTTTCCTTTGAGAGTTCTTGAGAGAGGAAGGTTTGGTAAAAGGTAAAAAAATGAAAAAAGTTATTTATTTATACTGATCGTGGCACAGTTAAAGAGGTAATGATGGGGGTAAGTTTTTGATGTGTGGGAAATCGTGTTAGCCGTCAAATTTTTTTTGGGAAACTACAACAGCCATGATTATTTACTTTTTCGAAAAGGTGCTGATAGACGTGACAGGTTAGACGGAGAGATGGTCGATTAAGTTTATTATATGCTGGTTGCAGTAAAATAAACTTGGGGCGGAAAATGTTTACCCAAAAAAATATTTATCTGATGATGTGGAAAAATTAACATACACATGGGATGCACGTGACCGTTTAAGTGAGTATGATCTGTTCGAACATCTACCAGAAGAGAATTCACTCAGCAGACGACATATTTTATGGGCGACCAGCCTGGTCACAACATTTAAGATATTCTCTACATATATATGTAATTTCGCATTTATGTAATAATTGTGATTTGCATTTTTATTTAGATACGCTTGTATTAATTGTAATTAAGGCCCATCGGCCCATGAAGAATTCCTTGAGCCTATAAATAAGACTCAATGGCCTCAAGAGAGGGGACTTTTTTTTGGAATTTTGAGAGAAGATTATAGTGTTTTTATCTGCTCTCGAGGCTTGTGAAACTCTTGAATCCTAGTTCATTGATCACCGCTTTGGAGATTCTACATTAATAAGAACACTAAGTAGATGTAGGTTATTACCATTTCTTGGGGCCGACGCACAATAAAACTTTGTTGCCATTTATCTTTTTATCTTGAATTCATCTTGCTTTTATCATTTTACTTGACTCTGTTGCCAAATCAAGGGTCAACAAGTCCCATTATCTGATACTATCTTCCTAGGCATCCCATATCTGCAGATGATGTTTTTTAATACGAAATCTAGGACTTTCTTTGGGGTAATGGTGGCCAAGGGTTCCTAAGGGTTCAGCTTTGGCCCACTTTGTGAAATAGTCCACAGAGACTACAACATACCTGACTCCACCTTTTTCAGTTGGTAAGGAGCCTATGAGGTTAATTCCCCATATCGCAAATGGCCACGGGGAGCTCATCATGGTTAGCTTGGTGGGCGGAGCTCATGGTATCGAGGCAAACCGTTGACATTTATCACAACATTTTACATACTCGAACGAGTCTGCCTTGACTGTTGGCTAGAAGTATCCTTGCCTGGTCACCTTTTTTGACAAGCTATGCCACCCGGTGTGATCTCCACAAAATCCTTCATGGATTTCTTCCAAAATATTTTTGGCCTCAGGAGGAGTTACACATCGAAGTAATAGAAAACCCCATTCTGTACAATTTTCCTTCCAAAATGGTATATCTTGGTATTTGGTACATAAGCTTTCTAGCCTCGTTCCGGTCTATTGGGAGACTTCAAGTTTCGAGGTAGTCAACTATTGGGGTCATCTAGGTGGGTTGTGAGTCAATCATGTTTGTATCTTCCTTATTAGGCTTATTTATACTCGGGGTTGGTAGAAATTCTACTGGGACCGCGTTGAGTGTATCAGCTTTGTTAGTTGTGGCGAGCCTAGCCAATGCATCTACATTTGAATTTTGCTCTTGGGGGACTTGTTCTATAGCGTAGAACTCAAACCCTTCGAATGCTACTTTTTCCTTCTCCAGGTAAGCGACCATTTCTATACCACGAGCCTGATATTCACCCAGGATTTGGTTAACAACCAGCTATGAGCTGCTATAGAAATGAATGGCATTTTCTTTGAGCTCAGTGGCTATCCGAAGTCGTGCTAATAACGCCTCGTATTTTTCCTCCTTGTTTGATGCCTCGAAGCCAAACCTTAGCCCCGAGTGGAAGCGATTTCCCATTGGGGTGATTAGAATGATTCCTGCCCCCGATCCATTTTCATTGGAGGATCCATCGAAATAAAGTCTCCACAGCTCGTGGGCTGGGGTTACGACTTCCTCATTGGAGATCCCTGTGCATTCGACAATAAAATCTGCTAGAGTTTGTCCTTTGATTATTGCTCTAGGATGATAAGTAATCTTGAATTGTCCGAGCTCGACAACCCATTTAAACAGTCTTCTGGATGCTTCAGGCTTAGATAACACCTGCCTCAGTGGCTGGTCAGTTAACATATGAATAGGATGTGCCTGGAAATAGGGTCAAAGCTTTCGAGATGCGTGCATCAAGCACAAAGCCAGTTTCTCCATTAATGGGTATCTCGATTATGCCCTCAGTAATATTTTGCTGACGTAGTATACAAGTTTTTGTACTTTCTTATCCTCCCGTACTAGTACTGCACTAATGGCGTGCTCGGTTGTGGCGAGGTATACGTATAAAACTTTTCCTGTGATAGGTTTAGACAAGATCGCTGGCTCAGCAAGGTGTTTCTTAAGATTCTGAAATACGAGTTCACACTCATCCAACCACTCAAACTTTTTGCCCCCTCTTAAAAGATTAAAGAATGGAAGGCATTGATTTGTAGATTTTGAGATAAACCTACTTAAGGTCGCCATTCGTCCAGTTAAGCTTTAGATATCTTTATGTTTTTTAGGTGAGGGCATGTCTATTAACACTTTGATCTTGTCAGGATTAGCCTCTATACCCCGAGCATTCAAGATGAACCCAAGGAACTTACCCAAAAATACTCCGAATGAGCATTTTTGTGGGTTAAGTTTCATATTGTATTTCTGAAGTACGGCAAAACATTCAGCGAGATCATCTATATGGTTATTGTTATGTTTGGATTTGACTAACATATCATCCACATAAACTTCCATGTTATTCCCTATCTGCTCAACAAACATCCTATTTACCAATCTTTGGTATGTGGCTCCTGCATTTTTGAGCCCAAAAGGCATGACGTTATAGTAGTACTATCCCTTGTCGGTTACAAATCTCGTATGTTCTTGGTCAGGTGCAAGCATGGAAATCTGGTTATATCCAGAATATGCATCCATGAATGACATGATGCCGTGGTCTGCAGTGGCATCTACGAGCTGGTCGATTTGAGGCAAGGGAAACCAGTCCTTGGGGCATGCCTTGTTGAGGTTCGAATAGTCGATGCAGGTTCGCCATTTGCCATTGGGTTTCAGGACCAGCACATGATTGGCTATCCAATCAAGATAAAAAGTATATCGAATAAACTGATTTGCTTTTAACCTCTCGACCTCCTCTTTTGGGGCTTTTTTTCTATCGTCGTCTAGGAGACTTCGTTTTTGTTGCTTCGGGGGGAAGCTTTTATCAATATTGAGTGCATGACTTATAACATTCAGACTAATCCCTACCATATCCGAGTGCGACCATGAAAATACATCCTGGTTTTCTTTCAAAAAGCAAGTTAATTTCTACCTTGCACTTTTAGAAAGATTCCTTCCTATCTTTACCACTTTTGTGGTATCTTTCTCATCAAACTCTACTTCTTCAAGTTCCTCCAATGGTTCGAGATCAACCCTTTCTTCAACTCTAGGGTTGATCTCTTCTTCTATCTTGAAGACAGATCTGTCCATCTCCCTAATAACTAAAAGCACCCGTGCACTTGTTTGGCTTCTCCCTCTCATAGAAACGTTGTAGAAATGATGTATGTTTTCTGGGCATTTCTGCCCGATCTAGCAAGATGCGGTCCCCTAGAATTGGTTACCACATCCTCCCCATCTATCGCGGGAGGTCGATCATCCTCCCATGCTCGGGAGTTGCTCTTCTATTGGGTAGGTTGTGCAGACATTGCCCTCTGTCCTGTTGAGGCTTGATTAAGATTGCGGTTTCTCACATATTGTCTGAAATATCCTCTCGATATCAAGCCTTCGATCTCATCCTTCAGTTATCGACACTCATCAGTGGTATGTCCGATGTCCTTTTGGAATCTGCAATACTTATTGGAGTCCTTCTTCGACTTTTGATTCCGCATTGGGTCAGGTCGCCTAAACGGGGCCTGATTCCCATTGGCGAGGAAGATATTTTCCCGAGTCTCATTGAGCTCGGTATATACTGTATAAATGGAGAAATACTTGTTTCCCTTCTTCTTTTTCCCCATGTCTGCCTTGGAGTTATTCCCTTCATTTTTCTTTCTTTTTGAAGGGTTATCTCTGGAGGGTCTTCACGTCGATGGGGTAGCCAAGGTCGAGGATAAGTTAACATTTTTCATTGTAGTTATGGGCTAAGAGGTCAGATTTAATGCTGACCTCGCCTCCTTTACATTGACAAATCTCTAGGCCCTTCTGTTGAACTCGGTTAATGACCTTATAGATTTTCTTTGCATATCATCCAAAAGGGGACTCCCTGGTGATATACCAGCTCTTACAGCCATAAGGTGGCCACAGTCATCGATGTTGCGGACTCGAGCCACTTCTATATTAAACCTTGCGAGGTAACTCTTCAATGACTCTCTCTGTTGTTGTCTGACATTGGTTAAGGCCAAGGCTTCGGACCTGACGCCTACCATGGCTTTGAACTACTTCTTAAATTCCTTTGCTAACTGATCCCAAGATGAGATCGAATGTCTTCTAAATTTTTCAAACTAGTTTCTTGTTGGTCCTGTCACAGTAGCTAGGAAAAAAATACACCGGAGCTCATAACCAACATTGCTGGCTCGCATGATGGTATTGAATGTGCTCAGATGGCTATATGGGTTTGAGTTCCCATCAAATGGTGCTATGTGGGGTATCCTAAACCCCTGAGGAAATGGTGTGTTGGAGATACGTGGGGCAAAAGGCTCGAGCTCCTCATCGGAGTCTTCAGCGTTATCTCTGTTCCTTTGATCTTGAAGGAGCCTGAATGCCCTTTCGAGCTGGTTAATTCTCTCCTAGATCAAGTCCGCTGGAGGCTAAGCTTGTGCTTGGGCTTGGGGGAGCTGGTTGTTGTTTATAAAAAACCCTAGCTCCTTGTCCCGGTACAGGGCTATACTGATTCCCATATGTCGGCTATTTTCGACTGTTCAAATGGTCGTGCAAATCCGGGTTTGAGGATTGGCTTGCCTTCAATTATGGTTCAGGTGTTCTCGAAGGTCAGGATGATTGCTCTAATTCCTAGTATTCCTAGGTTCGGTATTATATATGCTTACAGACCTAGTGTGGTCTGAGCTCCCACTTATGAAACTAACGTTTCTCTCCGGCTGAAGAGCTCAGTGGTTACGAGGTGGATCTTCCACCGGCCGCCTTGCTCCAGTAGTCTTGACACATGGCTTCCCGTCAGTTGCGCAGCTCTGTGTTCTCAAGTTGTCTCCCTCACGCTCCCATGTCCATGTCTAGCTCAATGGTTCCCATCTTGACTGCCACTATGAGAGGGCCTTTGTGGTGCAGACTCTCCTGCCTGGTTCCTATGAGGAGGTGGTCGTGGATCCTCTCGGACTGGCGAGGGGTGTCTTATAGGAGATGGTGGATGTCTTATAAGAGATGGTGGTGGCCTCCCATTGTTGGGCCTAGAAGGTTCAGAATCAGCCCCGACAAGTTCCAGGTTGTTCTCGACTGCTTCAGGATTAAAACACCGAGCTACTAGAGGAGCTCGATTATTCCCTATTCTTGTAGACACTTCCACAGTTGGAATACCAGTAGTATCAGTTTCATTATTTCTCCTAGGGCGTTCATCGTCAGGGTTTGCCTTGGGCCTCGGCTTAGCCTGCTGGGCCCCTAGCTCGGACCTCCTGGTGGTCGTGCTCCCTCGGGGACATCCTCTTAGCCTCCGGGATGGTGTCTTGACCTCAGCGGCTTATCTGGCCAATTCTTTGTTGCGCCTTGTAGCCTCTGCCAATTTTTGGCGCAGTTGGCGATTCTCCAGTTCAACAATGGGAATATACCTCTCTGGATTATAGTAAAGGTCCTCATCAGGCCTGGGAGCAGGCGGTCCCTGGGAATCAGAGGATGCACTCCCTTCCTCTGGGCCGTGGTCATTCATGGGCTGCTTCCCAGGTCGACGTGGGTAATCTTCAGTACGAGTAGTTTGCTCCTCCGATATTTGGGGCAATGGTCGCACACCAGTATTGGGGTTGTTCACAGCAGCCATTGGTAATTCAAGAGGTTTCTGATTAAACAATCCAATGACTTTCTTAATGCTCTCAATGAAAGAACCAAACTGTTGATGCATTTTTCGTCAACTTAAATTTGAAGAGCACTAAACAATGAATTAAGAAAATAAAGAAGAACAATGAGAATTTTACGTGGTTCAACAATTAAAATCTTCCTAGTCCATGAGTCAATATTATTGATTGGTGGTACTCTCTTAAAGCTTTTACAAAACAATTTAGCTGAGTGTTCTCAGTACCAAATTTGTGCGTATCTACAAATAAAATTCTCTAGTCTATTTATAGACTAGTTAATAAATTATCTTCCCTTTATTTCGGGAAGTTACAATTCAAATTTGAAATAAATATAATTAAATACATTAATTATATAATATATCATGATATTTGGGATTTAATATCATATATATAACAAATCCCTAAGGAATAGGGATTTCTTAACTGCAACCGTGTTCAAACTGCGTTACTGATCTCGAACGCAAGGTTTACACGCTTTCGAGAATGACCAACACTTCGAGCTCGTTATTCCAATCAGCTTAATCCGTATCCAGTGATTTCATCAAGCTCAACCTTCGGAGACCAATCTCTTCGAGCTTGCAACAAAGACTCGAATTGCACTCATACGCATCAGAGAAGATCCATCCTTTCGAGCTTGAAGTTTAAGCTCGAACCTTCTGAAATTATGCTCGAACACCAACAGGAACTAGTCATGAATCATGCACATTTATACAAGTGTTGAGTCCTTACATGCCATTTTCGAGCTTACACTTTACGAGCCTACATTTCGAGACTCATTTATGGCGATTTCGAAATTTGGGTGTAACACTTAATTTAAAAAATAAATTGTATAAATATAAATGCAAAATACATATTTAAAGTGTGGAAAACTATATTTACCATATGCATAGTCTAAGGTTTACTTTATTTGAACACATGCTTTACTTATTTTATTTAAAAAAACATTTTTCTTATAATAAACCAAAAATTCTAGCAAGCATTGTATTTATTTAAAATCTCATAATTGAACTAAAACCATATTTTATTTCACAAAATAATAAAAAAAGCTGCCTGTTTTTATTTAGATAAAAACTACATTAACATGTGAAATGAAATGTCTTTTGTTTATATAAAATTAAAATATCACTTTGAAGAATAACTTGTGCATTTTTAAAATCATTGATTTGTCATCACCATCAAATAAATTAAAAAACAGAAAGTGCATTTTTGTCTAATTGCACCTTTAATCATGTTAACACATTACCTAACATATTTCTACAACTCATGCATCATTTTTAACATTTTTTTATCAAGTCACCCTAACATGTTTTTGTATGTTGAACAGTCAAAGAATACATTTAATCATGCAAACCCACAACAAAATCAAAACAAGATTAAACCATGATATATGCTCATGTCAAATTCTTTGCAACATAAAACATAAAGTATCACAATTATTCCATACCCATAACTAAAAAATAAAACAAGAAACCAAAACATAATCTCACAACCCTTAAAGATACCCTAGGCTGAAACCTTCATGGCACAAATCATGAAAATGATACCAATAATTTCATTCAACATCAACGATTTCAAAAACAACAACAAAGAACAACATAAACTCATCATCCATCTTTTTTTAAAAATGTCCATGCCGAAAATTTCACAGCATGTTTCTAATATCCAACATACATTTTTATTATCAAGACATTAAGATTTATTGAAACAACCATAGCCCAATTTAAATCTTTTAAAAATAAAAACTCTTATGGATTTCCAATAAAAACCCTAACATGTTCCTATCTTCAAGCTTTTCACTTTGACCACCCAAAACCATAAGCATGCTTGTTAGTACTTAAAAGAAGACAACAACAACAAGATCTAAAACATGCACTTGCCGAAACTCACACCATCTCTCAAATCAATTTCAACAAGCCTTTAATTCAATATATCATAGCAACACAAATAAAAAACCAAAAAGAAATAAACTAAAGACTAAGCATAAACACATATTAGCCAAAATCCATATTCATCAATACCCCTATTCTGTCTCTTCAATCTCATATGTGGTGCACTTAACATGTTTCTAAATGAGATACCAACATCAAAAGGCATAGGAGATTCTCCTACAACAATAGACAATCCCTACACCAAAATCAACAACAATGTTACAAAACTACAAACAAAGATCAAATCCTCAAAACCACATAGACAATATTCTATAGCCATATTCAAAGAACTTGGAACAGCAATGAAACAACAATAGGCTAGAGATTCCATTACCTCTCTTGAATGTAGAAATAAGAATACACTAGCAAAAAGAAACCCTTGGCACCTATAGAGATTTTCGAAACCATCAAAGAAGAAAATGAAAAAGAAAAACTTAGTAATAAGGAGAAGAATAATCTTAGGGAATCAACCCAAACCAAAACCAAATCAAAGCCATACCTATCAAGATTTCGAACCCCTCCTCTTCTTCTTCTCCTTCTTCTCTTTAACAATCCTTCTCTCTCTCTCTCTCTCTCTCTCTCTCTCTCTCTCTCTCTCTCTCTCTCTCTATCTCTCCTCCTCTATGCACACGGCAGCCACAAGAGCATCAAAGCTCTTCTCTTTTCTTTCCCTTTTAATTAACCTAAGAGAAAAACCTAGCCTAATGTGAATGGGAAAGTTTCTCAATTCCATTTCTCCTAATTTTGGCCTAAAATCAATTTACAATAAAATGATAATTTAATGGAAAAGATGTCAACAATCCCCTTACCCAAAATAGCTAAAAGGCTTTTAATTTAATTTATTTAAATTTCAAGACTTAATGGGAAAATAAATCTCTCCCTTTCCCACTCTCTTCTCACGATCTCTCTCTCTATTTCCCTTCTTATTTATATATATTTTCAATTATTTCCCTTTTCACAAATAACTAAATAAAAAAATAAGAAAATAACAATTAATCAATAGGAGAATATATACTATATATGGAAACTAATGCATGCTCACCATGCATACCATGCACATGTACACACACAAGTGTACAAGTGCATTTCTACTAACCATGCACTTTGGTGCACACAACCAAAACTCATGAATTCACAAATTAAAAAAATTAACAATTTTTAATTCACATAATTTATACCAAACAATTCAAACAAATAAAAATAAATTCCTAACATTTAACAATTAATAATAAAATAAAGCACACAAATTAATAAAATAAAAAAAAATTTGGTGCTCTACATTTATATATATGCCTATTATTATATATAGATAGATATTTCAAAATTAAAACAAAATAAATAGAGTTTATTAATATTATTATATATTATTAATAAAAAAGTAGAATAAAAATATATATATTTTTTTAGAAAAGGTTGAATAAAAAAATGAGAAAAATATAAGAAAACAGATAGAGTAATTTTAGAGTATTACATCATTTTATTTTTGATCTCCTAATTGTGTTATAATTTAATTTTTAAGTCATTTTTATATATAGTGATTTAGAATAATTTTAGAGTGTCACATTATCTCATTGGGACTCTCATTTATATATTAAAAACCAACTACTATCCATTTTTTTCTTCATATATATAGTATTTTAGCTAATTTGTATCACATTTTAATGATTTTTTTTTTATGAGTAAACCACCCTGGACAAATTTAATCAATTTTTGTCATATATAAAATAGGATAATTCCTTTTGTAGGGCACTGAATACTATTATAAATATAAGTTTTCTTTGCGTTTTTTTGTCAACCTTAAATAAAAATCACAGAAAAATTGGTATGTGGGTTTATTACGTTTCATGAGACTTTTTTTCTCTGCGGTTTGTTCCCAAAGATTATTGAGAAATTGTATGGGACTTTTTCACAGCAGTTTTTGTGAAAAACCGCAAAGAAAAACATACTTTTGCCTTAAAGTTATATAACTAATAATAATAATTATCATATAGATGTTGTTTCATTAGATATTATTATTTGCCTTAAAAGTATATAATTATTAATAATAATAATAATAATAATAATAATAATAATAATAATAATAATAATGCATTAGGCATCTCAACTTTTTTGAAAGTAAACTTATTTGTTATGTGATTTTATCAAGTATAATATGCCATCTCGTTTTGGATATTTGATGTATGATGTCCAGTTTAATGATTTGAGACAATCTAATAATATCATTTTCATTTTTTATGTTTTTTTTATACATAAAAACAATAATTATTAATATATATAATTCCAAAATTATAGATTATGCCTGTGTTTAAATTAATACTAGAGACTCTTTAAAAAAAATTAATAATAGTGACACACATTATATAAAATACTAAACGAAAATAATGTGTAATGCATATTTGCTTAGTTTTATTTAGAATATATTTTAATTTTATTTTTATTATGTATTCTTAATTATCATATAAATTTTAAATAAATAAAGAATGTCATATATTATAAAAAGAAGATGTTTAATATAATGTATGTTATGGACATATTAAAAAAAAAATTAAACCAAAATATTGACTATAGTTTTAAAAAAAATTGCTTCATATATATCCCATCTAAATTGAATTTTTAAATTCTAAAATATTTATAATATATACTAATAATAATATTTTTTATTAAAAGAACTTTATATATATTTGAAAATTATATTTTATCTATTGACATTTTATTATCACTTAAGTTAAAATCAAAATTTTGTGAAATAATGAAATCTTTCTATCTAGGTTGTATAATTATTATCTATCATAAGTATCGATAAGTGTCGAGTTTGTATATTTTAAATTTATTATTCTTCTATGATTATGCACTTGATTATTTATTTATATGTTTTTAGGAGTTTCAAGACATTATAGGTGAAAAATGCTTAGTTTGGGACATTTTAAATGTGACATTTAAGCTCGGTATTACAAGCCTAGAGTTTCACACTCGATTTTGGACATTTCTCCAGACATCTTTTCAGAATTGTGCCAAAAATAGAAGTTTTAGATCTTTTCTCAACTTTCCATAGCATTTTGAATAGTCTAATTCCAAGTTATGTCGAGATAGTTATGGTCAAAATATCATCAGTGGGTGCAATAGGAAATTCGAAGAAATCAAATCACCCAAGTGCGTAGGCGTTGGTCATCAAGAATGTTAGGCACTGTTCGTACGGTCATTTTAAATTTTAAGTTTTTAGGTTATTTTTAAATGTAATTTTTAAGGGTTATAAATAGGACTTTTCGAGTTCGTCGAGATGATACAGAATAATACACTTTTCAGAGGCTATTAAGCAGAGAATTAAGAAAATCACAGGAAGAGAAAAGAAGATTGGATCATAACGATTGATCACCTGAGTTTTTTCTTTCTTATAAATTCATTCTGTGATTTGAATATGTTTATTGTTTTATTATTCTTAGGTGCTATGGAGTAGACTTTTTCTAGGTTAAGGCAATTTCAAAGCCCTAGACATAATTTTGAGTTTTTAATAACATTCATTGTTTTTTGATTCCCAATTATCAAATTATTCATATTCATCTATACTTAATTCTATGATTATTGTTTTTGATCTTATTTAGAGAGCTCCTAAATAGGTTTTGCTTTAATCTACTATCATTTTAGGATTTTTTTTTCCATCTAATCGTTTTGAGTGATAAATTGTAATTGAGATTAATGTCAAAATTGATTTTATTTCTGATGAATAATATGACATTGGTTAAATGAATTGCATGAGTTATAGATTTGTTGCTTAGATCAACATATTTTCATTGATGAACTTAATGCTTTCATTAAATTAAATCTTTGGTGTTTGCCTTTATATTGTTTACTGGATAGAATTAATAAAAAAATGTTTGCTTTAATCAATTATAGTGAGAGATTGGGGTAATGACGGTTTCATATATTCTACGGTTGGTAATTTGATAAGAAATATGATTTAATGATGTTATTAATTGCTTGAATGATTGTTTAATGGTGGCAAATGAGTTTTTAACTACCTTAATCATTATATTTTTCATCCATTGTCTTTGTTATGGATTTATTTATGTAAGAACGCCCTAAACTATTTACTTTGTAAAATGTCGCTAAATTCATATTTATTAGTGTTCACCCTCGATTTAGTCAACGACACGGAGTCACGAAAAATGATAAGAATTATATAATTGAATACAAGAATTAAAACATCACAATGGTTTTATAGTGGTTCGACCCCAGAGATTGGTAATAACCTACGTCCACTTAGTGTTTTTATTGATGTAGACTCCAAAACTTGCGATCAGCAAACTAGGGGTCACTAAGTTTCACAAGCTCCGAAGTTGAATACAAAGATCGTGTATAAAAGCACTTGTTTTCTCCGAATACAAAATGTTGCGCGTCAAATAAATTAATCGCATGAGTCCTATTTATAAGCTCAAGGATGTACATATGAGCCTATGGGCCGTCCTTAACTTGCGTTACAAGCATAACCAAATAGTAACATAAATAATTATATTTACATATAAAAATAATCAAATTTATTGGGAATATCTAGCTCATAAATGTTTCTACGAATGTCTCGATTCATCAAGCAACTCTGGTCGTATGCATCTGCACATCTTCTTTTCCTGTTGCTCAGCATATTCCTTACGCCTATCGAGCAGCTTTAATTTCCTCTTGATAATCTTGTTGTTGGTCAACCAGGTCTTCATCAATAACCAGTCACGTGCTATCCACGTGCCTCTTAAACATGCCAAGTCATCATGAAAATATTTTAGGGAAACATTTTCCCCTCAAATTTATTTTAATGCAATCAACATTTAATAAACTTATTCGACCAGCATTCCCGCTGACCTATCACATCCGACTGTACTTACTCCCCTTGAAAAGGTAAGTAATCATGATCCTTTAAGTTTCCCAGAAACAATTCAACGGTTATTGCTATTTCCCATGAAAAAATCCTCAAATCTCATAATTACTTGTCAGATACCTCTGATCGATATAAATACTCCCTCTTTCCTTTATTTCATTTTTACAGAACCATTCTCTCTCTTCAAGAACACTCAGAAAAAACCTCCAAGAACTTCAGACACTTCAGTGCGATCCGAGGCGTCTTTGAGCAACTTTGAGCAAAACCTTTGTGATTTCTTCTGCAATCTGTACTCTAAGTAAGTTTTCGAACCCATCCTCTTTTCTTCGTAACAATTTTCATGCATTTTGGCTGTGATTTTTCTGTTTTCACAACTGGATTTTGAATGTTCTTGATGAGGTTTTGGGTAAATCGGTTTTAGGCAAAAAAAACACCCAGAAATACTATAATAAAATAGGTATTGTAGGCAATGTAGTGCATCAAAATATATTTAGAAGGAGTATTGGGGTTTATTTACATTGATTTCAAGTCCAAAATCGAAGTGAAAATTCAATTTTGGGCATTTCGGGAAAACTAGGTTTTTCTCGCCCATTTTCGGAGTTGAAAAGTTTTTCCGAAAAAACTTTTCATATTCACTTTTTGATCCATTTTTCCAACCTATTCACATGTTTGTTGTGTTTTTTTAGGATGGTGCCGGTCATATAAAAGCTTAACTTTTATACACGAGCAACATTATCCTTACTTTTATTTTTCTTCTTTCTTTATTGGTCGTAGATTCTCACTTCCCCTTTGCTCTTCTTAGATATTCATGCATGGTCCCTTAGGAGGTGAGAGACCAATAGACAGTGATCTGCTTGCTCTGCTATTCGAGGATCAGGAACAACCTTCTCTACCTTTTCCAGAGCCTTCAACACCACCCCCGATTCCTTCGACCAACCTTTCACAAGAACCTCCAAAGAAAAAACCAAACATGGGCCATGTTAAACACACAACCCATAGAAAAAGAAAAACCAATGATTCACCTACTAGCCATCCAACAACAAACACTGAGGGTCCTTCGAGCGACCCTCAACCTTTAAATGTTGCACCACCAGAAATACAACTTAAGGTCTGTCCACACGAGGGCACACGAGTAGAGGTACCCTGGTACATCACCCCTCCAAGTGTCATATCGACCAGGATGGTGGCAAAATATCCCAAGAAGCATAGACTCCCTGGGATTACTCTACACAAGCCTACACCTGACCAAAGGGTGAACGTACCTGGGGGTGTATTTAGCGCCTGGTCAAGGTATCACATAGAGGCGAGGGCAATTCTGCCCTTGCACGACTTCTTTCGAGGAGTAGACAAATATTTTGAGGTCGCCCCATTCCAAATAACTCCCAATGGATATAAAGTACTTTCAGCACTCTATATCTTATACAACCATAAAAAGTGGCCAGTGCCCACCCCTCACAAGATTAACTACTTGTTCGATATCAAATCCAACCCCAACCAAAGCAACACGAGGTTCTTCCATTTTTATCACCAGGAATCCGGTCGCACATTCTTGAGTGATGTAACCTATAAATCCAACGTGGTAAAGTACTTCCAAGAGTACTTCCTCACGACCGATCTAGTCGCAGATAACATGACCTTCACACGAGGAGGTAAAATCTTTAATCTTTGTTAGACATTCTTCTAGTCACTTTTTTTTTCTTTGTTCTTAGTAGGTTTGCATTGTGCCTAGGTCCATGGTATCGACCAGAACCCACATCAGAGATGGAGATAAGGGTTGCAACCCTTGCCAGCATGACGCATATAGAAAAAAGTGTCAAGGAGCTGGTCACGGAAAGCAATTTGAGGCTAGTCAGCCTTCTAGAGCCTCACCAAGAGGTGATGGAATCAGCTATGGGGAGTGCCACTAGAGATGGTACTGAGGAACAAGAAAACCCCGAATAGCAACAAGATGTGTCACAACCCCAAAGGTGTAGACCAACGAGAGTGACCATTCAAAAGCCCAACCCCAACGCTAGACCAGCCAATATCCCTCCCCAGCAGGGGAGGGGGAAACAAAAATTACTTGAACATGCTGGTCTTGTATTTGAATCCTTCAACGAGAACGGTACAAAATTTTCACTTTTAGATACATTGCCTATCACTTATCATTTATTTGATAGGGATGACAAATTTAATTTTCCGACCAGTAGTTTTAGCTTGGACTTCTCCGAGGTAGATAGTAAGTGTAGCAGAAGTTCCTTAGATAACGTAGCGACCAATAATTGTAGTTCGGGTATATTACTTAGAATTTCTTTTAATTTGTTTCCTGATCATGCAAAACTATTTCTTGACATATCTGCTCGTGCTTTTTTTCTTTTAGTCATGCAAACCGACGATGCATTCGGCATTTATGCCTCCAGGGGAAAATTGGCTAGCTCAAAGAAATCAAGCAGGAAAAATTATGGAGATGCTAGTGGGGAACCTTCGAGAAAAAAAGGCTTGATCAGAAGACCCTCAAACTTCTATTCCTTCCAGAACAACTACTCTTCCTCGCACTGAGCCCTCTATCTACTAGGAGGGAGGATCTTTGGTGACAGAATTTTTGAGCAATGCTTTTAGCTCAACAATTGATAAAGTCCAGTATGTAGCCAAGCACTGCCGCAGCCAAGAGGCCTTTGCTTCTCTCCCTTTGCTGAGACTCAGTTAGGTCCTTGCTCGTGGGTTCAATGAATTGATCAGTGTAAGTTTATTTTATGTATTTTAGTCGATCCTCATTTCCTTTTATTAGCTCTAACAACTTCATTTCTCAACTGCTTGCAGGGTCTTCTGACCGTGAACAACATTTGGCGCCGCGTCGAGGAGATTGAGGCCAATGTCAAGGCGTTGGAGGCCAAAGCCAAAGTAGCTGAGGAAAAAGTTGTTGTTTTGACCGAGGAGTTAAAGAAGAGCAAAGAAGATCTAGCTAAGGTTGTTGTTGCTAACAACAAGTTCAAGGAAACCTCCAAAACCAACTATAAGGAGGTAGCCAAACTGCAAGAAGATCTGGAAGCGGGAATGAAGGAGGCCAATAATCTGGAGGATCGAGTTAATCTGATCGAAGAGAAGAATGCCCACAAATTGGAGAAGTTCCAAGGAGCCACCTTTAACTACTTTTACGTGTTTTGGAAGAACAATCAATGTGCGAACTTTGATTACCTTCCTGAGCAGGTAAACAAGATGAACTTGCTAGGTGCGTTACTCGCCTGGAAGAGGAGAAAAATGCTCCAGAATCTCCTGAAATTTCTTTGGCAACAGGTGTTAATGGAGTCGAAGAGGAAGCTGGAACCACCGTCATGCAGAAATGTAATGCCCTGGATAACCAAGACTGTTACACTGTGTGTTTAAGATAGTGCAAGACTTGCTAATAAATTCGTTTGAACGTAAATGTGTTTCTAAAGTCAATTGATAGGCAAGGGTTAAAAGATTTTAATAGTAAAATGATTGACTTTCATTAAAATAAGAGTCTGGTACATGGGATCCCAAAAGTAATGTTTACATGGTGGTTACAACTCTCAAAAATAGATACAACAGTAGCCAGCCTAAGTGGCAAAATACAATTTTTGGCTCTAGTCCCTGTAAATCCTTCGGCTATGGCAGTCGAGCTGTTGCCAATGTACACACCTCCCCCAAAGCTCTCCAACTCATGGCTGGTCAAACATTCCTTTGCCTTTACCTACACCATGTAGCACCCGTAAGCCAAGGCTTAGCAAGAAAACCAAATTCAACAAGCATAGAACATAATGTGCATAGTAAACTTTAGATCAACTAGGTCAACCAACAACAGAGTACAAGCAATAAATTAGGCAACAATAAACAGATTCTTCCAAACATATAATTCAATCTTAATACAGATATTTAGGTGTCGACTCCCATAGGTTGAGCCCTCTGGTTATTTAGCTGATCTCGACTCGCTTAGGCCGAGCTGCGTACAATACGCTCAACATCAGCCCCGGCTCCCTTAGGTCGTACTTTCACTTCACACATAACATATATACAAGTTGCAGAACACATATGTTCATTTATAGGGGATCTTAGTCCCATTCACAACTCAGCTGCAGTTTTCTTACCTCGAGTCCTGAGCGAAGGATGTGGAGCGGTCCCGAGCACGATCCTCAATCCCGAGTCTTAATGGTAACCCTAGTCACATGCAATAATGCATAATCTATCAAAATATAATAAAATTAAATGCTTTGGAATAAATTACTAGCCTTCGGAACCTTGAATTCTACTAAACCGAGCAGTAGAATTCATCCCGAGCGCTTAGGTTTAAGTCCCCGAGCCTAAAAACCAATCTTAGCTATGGCTGCATAGGCGGGCCGCGACCTGGCCCTAAGGGTCGCGGCGTGCCCCAAGTCAGAGGCGCCAGCCTCTTGTACCAGGGGGAGGCAGGTCACGACTTGCCCTCTAGGGCCGCGGCACGCCCACAAGTCAGCAAGCCCCCCCAGAGCCTTTTGGGTCATGCGGGCCGCGACGGCCATGAGCTGGGTCACGACGCGCCCCCGTGAACCCAGAAATCCCTGGGTTTTCTGCATTTTTCCCCAACCCAAAGCCTCACAATTCAACCTTGAATATATGCCCAAGTTAAAATAAGTCCAAAATTCCCCATATTACCTCGTAAACAACACACATACAGCCTAAAAGACCAGTTCAATCTTCCTTAAATGCCAAATTCAGAACCCCCTCAAGGATCCCTCAACATGATCAAAACCAACTAGAAATTCAACAACTTAGAACCTGAAATCTTACCTGAGTTAGTAGCTTTAATCCTCAAGTATTGCTTGACTGTTCCTAGCTTAATTTCCCCAGACTTCCCTACTAAATCCCCAAGCTTTTCCTTCAAAAATCTCCTTTAGCTTCAAAGCACAAGAGAGGGAGAGAGAGAGAACGTGCAAGAGAGAGAGAGAGAGAGAGAGAGAGAGAGAGAGAGAGAGAGTTTGAGAAATTTATGATGGTTCTGGTTATTTCCTAGAGTCTCATCTGAGTATATCCCTTAACCAAAAGACCAAAATACCCCTTATATTAACTCAACCTCTTTTATTGCCCATAAGGGCAAAATGGTCATTTGGCCCGTTTCTCGCTAATTTCTTGAGTTATCCTACAAATTCCCAACCAATCCTGAGATATCCAACTAATTACCAAATACTTACCCTTTTCTCAATAAATTCCCAAGTATACGTTAAGCTTCCCAAAATACCCCTAGGCTCACCCCGAGCCGGGTATTAAACCCCGTTGTGACTATTCCGCTAATCTGCTCACTAAGATCGTATCGAGCAGAATACTGTAAATATATCCATATAATAATGTGGTCTCAATCATTTAACACATATAATCACAATTATGCCCTCAACGGGCCAAAATTTACAAATATGCCCTTTTAAACAACAGCGGGCCTACATGCATATCTAATATCCATAAACATGCATATAAACGTATTCATATTATCATATAAATTATGCATGCCACATAATCACATATTTAATCAATTAATCACACATATATCCAATTATGCCCTCCCGACACGCTAATCAAGGCACTAAACCCTATTAGTATTTTTGGGACGTTACAAGCAACCTCAGCAGGACCCCTTACAACTGCACAATAGACATAATGACTTTTTATATGTATCTAGAACACTCGAATAGACTGTTCACGGTGTTAAGACAATTTGCTGCCCAAGGCAGTTTTATTTACTTATAATATTTTTAATTACATCCAAGCAGCAATTGCTTGTGGTGCAAAGATATTTTGTTTTGATATTACAACAGCTATTATTATATCTGATCGTATGACCGAACCTAGCATGACACTTTATTATTTGACAAAATTAGCTAAATTTTTTGAAAAATACTCTAAGTGTCATAGTATGCTTTCCCTTATTTTTCTCGTGTGTTTACATATGTTTATAATATGCTTTCCTCACTTAGTATCTTATATGCCCCTCAAGTGATCGAGGAGTTTTAAGGTTCTCGGTCACTTGCCATTGACCAATACCCGTTCGAACATTACTGCTCGCGTACTTATAAACAGTTAATGATAATATAGCAAAACAACACACGTAATGAGCATATACTTTTAACAAATACAATAATTGACAAGAATAACTGGTTGCGCACAGTTCCTTTTATTTCTCGTAAAAAATGGACAAAATTCTTTTCTATACGAGTGATCAAAAATTGATCTTACACTTATAAGCGACCAGCCATCTAATTGGCCAGCCCTTGATCAAAAACTTGTAAAAAGTAAAATTAATACAAGCCAAATCTTTAAAAAGAAATATTCACTGATAATACTTGCGCAGGTGTTCTCAACTCCAATAGCGAGGAACGAGATCTCCGTTTCTACTAGCAAGTTTGTATGTGCCTGGTTGAAGAATTTCTTCAATTTTATATGGACCTTCCCAGTTTGGTCCAAGCACTCTTGCAACCTGATTGTGTGTGTTCAGAAAAACCTTTCTAAGTACCAAGTATCCTACGTCAAACTTTCTTTCACGTACTTTAGAGTTAATATATTCAGCGACTTTTTGATGGTAAGCTGCAACACGTAGTTGGGCTTGCTTGCGCCTTTTGTTAACCAACTCCAAAGACTCCACTAATAACTTGTTGTTCGTATTCTAGTCGTATGTTATCCTTCTATGAAAGGGTGGATCTAACTCAACTGGTAGCATGGCCTCATACCCATAGGCTAAGGAAAGTGGCCTATGGCCTATTGCTGTTCAGTGTGTTGTTTTATACGACCAGAGTACTTCAGGTAATTGTTTTGGCCACACTCCCTTTGCCTCTTCAAGCCTTTTCTTCAGTGTATCCTCCAAAGTTCTATTTACAGCCTCTACCTGTCCGTTGGCTTGTGGATGGAAAACTGATGAAAAACTCTTCGTTATGCCATGCCGCTCGCAAAAATCGGTAACAAGTCACTATCAAATTGTGTGCCATTATTTGATACAATCTTTTTTGGCAATACATATCTGCATACAATGTTTTTAACAATGAAAGCCAGCACTTTCTTGGTTGTGATTGTTGCGAATGGTTCAACTTCAGCCCACTTTGTAAAGTAGTCGACAACAACTACTGTGTACTTAACATTCCCTTTGCCTGTGGGCAAAGATCCGATTGGGTCTATTCCCCAAACAACGAATGGCCATGGGCTTTGCATTTTTTAAACTCATTTGGGGCTGCTCGAGGTATCTTGGAATATCTTTGGCTTTTATCACACTTCTTAACAAATTCCATAGAACCCTCGATCATAATGGACCAGAAATACCCTTGTCGGAGAAGCTTTTTTATCAAACTTTTCCCCCTAACATGATCTCCACAGAACCCTTCATGTACTTCTCGCATCAATTCTTTAGCTTTTTCCCTGGATATACATCTCAATAAAGGCATTGAATATCCTCGTCGATGTAGAATTCCATCGAGCATGATAAAGCAAGCTAATTTCTTTTGTAGTGTCCTCGCCTTATTCCTGTTTGCAGGTAACCATCCCTGTTCGAGATATTGAATAATGGGAGTCGTTCACATGCCAGACACTTGTATTATTAGGGAGGAATATTTTACTTGAATGTTGGGAGACGTCAAACGTTTGACCGGTACTATACTCAAAGTGTCAGTGTCTTTGGCGCTCGCTAGTTTGGCTAATGCATCGTCGTTCGAGTTCTGGTCGCGAGGTACTTATTGTAGAGTATACTACTCGAATTGTGTTAGCAAGTCTTTTTCCTTGTTTAGATACGCAACCATCTTAAGACCCCTAGCCTGATATTCTCTAATGATTTGATTAACAACTAGCTGAGAATCGTTGTATATCTCTAATGACTTTATATTCATATCTTTGGATAGTCTCACACCTATGAGCAGTGCTTCATATTCGACTTCATTGTTGGAGGCAGTAAAGTTGAATCTTATTGTGCAGTGAATATGATGCGCTTCAGGGATAAATAAAATCAACCCTGCCCCGAGTTATGCTCACTAGATGACCCGTCTACGAACAATCTCCAGGAGAGAATTTGGTCTTGAGCTTCATGTTCTATAGTCGGCTCGCTGGCTGGGAGTTTGGTGAATTCAGCTACGAAGTCCACTAAGGCTTGACCCTTTATGGTTGCTCGAGGTGCATAAGAAATTTCAAATTGCCCTAGCTCAATTGCCCATTTTAGTAGTCGACCAGCTGCTCTCGATTTTTTCAAGACTTACCGTAGTGGCTGGTCGGTAAAAACAACTATAGGATGAGCCTGAAAGTAGGGTTGTAGTTTTCTTAATGCTAGTATTTAGCAGTTAGCCAATTTCTCTATAGTCGAATAGCGTAATTCTGTTCCCACGAGCCTTTTACTTATGTAGTATACTGCCTTTTGAATGTTGTCTTCCTCCCTGATTAAAACAGCACTAGCAACATACTCTGTTATGGCTAAGTAGATGTACAAATTTTCTTCTTCGACTGACTTGGACAAAATGGGCGGTCGTGACATATGAGCCTTAAGCACCTGAAAATCTTGTTCGCACTCTTCTATCCACTCGAACTTTTTGTTTCCTCCAAGTAGATTAAAAAATGGGACGCACTTGTACGTAGAATTAGATATGAATTTACTCAGAGCTGCGATTCTCCCTGTCAGGCTTTATACATCTTTAACTTTGGCTGGTGACTGCATCTCGATCAATGCTCGAATCTTTTTGGGATTGCCTTCGATTCCTCGCGAGTTTACTATGAATCCCAAAAAAATTCTTGATCCAACTCCAAAAGAACACTTAAGAGGATTAAGCTTCATCTGATATTTGTTCAAGATGTTGAAGCATTCTTGCAGGTCCTCGATGTGTTCACCAGCTCTTTTCAACTTAACCAGGATAGCATCAATGTAAACCTCCATGTTATTGTCGACCTGTTCTTTGAACATGTGGTTTACTAGTCATTGGTAAGTCGCACAAGCATTTTTCAAATTGAAGGGCATTAATTTGTAGAAGTAAAGCCCCGTATTTGTTCAAAAGTTAGTGTCTTCTTCATCAAGTGGATGCATACTAATTTGATTATAGCCGGAGTATGAAACCATGATTGACAAAATTTCATGTTATGATGTAGCATTGACCAACTGGTCGATTCATGGAAGTGGGAAATAATCTTTCTGGCAAGCTTTATTAAGGTCTGTGAAATCTACGCACGTCCTTTATTTACCATTTGGTTTAGGAACTAGTACAAGATTAGAGACCTAAGATGGATAAAACACTACCCTGATGAATCCATTTTCCTTTAACTTCTCGACTTCTTCCTTTAAGACTTTAGACTTGTCTTTGTTGAGCGACCTTCTTTTTTATTGTACTGGTGGGTGGTTTTTGTCTATGTTCATGACATGGCTGACAACTGTTGGGTCTATCCCAACCATGTCTTTATGCGACCAGGCAAAGACCTCCTGGTTCTTCCTCAAAAACTCCACCAACTTTACTTTGATTGTTGTCTCTAAGATTTTACCGAATTTCACAACTCTGGCCAGATCTTTTTCTTGTAGTGTGACCTCCTCAAGGTCATCCATGAGTCCAATGATTTCCTCAAAATTCCCAAAGTGAGGATCTAAGTCCCTATCCTCACTTTGGGCAACGCTCTATTTGGTGACTTGTTCACCTTATTGGGCTTGCGACTTATTTAACACTAGCAAATCTGCCCCTTCTTGCCTTTGTGGTTGAGGAGTTGTAACTTTCTCTAGCCTCTTGCTGATTTCCCAACACACACCCAACTCTTGCATCAGTTGGAAAACTTCATGGTCAGATGCCAGACTGAAGTCACTGCTCGCAGATCTACCATGATGGGTCTTCCAATCACGTCGTTAGACGCGGATGGAAAATCAACTACTATAAAATTTATGAGTAATGTCCTGTTCGCGGGTGTTGTTTCTGCTATGAGAGGGAGTCTGATCGACCTTATTGGTGCTAATCCCTCACCATAGAAAACGTAGATGGTTTGGTTGCATGGTTCTAAGTCTTGCACTGAAAGTTTCATTCTCTCTAGTGAAGACTTGTATAGAATGTTTACCAAGCTTCCAGTATCTACCAACACTCATTTTACCATCATATTGGAAATTTGAACGTCCACAATTAAATGATCTAAGTGGGGGAATCAGACATGCTATGCGTCCAACTCAGTAAAAGTTATTACCTCTTCCTCTATTCGAGCATTTTTTGGAGTTCGCTCCTCGACATTTATCATCTCTATGTCCTATTTGTGACGTAGGGTTCTGACATATCTCTCCCCTACCTTACCACTATCACCAGATCCATAGATAGTCAACAAAGTCCCAGCGACCGGGCCTGGTTGCGAAGGCGAGTGTTGGTGTACAGGTGCCTGCTCGTTGCCTCCATTATCCCCTTGCTGGGAGTTACCCCCTGCTCCCACATATCTTCTCAGATGTCTGTATCAAATAAGGAACTTGATGTCGTCCTTCAGCTGGTTACATTCGTTAGTATCATGGTCATAGTCGTTGTGGAAACGACAAAACTTGGTTGTGTCCCTCTTGGATATGTCCTTTCTGATCGGGGCTCGTCCCCTAAAAGAGACTTTGGTATGGCTGGCCTGATTCGCTTCTGCTCTGCTATCGACATGGGCCTGTAGTTAGTGAACCTCAGCTCATATCTGTTGTGCTTAGGGTGCTTGTTATCAGATGTCGTCTGCTCAGTATTTGCTTATAGAGTCCCAGAACATTACTTAGCTAGTTAGATATAGTAATAGCTAGTAGTAGTTATAGTATGTTTATTACTGTGGATTTTGGTTCAAGCCGGGACTTAGTTGAACACTCGTAGCAACACTTATAGATTTTATAAGTTTAACCTATAGTTTAAGAATATTAATTATAACATAAGGTTTGATTAATATAACTGATATTATAGATGTTATTTATTATACTATAAGGTTAAGATAGAACCAATAAGATCATGACACTTGTCGTGTGCATGTTTATTGAGAAATTAAGCATTTTTTGATGAATAGTTTTATAAGAGAAATATTTGAAAACCCCAGAATTTGCCAGCAACTTTAGAAACGTTATATGACTCAGTCAAAGCTGTTTACCCAATTCAAACTAGGCTGAAAAAGTGCAATTACGTGTATAATATTTCAGCGTATGCCGATATATTGCAGCTCTAGGGGCGATATATCGCCACAAGGGGAATACGAAAAACACGTAACTTTGCACAAACGCATCGACGAGCCTCGGGATATAAGCCCAGGCGATATATCGCCTACTATGGGCGATATATCGGCTCTAGGTTTAATATTTCAAATATTTTTTAAATCGAGCTCAATTCAACACTCAACCTCTTACAAAGCCTCTGAACCTTTTGACCGAGTCTTAAGCCTCTGCTGAACGAATATTCAAATGTTTTTCAAGTAATATTCATTATTTTTATTCAAGCTAAAAGAGGATCTTTTCACTCTTGAACTCTATAAATAGGACCTATTACCCAACCTTTTCTTTCAATCTTCAAGCTGTGTTCAGAGCCTTCAAGCTGCTAGGTTTACTTTAGAGTGATAAAAACTTGGGTTGGGTTATAAGCTTTGTAAAATCCTTTTTGGCTAAACTTTAATTTAGACAAAATATTTTAATTGTTTAAAGAAAAATCAGTAGCATATCTCCATATTGATTTTCGGTTTTATTGACAAATATTTTCAGCTGGTTTTGTAATGTGAAAAGATCTTTAAGTGTGAATATATTTGTTTCCTTATTTATCTCAAATAATCAATTTTTGGTAAAAATATATTGTGCAAATATCTTGAGATTATTTTAAGGGATTATGTCTATTATGGAAATAAAGAAGGTGTCGAAAATGAATATGGTCAAAAGAAATGACCATATTCATTCTGCTAGATAAAACTGATTACGTTGCTGACTCATCAGTTTCCTTTTCTGTCGACACAGAATCCATCTGGCTGGCTGTTTTCCTAAATCAAAGGAATTCGCAAATTGATTTCAAAGATACCATAATATGATGGCCTTGGACGATTTCCCTGCCTATAAATACCTTGCCAAGGCCTTTGGAATTTTTACCTCTTCCATTTTCAATATTTGTAAACATTATGTTATTTTGAAGAGTGTGTTTATTTGTAGAGATTAAGTTTTTTCACCTTAATCTTTGTGAGAGTGCTGAGTGTACTTGTGGATATCTATCTAGTCCATTGTAACCAGATAGTGTCTATTGTGAACGTGTTCATAAGGATCTTCGGGAGAGGATTCGATCTAAGTCTCACTTCGGGAGGAAGTGTGCACTCGCTGTTCTTTGAAGGGAGTTCAAGAGAATCAGCGTTTCATCAAACCAGATTCGTAGAGAAGAGTACAACAAGATTGCGGCAATAGTTTAAGAGGAAGTCTTACATTGTTTAAGTCAATGCTTTTGTACACTTTGTTTCTTTACTAA
This sequence comes from Humulus lupulus, assembly GCF_963169125.1. Classification (NCBI taxonomy): domain Eukaryota; kingdom Viridiplantae; phylum Streptophyta; class Magnoliopsida; order Rosales; family Cannabaceae; genus Humulus; species Humulus lupulus. Next base: position 52,790,412 of record NC_084799.1, read on the forward strand.
TTGGTTTATTCTCTGGGCGTGGCCTCAAGGAGTAGGATATCCGAAAGGATTTCTGAACCTTGTAAAAATTCGCTGTGTTCTTTAATTTTTACACTGTTTATTTTTGTGTTCAGTTCTGTCGTGACAAGTTTGGATTCTACCCCGACAGAACCGTTTTCTGTGTAAACAACTAATTACCATTTCGCATTTTAATTAATTCATTGTTTAATTAATCTGGTAATCACTAAAAATAGAATTTCAATTGGTATCAGAGAGGGTCACTAAACTCTTAGTGCGATCTTGTATTTTTCCGTTTGTTTTGTGCCTTGTGAAATGTCTTTCTTTGCAGAAGGTGGATCTATAACTCGTCCTCCCTTGTTGAATGATTCCAACTATCCTTATTGGAAGGTTAGGATGAGAGACTTTATTAAATCACAAGAAGAAAAGGCATGGAGATCAATCTTAACCGGTTGGACACCCCCGTCTGAATCTGATGATGTCACAAAGGTAAAATCTGAAATTAACTGGACTGATGCTGAAGATAAATTATCCAGTTATAACAAAAAAGCTTTGCATGCTATCTTTAATGGCGTTGGTGAAGGTTACATAAAATTAATAACTTCGTGTGAATCTGCCAAAGAAGCTTGGGAAATCCTTCAAACTCAATTTGAAGGAACTGCTAATGTAAAACGTTCTAGGCTTGTTATGTTAACTACTAGATTCGAAAATCTTAGAATGACAGAGACTGAGTCTCTCACTGAATTATATGAAAGATTGTCTGATATAGCTAATGAATATTTTGCTTTGGGAAAAAAATTGGAAAATAATGTGTTAGTTCGAAAAATTGTTAGAGTGCTTCCTGACAGGTTTCAAACCAAGCTCACAGCAATTGAAGAAGCCAAAGATCTCGACACAATGAAAGTAGAGGAATTGATGGGTTCATTTCGAACGTTTGAACTCAATCAACAAATTCGCTAAAAGGAAAATCCAAGTGCTCCCAAAGAAAAATTTGTTGCTCTCAAATCATCAAAAATAAAAGATTTTGAAGAAAATGATGGTGAAGACGAAATGGCTTTGTTGACCAAAAAATTTCAAAAATACATGAAAAAGATTGGCAACAAAAAATCCTCGTTCAAATCTTCCAAAGGTAATCAATTTTCTAGACCTTTTGACAATAACAATAAAAGAGGCATGCAATGCAGGGAATGTGAAGGATTTGGTCACATTCAATCAGAATGTGCTAACACACTGAAGAAAAATAAAAAGGTAATGGAAACTACTTGGAGTGATCAGGACTCTGAAAGTAGTGATGAGGAAGATAACTCGAATCTTGCCTTAACCTCTGTTGTTTCTGCATTAACACTAAATTTGCAGGATAATAAAAGGGTTGTTTGTCTAAACAATACTGTTCAGGAAGATAATTCTGATTGTGAATCTAGTAAGTCTGATCTAGAGGAGGATTCTCTGAAAGAATCATACAAAGATATGTATGATCAATGGTTAAGGGTTTGTTCTGATAATCGCTTAATGGCAAGCAATAATAAATTCTTACAGGAAAAGAATGATGATCTTGTAAACACTGTGAAGAATCTTGAAGAAAAAATTATTGCTAAAGATTGTGAAATTAAGCGATTGGCAAATGAAATTAATCACATGATTAAAGGTGTTAAAATGCTTAATCCAAATTCCAGGATTTTTGATGATGTCATTGATGCAGGTCAAAAAGCTGGTAATTTTTCTGGATTGGAATCTGATGGTTTTAAATCAAAAGGAAAAACCATTTTTGTGAAATCTGGAATGCATTCTGTTGCATCCGCTAACCTTTCTACAGGTTCATCTCACACAGTTGATCCGACAAAAAGCAAATCTGTTTCCACGTCTGTTAAACAGACCAATTTTCTCAAAAGACCCAACACAGATCGGTTCATTCCAATATGTCATTTCTGTGGGGTGAAAGGACACATCCGGCCCAGATGCTTTACTATGATGAATGTTTTCAAAAACAATTATTTAAATCATTATAGTAAAACAAAACATGTTGTCAGAAAACCTTCAAAATATGTTTGGGTTGAAAAAGCAAGAAAAACTTGTCTTGCTGCTTTTACTTGTCATAAATCTCGTGCTTCTAATTTTTGGTATTTTGATAGTGGATGCTCTAGACATATGACAGGTGATGCAAATATACTCACCAATTTCAAATCTATGAAATGTGGTGGAGTAACCTTTGGTGATGGTATGTCAGGTAATATTCTTGGGAAAGGTACTCTGAGTCTTGATGGTTTACCAAAATTGAGAAATGTTTTACTTGTTGGAGGACTTAAGGCTAATTTAATTAGTATAAGTCAAATTTGTGATCAAGGCTTCACAGTAAATTTTTCTCGTGATGATTGCAATGTTGTTGATCAAAATGGCGTGAGTATTTTGAAAGGATATAGATCCATTGATAATTGCTATACTCTTTCGCCATCTCTCACATGTCACTCGGCTATAAGTAATACCACTGATTTATGGCATGAGAAACTGGGTAATATAAATTTCAAAAGTTTGAAAAAAAATTGCAAGTGCAGGATTAGTTCGTGGTTTACCCAAGTTGGGTAGAGAATCTGCAGGTAAATGTGAACCATGTCAGTTGGGGAAACAATTAAAAAACTCCCACACAACTGTCACGAGAATCAATACTTCAAAAGTTCTTGAACTTTTGCACATGGATCTTATGGGTCCCATCCAAGTTGAAAGTATCAATGGAAAAAGGTATATCTTTGTGTGTGTTGGTGATTTTTCACGTTTTACTTGGTTGACTTCTTAAGGGAAAAATCAGACACGTTTAATGCCTTCAAAAATCCGTGCATTAAATTGAGAGTTGAAAAAGATTGCAATATAGGCAAGATTGTGAGAATTAGAAGTGATCATGGTAAAGAATTTGAGAATACTGTTTATGATGATTTCTGTAAATCTCTAGGAATCTCTCATGAGTTCTCAGCTCCCAAAACTCCAGAACAAAATGGGGTTGTTGAGAGAAAAAATAGAACCTTGTAGGAGATGGCCAGAGTAATGCTAAATAGTAAAAAACTCTCCAAACGATTGTGTGCAGAAGCAATTTTCACTGCTTGCTACACAATCAATCGAGTTTTTCTTAGGCCAGGTACTTTCAAAACTCCCTACGAAATTTGGAAAGGTAAAAAGCCCAATGTATGTTATTTTCATGTTTTTGGATGCATATGCTATATTCTCAGAGATCGTGAGAATATTGGAAAATTTGATTCAAAAAGTGATATAGGAGTGTTTCTTGGATATTCTATGAATAGTAGAGCTTATCGTGTTTTTAACATGAGAACTCAAACTGTAATGGAATCATCCAATGTTGTTGTTGATGATTTAAAAGATTTTTCTGAATATTCCAATGAAGAAGAAATTGACAGGTTTATTGCAGAAACCTCTCAGACTGAATCTTCTTCGGTGAAAAAAGATGAAGTTGTGCCCTCACATACCGAATCTGTTGTAACAGAAGCTGAATCTGTAACGCCCCAAACTCCAGGGACCATTACGGTGTGCCTTGTAAACAGTGCTAAACTCGCTAATCGAGTCATTTGGCCAAAATCGTGAAACTAAGTATGATTAGCGGTTTAGGGATTAAAAATTTGGTTAGGATGTAACGTTTCACTAAAACGTTTAATATATACATTGGGATCTCGAAAATACAATTCAGAGTTTATTACAGAAAATATTTACAACAGGCCGTTCTAAGCGGCAAAATAGGGTTCAACCCTAGTTCCACTTTAAACCTCTGCCGTGACGGACGAGCAGCTGCATATGTACACGTCATCACCTAAGCCCTCCAACTCAAGGATGGTCTAGCTTCCTCTTGCCTTTACCTGCACCACATAGCACCCGTGAGCCGAAGCCCAGCAAGAAAACATAACACTTTTCATAAACATTATCAAATGATTATCATTATAATCACACTGAATATAAAGCTTTCAAACCAATGGGTGCACATCACATGATTCTAGCGGGAAGAGTGGCTGCTAGGTCAGCCACTAGCCTCCAAGCTCTGTTTTCTAGCAAGAGAGTGGCTGATAGGTAAGCCACTAGCCTTCAAGCTCTGTTTTCTAGAAAGAGAGTGGCTGATAGGTAAGCCACTAGCCTTCAAGCTCTGTTTTCTAGCAAGAGAGTGGCTGATAGGTAAGCCACTAGCCTTCAAGCTCTGTTTTCTAGCAAGAGAGTGGCTGATAGGTAAGCCACTAGCCTTCAAGCTCTGTTTATTCATCGACCCCCAGGGTCGGTCAGGCATTAATGCTCCTTGAGTCATTCAATGCTAGTAATCGATTAGATCTAATCTCTGTTGGCTTGCGTGATTCACACTAAGGCCGTTCTGACAAGTAAGTCAGCGCTTCCTGACCTGTGTCCAGTATCACTGCCGAACCTGACAAGTAAGTCACAGCTTCACAGCTGATACTAACACTTTTGTCGATCTGACTAGTTAGTCAGTACCATACACAAGTAAGCAATGCTATCAATATGTATCATATGCCAGTTATCCAAGAATAGGGCATTCAACATGCTTACTAAACAGTTTCTAGCACAGTCATGATCATGCACAAACTCAGAGACTCAAGCTCCGACCAATCTCATATTCATCGTTCATGGCATGCCCTATCACATGTTTCTCGTGCATTACATGCATCACACTTAATTATCCAGCATGCCTCAACAACAGTCATATGCAAATGGGCAAGATTTGCCAAGCATTCATTATGCTAACAATGTTTACATTTAAACATCCAACATGCATCAATCATAGCCATGCATGTCATACTCAATAGCCAATCAACATGCATCATAATAGCCATGCATGTCATGCTCAATAACCAACCAACATGCATCCATAATAGCCATGCATGTCACATATACACAGGGTGCAGTTTTCTTACCTCAGATTCGAGCTAGTACCAATATAAGAACGATCCTTGAGAACGATCAACCTTTAAGCCCTTAGCGGTCACCTAATCATAACCAAGTATGAAACACCATCAATAACATGATAATCAAAGGTTTCACACCAATATCTAGCCCCCAAGAGATCAATCCAAACTAATCCAAGTAGTAGGGACACTCCCGAGGCCCATAGCTAAGTTCCCGGGGTCAAAATGAGCAAACGGGGTGAAAACAGGGCGAGGGCTGCGACCCTAGCACCTTGTGCTGTGGCCCCCAGGGTTCTCTGAGGCAAGGGCCACGGCGCCCTCCATCAAGGGCCGCGGCGCCCAGCAAGGCTCACTTCCAGACACCTGCTTCCTCGAACTAGGGCCGCGGCGCACAAGAACAGGGCCGCGACCCCCAACCCTGGGCTATTCCCAAATGCGTTTCAAGCACTCTAAATCCTCCAAAAACATACCCAAACATTCCCCAATCATCAAATCAAAGTTCCCAAGCTTCCCAATACTCCAAAACCCTCAAAACCCAAAGCTCAAATCGACCAAAAACTCAACAATTAACAAAGTCCAATTCTAAGCTTAGAAACTTTAAAAACTTCAAACTTCAAACTTAGATTACCTTTGATTGGGTTATTTCTCATCAAATACTTCGGTTAAGAAGCTTCTAATCTTTCCTAGGATCGCTACGCCTCGACCCTCGCTTGATTCCGACTCCTAGAACTCAAGATTTCCTCAAAAAGGCTCAAACGGTAAAACAGACTGTTTTGAGAGAGAACGAGAAGTTTCTAACGTATGTTCTTATCTGTCAAGCTACTTCAAGCTTAAGTAACCTTAAATAAAACCTATTGCTCGGGGTCCCGAAAACACCCCCGGGGACACTATAGTCGAAACTTCCAGAATTTCACCCTGATCTCAAATATTCCCAATCTATCACCAAATAAACATTTCTATTACCCCAACATTAACCCCGTTATGACAAAACCGCTAATCCATTATATATGACCGTCTCATGTCGAATAGCTCGAATATATCTCCATAATAATGAAATCTCATTCACATATTACAATATGAACCCAATTTACAAATATGCCCTCAGCAGGCCAAATTACCAAAATGCCCTTATCATTAACATATAAGCCCATATGCATGCATTCACCATCATATAATAATATAATTCACATCAACATGCATATAATCATTAAATACTATAATAAATCAATTATGGCCCTCCCGGCCTCCTAATCAAGGTCCTAAACCTTATTAGGAAATTTGGGGCATTACAGAATCTGTTCCAACATCGTCCGATCGATCAACAAAGGAAAGGCCAGAAATCATCACAGATTCAATACACAGAGAACCTTCTGCCAGAATAAAAAAGAATCATCCTTCAGATCTCATTCTTGGTGATATTGAAGAAAGCATGGTAACAAGAAAAAGGTATGTGAATTTGGTTCAATTCGTTTGATTTACATCCAGCTTTGAACCAAAAAATGTGAAAGAAGCCCTGAATGATGAGTCATGGATAAAAGCAATGCAAGAAGAATTGGAACAATTCATTAGAAATGAGGTATGGACTCTTGTTCCTAGGCCAAATCATACAAATGTTATTGGTACCAAATGGATTTTCAAAAATAAAACTGATGAATTTGGTACAATAATAAGAAATAAAGCTAGGCTAGTTGCTCAGGGGTACACTTAGATTGAAGGAGTTGATTTTGATGAAACTTTTGCCCCTGTCGCAAGACTTGAGTCAATAAGATTGCTATTGGTCGTTGCCTGTGTTGTTGGATTCAAACTTTTTCAAATGGATGTCAAATCTGCATTTTTAAATGGAAATTTGAATGAGGAAGCATTTGTTGAACAACCAAAAGGATTTGAAGATCCACATAATCCTAATCATGTTTTTCAACTTAAAAAGGCTCTCTATGGTCTGAAATATGCTCCTAGAGCTTGGTATGAAAGATTGACTCAATTCCTTGTTTCAAATGGGTATAAAAGAGGAGGAGTAGATAAAACTCTTTTCATCAAAAATGTTGATTCTGATATTGTCATTGCTCAAATCTATGTTGATGATATTGTTTTTGGCTCTACTTCTAACACTTTAGTACAGGAATTTGTTAAACAAATGACGAATGAGTTTGAAATGAGTATGGTAGGTGAGTTAACCTATTTTCTAGGTTTGCAAGTCAAACAGTCAAAAGATGGAACTTTCATCTCTCAAAGTAAGTATGCAAAAAATCTGGTCAAGAAATTTGGGATGGAGTATACCAAACACGCCAAAACACCAATGGGAACCACAGTCAAACTAACCAAGGATGAAAATGGTGTTAAAGTTAATCCAACCTTGTATAAAAGCATGATTGGAAGTCTTCTGTATCTCACAGCCAGTCGTCCTGATATAAGCTACAGTGTGGGGGTATGTGCTCGATATCAAGGAGATCCTATGGAATCACATGTGACAGCTGTAAAGCGAATCATTCATTATGTAAACGGTACTCAGGAATATGGAATTTGGTACTCAAAGGAAACAAACTCTAACCTTGTTTGCTTTAGTGATGCTGATTGGGCAGGAAATGCAGATGACCGAAAGAGTACAAGTGGGGGATGTTTTTATCTGGGAAACTGTAATGCCCCAAATTTCCTAATAAGGTTTAGGACCTTGATTAGGAGGCCGGGAGGGCCATAATTGATTTATTATAGTATTTAATGAATATATGCATGTTTACGTGAATTATATTATTATATGATGGTGGATGCATGCATATGGGAGAATTTATTATTGTGAGGGTATTCTGGTAATTTGGCCGCTGTGGGCGTAATTGCATAATTTGGGTGCATGATTGTGATTAATTAATATAGCCACATTATAAGGTGGATTGGTTCGAGCTAGTCGACATGAGACGATCATGAGATGCGAGAGTTCGGTCTAGTCATAACGGGTATAAGTTCGGGGCTCGGGGTGAGTCTCGGGGTGAATTTAATGATTAGAGCATTACCGGGAATTAAAGGGTAATGGGATATGGGTTATTGGTATTTGGGAATATTGAGAATAGCGAGAGTTGGAGGGTGTTAAGTGTGATTAATGAAATAGGTGCGAAAGGACGGTTTTGCCCTTGGTGGCTGTTAAGGTTTTGTTTAGACCTAAGGGTATTTAGGTCTTTTTACCCTAAGAGATATATATCAGCCATTAAGGCTAAGGAAGAGTATCAAAAACAGAGTTTTCTTTTCTTTCTCTCCCGATGGATTTTCTTCCTCTTTTCTCTTTGGATCTTCAAGCTCAGTTTGTGGGATTAAGCCAAGGAACCAAGCTTAGCCAAGCTAGGGCTGTGCTCCACCATTGAAGAGGGTGTGTTGCCAAGATTAAGGTGAGTTTCTAGCCATTAGAACTCTTGGTCTTACTCTGTTTTCTAAGTTAAGTTTCAGTTGGTCTTTGAGTTGGAAACTTGGGAATTGGTTGGAGTTTTGGCTAGGGTTCTTGGGGTTGTGGTCCCTAGGACATGTGGGGATGGTTTTTGGGTTCATTTGGCAACAAAAATGGGATTTGGAAGCTTTGGAATCGAGTTAGAATTGAGGAAATCGAAGAAGGAAGTTTCAGGGGTGGTGTTGTCTGGGGGTAGCGCTACAGCGCCCATCAGAGGGCGCTATAGCGCTACACAGGGTTTCAGCAGGGCGGTTGTGGTTCTGTCTTGAGCGCTGGGGCGCTAGAAGGGCAGCGCTGTAGCGCTACCCTGTTTCCTCATAACCCTGTTTTGGGTGTTTTTAAGGGCTTTTGGCTTGGGGTTTCAATCCTTAAGGCCCGGGATCGAATCTACTCACTGTGTGGGCGTGTTTTGAGGTCCCGAGAGTGGGGTTTAGGTTAAGACCCTGTCTTTGGTGATTTTCATTAATTGGAGATTTTATTTGGTTATGACTAGGTGACCGCTAAAGGACTAAAGTTGATCGTTCTCAAGGGTCGTTCTTAGATTGGTTCTAGCTCGGATTTGAGGTAAGAAAGCTGCACCCTGTGTATATGTGACATGCGTGGTTATTATTGATGCATGTCGGTTGATTATTATGTATGACGTGCATGGCTATTCTTGATGCATGTTGGCGGGTTATTAAACGTGACATGCATGGCTGTTATTGGTGCATGTTAGATTGCTGGATGTATTGTATATGATGCATGAGAAACAGGTGATCAGGACATGCTTTGTATACTGGGTATGATATTGTTCAGAGCTTGAGTCTCTGTGTTATTGCATAGTCCTAATTGTACTGGTATCTGTTAGTAGGCATGCTAAATACCTTGTTTATGGACATTGGACATGTGATATATGTTTGGTGGCATGGCTTACCTGTGTATGGCGCTGACTTATTAGTCAGAATCGACAATGGTGTCAGATCCGTCTGTGAAGCTGTGACTTATCAGTTAAGTTCACCACGGGCTGTGCACTGGTCGCGTTTTACCGACCCAAGGGTCAGAAGTGGCAGTGCGTTGTGAACGCCGGGCCGATTAAAGATTGGAGCTAATCGAGGTCGGCATTGAATGACTCATATGGGGTATTAATGCTAGACCGACCGGAAGGTCAATGAGAACTATAAGCGCTTGCCTGGTCTACGACCAGATGACTATAGCCAAGGTATATGACCCCGGTGACCGTTTGTCACATGGCTAAGGGGCGTTGTCCATAGTTTCGACTCTAGAGTCGTGACGAAGGTTATGTTGGTGACCAATCACCATGCACCTATCCTAACCAATCTTATGAAAGAAACACTTATCAGTTGAGCCACGGTGACCCTATCGTCACGTGGCTAGAGGGAGCGATGCTCATTATTGTGACTTTTGGCTATTGTCACCTATCTGGATGGACCATTGGTTCCAAATGGTTACTATGGTTATAGTTGATATTATATCATGCTATATTGTGTTTTCTTGCTGGGCTTCGGCTCACGGGTGCTACGTGGTGCAGGTAAAGGCAAGAGGGAGCTGGACCACCCTTGAGTTGGAGAGCTTAGGTGATGACGTGTACATATGCAGCTGCTCGTCCGTCACGGGCGAGGTTTAAAGTGGAACTAGGGTTGAACCCTGTTTTGCCGCTTAGAATGGCCTGTTGTAAATATTTTCTATAATAAACTCTGAAACTTTATTTTCGGGATCCCAATGTATATGCTAAACGTTCTAGTGAAACGTTACCTCTTAACCAAAATGTTTAATCCCTAAACCGCTAATCATACTTAGTTCACGATTTTGGCCAAATGACTCGGTTAGCGAGTTTAGCACTATTTACAAGGCACACCGTAACGGTCCCTGGAGGTTGGGGCGTTACAGAAACAATCTGGTTTCCTGGCATAGCAAGAAACAAAATTCAATCTCTCTGTCTACTACTGAGGCCGAGTACGTAGCTGCAGGAAGCTATTGTACGCAATTATTGTGGATGAAACAAATGATGACAGATTATGGGTTTGATCTTAAAACTTTGACTATATTCTATGATAACACTAGTGCTATTAATATCTCAAAAAATCCTGTTCAACACTCTGGCACTAAACACATTGACATTCGTCATCATTTTATTAGGGAACTCGTTGAAAATAAAACTTTGATCTTAGAATATATTGAGACTGACAAACAGATTGCAGGTATTTTTACAAAAGCCCTTGATACAGTCAGGTTTGATTCCCTCAGGAAATCCTTGGGGGTTTGCCCCAATTAAACTGGTTTGTGTTGTACCTTTTCCCTGTGCTTGAAAAAGTTGTGTGATGTCTCCATGTCCTTGCTCTCCGAAAAAGTTTCAATCATTTTGTCAAAATATATTTTTAATTTAGGTTAGAAATTATAGTTAATATATTTCATGCTATTTGTCTTTAAAAATAAATTTCAAAAAACAAATAGTCCCTCCAATTAATATTTCTTCAATTCAATCTGTGTTTTTGTGTGTGAGCATTTGATCCTTGAAAAGTATTTCAAGCTCCATCTTAGAATAGAGCTACCTACACTGTTGTGTAAATTGCTTAACCTTGAGTAAGTTGGAACTATGTAACTAACAATTATGTAGAAGATACTCTACCACTGTTAAAAATAGCCTTCAGTGTAGTGTGAAAGCGTCTAATTTGGTTACTCATTGAGAAAAAGGCTAAAAATTGCCACATAGGGCAATGTCCCTGAAAAAGGCTAAAAATTGCCATACAGGGCAATGATCTCTGCTTTCACAATCACACACAAATGCTTAAGATATACTGTTGGGCAAAATTGATAAGTCCCATACACACTGATTGATTTGAGTGAAATATTTTTTGTGATTGGAATAAATGTTTTGTGATATCTTATTTTGAAAAATAAAAGCATGATTTATATTAAATATATTTTCTAAACCTTATAGTAAAGATGTGCTTTGATCTAATGATTGTTTCTTTTTCCACATGCAAGGGCACGAAGACATTGGGCACTAATCAAAAAGGGATATTTTTTTGGTACATTCGGTTCTACTACTTAATATAATATCATAAAAAAATAATAATAAATAAATATATATATATTATATATATTTCTTTTTGAGGGAAATCAAATCTGAGTGTGTCAAAAAGGGTATGTTGTATCTTGATTGCTTTTGTCCTTATCTCATAATTTATTAAGATCAAAAGTTTCCATTTTTGGCTTGTTTCCCAATTTGTGTCGTGCACTATTGTTGACAGCTATTATTGAGATATTTGGTGTGTACTTTCCAAAAGTGTTTATCCTTTTTAATTGTCAAATAAAGGAATTAAAGATCAAATCCCTACCTTTTCTGTCTTTATATTCGGATTTCCTTGGGCCCAATACTTCGACCGTCTCCATTCTTCTCCTTTTTTGGTGCTTTGTTTTCCCTTGGCAGTTTTTCTTCCATTCTCGTGCTACAATGGTGAGAACCAGAGGGAGTGGCTCTTAGTCTGTCAAGTCAGTGGCTGGTTCGTTGACTGCTTCTCCATCCCTCACCAAGAAGAAAGCTCGGAAGAGTACCTTGTCTCAACCTATCCACATTGATGGTTCCATCACCACGAGCAAAGCCGTGGTCATTCCGGACCTTGAAGCCCCCAAAGTTCCATTTGAACTTCCTCCATCGGCGGCTCCGCTCGCCTCTGTCCCAGGGTCTTCCAAAAGGGGCCGAGCATCTCCATCAGAGGATGTCTCTGATCATGGTCGTGATCCTGCCAAAGCCCATTCTGATTCCTCAGAGTCACCTGATGTGCTTGCACCCAAGAAGAAAAGCAAGGGTTGGTTCCAGGTCTCTTCTTCTCGAAAATCTCCTCGTTCCAAAGGGAATGATCCATCTGATTCCACGCCGAAGGCTTCATCTCCCGTGGGTTCCACTCTTCGTTCCAAGTTTAGGTCAAAGGTAAAGAAAATTCCTCCACCTTGCTCTTCTTCTAAAACTGACCCTTCTTCAGATTGTGTTCCCTCTGATGAAAATTCCCTTGAAGACGACCCCTCTCTTGAGGAAAATGTTAGCTCTGAAGACGAATCTGACCCATCAGAGAACCCTCCTATTTCACCAAAGGGTAAGAAATCTGTGAAAATTCCTGAGATTCGCACCAAATCTCCTTTGGGTCCTAAAGTCTCTCCAGGTTCTTCCTTTAAGGATCACTCTCTGAATTTTTGTTTCAATGACAATGAGAAAAATATGAAGTACTATGTGCATCGTGATTTTATCTGTGAGAAAAAAATTTCATTCTCGGCCCATAGAGTGTTTGGAGTCATAAAAAATGTTGAGGATCGGGGGTGGTTAGGTTCTTTAGCCGGGCTGGATGGTTTTGTTCCTAGAGTTGTTCAAGAATTTTATGCCAATCTCAATGATGATCTGTTTGATATGAAGTCTTTTATGTTTGGACAAGTTTATGTCCGAGGGAATTGGTATTTGTTCAATGCTGCTGAAATTGCCAAGGTTCTTAATTTGCCTATTTCTGTTGATAATGTTGCTGTGGAGTTTAACAAAGATAAGGTGCTTTCGGAGTTGGTGGGACAAAATATGGTTTGGGAACCTCACTCAGTTCTCAAAGTAACCGATCTTACTCATTACTATGTTGTGCTTCACAAATTTTCCACCTCCAATTGGATTCCCACTACTCATACCTCCACCATTACCTTTGACACGGCCTTCTTTCTGTACAAAGTCGGCACTGGTCTCCAAGTTGATCTTGCCTCTCTCATTTTTGACCAGATCACTGCCTTAGGGAATGCCAAAAAGAAAGGTCAATATTTGGTGTTTCCCCATTTGATCTACAAGTTGCTTGATTCTCAAAAGCCTCTTCACTTAGAATATGAGATCTTGACTCCTCCAAGTGCTGGAGCAGACTACAAGCTCAAGAAGGAACCATCATCTGTTAAAGCAACTAAAGGGATTGCTCTTAAGGCTGGCGATGCTGATTCTATTGCTGCTGAACTCGCTGGTGTCAAGGCCACCCTGGAATCTGTTCAAACAGAAGTGATCAGCCTCAAGAGTTGTCTCTCAACCATGGTGTCTCACTTTGCAGCCGGTCCTTCCCTCTGAGTCCATTTCGTTTTATTTTGCTTTTTTCTTTTTCCAATAAATTGTAAAAGAACGCTTTTTTGTGTCTTTTTGGGTTACTCCTTTGGCTTCTTGCTAGACAACAAGGGGGAGTAATTGTGGTTCATTTTGGTCAGTTTATCCTATTTTAAACTATTGGTTCATGTTACATTTGTATTGCTTTTCGCAGGGGGAGTCATGCTATAATTTTTTGATCCTTGTTAATTTGTGGTAATTTTCGCAGGGGGAGCAATCCATTGCTATTTGCTCTAACTTGTCTTGTCTTGCAGGATCTTTTCAAAATAAACTCTTAAAATATTCTTGTCTATCAAGTTTCCAAAGGGGGAGATTGTAAAATCCTTTTTGGCTAAACTTTAATTTAGACAAAATATTTTAATTGTTTAAAGAAAAATCAGTAGCATATCTCCATATTAATTTTCGGTTTTATTGACAAATATTTTCAGCTGGTTTTGTAATGTGAAAAGATCTTTAAGTGTGAATATATTTGTTGCCTTATTTATCTCAAATAATCAATTTTTGGTAAAAATATATTGTGCAAATATCTTGAGATTATTTTAAGGGATTATGTCTATTCTGGAAATAAAGAAGGTGTCGAAAATGAATATGGTCAAAAGAAATGACCATATTCGTTCTGCCAGATAAAACTGATTACGTTGCTGACTCATCAGTTTCCTTTTCTGTCGACACAGAATCCATCTGGCTGGCTGTTTTCCTAAATCAAAGGAATTCGCAAATTGATTTCAAAGATACCAGAATATGATGGCCTTGGACGATTTCCTTGCCTATAAATACCTTGCCAAGGCCTTTGGAATTTTCACCTCTTCCATTTTCAATATTTGTAAACATTATGTTATTTTGAAGAGTGTGTTTATTTGTAGAGATTAAGTTTTTTCACCTTAATCTTTGTGAGAGTGCTGAGTGTACTTGTGGATATCTATCTAGTCCATTGTAATCAGATAGTGTCTATTGTGAACGTGTTCATAAGGATCTTCGGGAGAGGATTTGATCTAAGTCTCACTTCGGGAGGAAGTGTGCACTCGCTGTTCTTTGAAGGGAGTTCAAGAGAATCATCGTTTCATCAAACCAGATTCGTAGAGAAGAGTACAACAAGATTGCGACAATAGTTTAAGAGGGAGTCTTACATTGTTTAAGTCAATGCTTTTGTACACTTTGTTTCTTTACTAATTGGTTTATTCTCTGGGCGTGGCCTCAAGGAGTAGGATATCCGAAAGGGTTTCTGAACCTTGTAAAAATTCGCTGTGTTCTTTAATTTTTACACTGTTTATTTTTTGTGTTCAGTTCTGTCGTGACAAGTTTGGATTCTGCCCTGACAGAACCGTTTTCTGTGTAAACAACTAATTACCATTCCGCATTTTAATTAATTCATTGTTTAATTAATCTGGTAATCACTAAAAACGGAATTTCAAGCTTTCTCATTTTAAGCATTAAAAACACTTGGGAAGTAAGGTTTATAGTGTGTTTTTCGCTATCGAGGTGTAGTTCGGTTCTAGTGCATTCAAAGGTATTCCTATTCCTAGTTCATTTTGTTGGAAATGTGCCCTGAAAGCATATGTAGTAGACATTGTTTTATGAAATAAATAAATAAATTGAATTTGTTATGCATATATTTTATGGACTATATTATTCTGTGATAATATTATGTAAATATCAGGAAAATTCCTAAGTTCATATATGTGATCTCAAACACGTATTGGTACAGGAGGATTGTGTTTGAGATAAATGAACTTGAATAGTTCGCAATAAAATAAAGTTATGGAATCTTTAGATTAATTAATGCAAGTACGATCCACTAGTATTATGAATACATGTGATCTAGATTCAGATCACTAGTGTGTTAAGACACTTTAGTGGAGGTGCTTTATATATTAGAGAATATATAGAACTGGACCAGATATGTTTATTAATACTTAGTTAAATACCGTTTCGAAGTATTAATTAAATATATCAACTGATGATCATATTGATAACTCTACAAAATAGAGTTATTTTACCACTTTTTATGTGCTAATTGTTGCTTAATTCTTCAGTTTTTAATTGATTTATTAAGTTTTTAAGTTATTTTGAATTTATTATGTTTATTTTGATTTTTTATATTTTTTTGTATTTTTATAGTTATTTTGTTGTAAAATATTGTAGTTAATTATTTGAATTATTGTTGTTTAGTTTGAGGTAAAAAATGTTGTATTATTGAAATTAAATGTTAAATATAAATTATGTTATAATTGATATTTTCAAAGAATTAAATTGATTTATTTTATAGTTGAAAATATTTTATTATGATTTATTTTATATTTATTATGTAGGGAATTTATGGCATTTTTGCTCTTGAAAAGAAAGAAAAATAAAGGAAAGGTGGCATATTTAAGGAAAGAAAGGAAGAAAAGAATGGCATTTTTGAGATTGGAAAGAAGCCAACAGGCCCCTCACCAGCCCAAGCCCAAATGCTTCATTGCTTCAGCCAAGCTCCCGGCCCACGCACAGTCCACCCAAGCCTCAGCTGTACCTAGCCGTGTCCTCCATTCAGGCCCCGCCCAGCATTTGCTCAGCTGCCACCCCGTGCCTCCAATTCAGCTCCTGCCTCCCACGCCTCAGCCAGCACCAAATGCTTCCCTTCCCAGCTGCCAGCATTTCCACGGCCTAAGCCTCCCAGCTTCAGCCCACGGTCCCATCTCCTTCAGCAACTGCCTGGCTCATGAAGGCCCATGCCAGACCAAGCCTGCCACCAACAACCACAATAGCTTCTTTTCCCCTTATTGAGCCCAACAAAATGCTTTTGTACCCTTGTCTCTTTGTTTAAAAATACCACACATTTTACCCAAACTTTTTTACACATTTTACTCCAAAACATCATCATTACACCCTAAAATTTATCCCTATTTGCCATATTATTATTAATTCAATTAATTTAATCAATTTAATTAATTTAAATTGATTATTTTAATACTCATTTTTGGCTATAAATAAGGAATTTGGGGTGCATATTTTGGGAGAAGGTTACCATACCACAAATTCTACACATTTCAAAACTTCTCTATTATCTTCATCTTCTTCTTCTTTTTGGTTACTTTTCTATGTATTTTTAGAGGAACAATTTGGGGGTTTCTCCTCCAAATTTTCCTATTTATGTTTGTAATTTTTAGTGTGTATTTGCTATTCTAGTTATGAGTTTCTAATCTTTTTAAGACTATTAAGGTGATGATGAAACAATATGTAACTAGATAGTATTTATTTTGTATGTTGATTTCTCATTTTGTGCAATAAAGTTTATGGATTTTCTTCTTCAAATATTTTCTTTCATCTTAAATATCTTGTATTTTAGATTGTTAGAACATATTTACACTTTGTTCTTCATTAGTGCAAAAACATAATATTCTTTGTGTAAAATGTGTCATTAAATTGTACACATCCAATGCTCAGAACAAAAATATTATGTTTTGCCTTATAAATAATGTTCATTGATTTATTTGTTATTTCATTAGATTGATTTACACTAAATGCTTTGAAATTATAATTTTTAAAAGTAAAGATAAATCCTATATTTTTATAAAAACTTGTGCTTAAATAGAATATCTAATTTGAATAAGTGATGGGTTGATTAATTTCTAATATTACTAAAACTTGGAAATCAATGTACTTATAAATATTATTAAACTTATATTTTGTGGATTCTATTAACTTAATAATCTTTATTTTACTATCTTGATTTCAATTATTAATTTAGTAATATATATTGTCTTTAATTTCTATATTATTGTCTTTTATTTTATTTTCATTATTCAAAAATCTCTTCAATCTTTGGAGCTAGGTTAGAATTTATTAATTTTGGTATAAAATAGTTTTCCTTTTGATTTTAGACAACTCCTTTGGGTTCGATCTCGTGCTTACACGAACACTATATTCCATATACGATTCGTGCGCTTGCAAGTATGAATTTTTAAAAATACCCGTTTTGGGTCAATCACATATACAAATAGATCTTCATCCTGAAGTTACTATGAACTCATGTTTATGTTATATGAGTTCTTTGATTCACTTGTTAGGGTCTGTCAGAATGATCAGTATAGAAACTTTTATTTTTGGAACTCATTAATGTAGATGGCTGGGGACATAGTATACAGATATGGAATCTATGCCTTCTCGCAAGAGATTGAATGATGGTTCTCTTAAGGGTTGACTTTTGGAACTGAAAGGTTATTGAGCTCAAATTCATAATTTAGTTATGAATTAACCTTCACTAGTAAAATCAATGGTACTTAAGGAAACAAGAGATAATTAAAAGGGTAAAATGGTAATTTTATTCCCGATTAATTATAAACCATTATTAGAGGGTCAAGTTGTATGCAATGATTATATCAATGGACGCTTTATGATTATAAAGTACTCAGTAAATGAAATATCTATAATTACAAGAGTGCAGTCTCATATTTATAGTGGAATAATCATGAGATTAATAAATTAAGATTATTTAAATAAAGAGTTTAATTAATAATCTCAAATTTATTGGAGCTTGGAATTATAGGTCCATAGGTCCCCATAGTAGCTCTATCAACACTATTCAAGGTAAGAGTTGATATGAAGGGAAAAATAGTTTAAAGACATATTTAAGAAGAAATTTTTTCTTCAGGCCAAATATGCAATTATATGATAATAGCGATTAATTAATTAATTAATTACAAATTAGTTGTAGTTAACAAAATTAATTAATATTTAATTATTGTATAATTTTGAAATTATATTAAATAATTAAATTAATTTCAAATTTTAATTAAATAATTAATTAATTAGAATTTTCGAAATTATAATAAATTAAATATTTATTTTCGAAAATATTGGATTTAATTAATTGGTAGAATTAATTAAATATCTTTATTTAAGTGGGAGATAATAATCTGATAAATTCAAATTGGATTTGAATTTAAAAGGTTAATATTTATTCAAATAATTAATTATATTTGATCATTAATTAAAAAGATAATTAATTTAAATTTGAATTCAAATTTGAATTAGTTATCAGGTTGTTAGATTTTATCTGACAAAGAAGTTTGAATAAATAATTAAATAAAAATTAAAAAACCAACATCCCTAAAATTAGGGAGACTACACGTGCACACACAGTCCAGTGTAGGGCAAATTCCAAGGATATGATTTTCATTTTTATTTAATTAATTAATGGATAATTCAAAATTTGGTTTTTGGATTTTTTCATTAATAATATAATTAATTAATTAAAAAGTAAATTGTAATATGGTTATAGATTTATTTTTAAATTTGAATATTTTCTTTTAAGTTTGACTAATCATAAAAATATTAAAGTAAGTGAGACAACTCAGTCTATTCACTCTGTAAAAAATAGAACGATAGTTTTCTCTCCTTGAAAAATAAAGAACCAATTCTGAGACCTATTCTCTTGATCTCATGTGTTGAGTAAATCAAGTAGAATCACAAATAAACTATCCTTCATTCTCTAAGTGCCCACACACTTCTTGAGGTGTAGAGAACGCTTTGGAAGATCTTGGTGTGAGTACGTGGGAGCGGCTTGGATAGGAAGATCGTTCTAAATACGAATAGATAGCAATGACACTTGATAGGCTTCAAGAGGTATGATTTCTATTATTATCTTGCTTATGATTAATGTATGTATATTAATGGATCCGCATATTTAAAGGTAGTTTAAATATGTTACAAAAATTTTGTTGTACACTGGGCCAACCCCACCACCATTCCTCTGCGCATTAGGAAACTCGTTCCTAACAATTGGTACCAGAGCGGTCATTAATCTCTGCATACATTAATTACTGTGTGGGCATAATATGCATTCGTATGTTATTGTAATATACGTAAATGGATGGATGTATGTATGATTATAGTTTGTAAGGGTCGTTAATTATATGGTGTTTTGGGTTTAGGAAATGTTCTTAAAATTATAGATGAAAAATGTAAGCCATTTTGGGGCATAGGAATTTTTGTAATTTTAATTTTCTGTGTTAAAATTATTTGAAAAATTCTGTAAGGCCCAAGCCCTGGGTTCCGAGCCCCGAAACCCGAGCCTCGCCCAGCCAAGTGCCCGCACCCCTACGCACCTAGCCTGCGTGCCCCTGTGCACCTGGCCAGTGCGCCCCTGCGCCTCGCCCAGCTGCACGCCTGCGCACCCCTGTACCAGCTGCTGCTGCTCCCAGCTGTGCGCCCCTTGTGCTGCACTCAGCAGCAGCCCGTGTACCCCAGCCGCATGCCCCATGCCGAGCCACCATATGCAGCCGCCCCTAGGGTTTTAAACCCTAGGGCTTGCATCGAAAAATTTTCCATTTAAATTATGGGCTTAATTAAGTTAACCCATTATTAAAAAAAAAATTATTTTGAATTAATTGTATGAGCCCAAATTCAAATCTGGGCCTAATAACTTATCGGGCATCAAACCCAAGTTAATTATTCTTAAAATTTGTTTAAGATAATTAAAATTTATTTTAATTCAAAATTAAATGGATAAGTGGCTTAATGGATCAAGACTACTTGTGAAGGCCCAAAGTTATAGATAGAGATCTATTTAGGTCTTATTTAGTTTCTTACATTTTTTGTGTATAGTTTTGCAAGTGTTGTAATTTTTCTAGAAATACCAAAGACACCCGGCCCACATTTATTTATTTAGCAAGTATTTATTTATTTAAATGTTTGAATGTGATTAAATTGTTTAATACTTTATCATGCATTTTTTGACATGCCATACATATAACCCACACAATATTTAAAATTGTGCATGCATCTCATATGAGTAGAAACATGCCTTAGGATTGTCCTATGTGATTATATGCTGGTCCATATAATAATAAATCTACTTTTCTAACTAGTTCAAGAGCGGAAATAGACTTTAAACGTTGTTTAATTTCTAGTATTTAATAAAATTGTTTTATTAAATTATAAATGATATTCTTAGTAATTATAGCAAAATAAAACAGAACTAATTAGGGCATAGTTCTATATTTTTAATTTTGCTTAATTTGATTAGTAATTATTAGAATATCATTTGGTAAAAATAGATTACTTTATTTTTACAACCAATTAAAAAGCATAGGATGTTTTGAGAAAACACATGTTCTAAAATAGTGAGTGGGAGAGGGAGTTATGACAATAAGTCCCATGGTCTCCATTATTAGTTAGCACCGAGGTAGCATGGAGAGGGCTTCGCGGCACCATTGCTTATGTCCCCCTAAGGAAGGCTTTCGACTGTGTTATTCTCAAGGAAAACTTCTTTTTCAAGAATAGGATTTAATGATGTATTTCAAGTTTGACTGACCCTAAGGCATACTCTTGAGTTAAGTCATTGATCTAAAATAATGGGTTACACTCACAAGGTACATTAGGCTTTCGAGTGGACTAGTGTATTCTTGACCAAACAAGCGGTTGTTTATAAGTCAAAAGAGAAATATTGATTTAAGTTTTCGCTTATGAATTTGAGAACTTGTCTCAAAATTAATTTTGAATTAGTCTGACCTACCCTAAGGCTGGTCCATTAATGTTCAAATTAATTAATCGTGGAATTAGTAATTATTTTTATGTGTTTTTTGTTGCATTCATGCCTCGCGTTTACTATTCCTAAAATAACTGATATTTATTATATGCATAAATTCATTTTGTTTATATATTTATTTTCAGCAATTATGTCTAGCTCAAATCCTGTATCTTCTTTACTTGTTAATGAAAAGTTGACTGGTGAAAACTACATGAAATGGAAATCAAACTTGAACATTGTATTAATATGTGAGAAGACTAAAAAGTCATCCAAAAGCAAAGAGAACAAGAACACTAAAACCTCCAAAAGGAAGACCCCAAAAGGGACTTGCTTTCATTGTGGAGAAAATGGTCATTAGAAGAAAAACTGTCCAAAGTATCTCACTGACCTCAAAGAGAAAAAGACAGGTAAATTTGATTTACTTATGTTAGAAGCTTGTTTAGTGGAAGATAATTCCTCATCCTGGATAGTAGATTTAGGAGCCACTAACCATGTCTTCTTTTCTCTTCCGATTCTTAGTTCAACGAGGAAGCTTGCTGATGGAGAGGTGACTATGAGGGTAGGCAGTAGTCAGATTGTCTCTGCAGCAGTAGTTGGAACAGCCCGTTTGGAATTTGAGAATAATAAATTTCTTGTGTTTAGAAAATGGTTATTATATTCCTGGATTTTCTATAAACTTAATTTCTATTTCTATGTTGCATGAACAAAATTTTAAAATATCTTTTAATAATAATTCGATTGTTATTTCAAGATATGGTTTTAAGATTTATTCTGTAAAATCTATCGATGGGCTTTATAAACTGCAAGCTAAAGAGTAATCTGTAAATAATTCTGAATTATTTAAAACAGCCAATCCTAGATCTATTAAACGAAAAAAGACTGATTTTGATAGTGATACATATATGTGGCACTTGAGATTGGGCCATATTGGTCTAGATAGAATAAATATGCTTGTAAAGGATGGTCCTTTAAGAGAACTATCTATTGGATCTCTCCCTGTTTGTGAATCCTGTCTAGAAGGCAAAATGACCAAGAGACCTTTCTCTGCCAAAGGTTCAAGAGTCACAGAACCACTTCAGCTAGTACATACAGATGTTTGCGGTCCACTTAATGTACAAGAAAGAGGAGGTTATGAATACTTTGTCACTTTTATTGATGATTATTCAAGATATGGTTACCTATACTTAATGCAAAGAAAATCTGAAACTTTTGGAAAGTTCAAAGAATTTCATGTAGAAGCTGAAAAGCAATTAGGTAAGTCACTAAAAGCTCTTCGATCTGATTGAGGAGGAGAGTATTTGGATTTTGAATTCAAGGACCATCTGTGTGAGCATGGCATTCAATCCCAACTCACAGCACCTGGAACGCCACAACAAAATGGTGTTTCAGAATGACGGAACAAAACATTATTAGATATGGTTAGATCAATGATGAGTTTCTCATCATTACCACTGTCACTCTGGGACTATGCAATTCAATGTGCTCTATACATATTAAATGTTGTTCCATCTAAGTCTATCCAAAAGACACCCATAGAATTATGGAATGGTTGTAAACCTAGTTTACACCATTTTCAAATTTGGGGGTGTCCTGCACACGTGCTTAAAGGAAAGACCGGGAAGTTGGAATCACACTCTGAAGTGTGCATGTTTGTGGGATATTCCAAAGAGACCAGAGGTGGAATATTCTATAGTCCAAAAGAAAACAAAATATTTGTATAAACAAATGCAACCTTTCTTGAACATGACTATGTCAATAACCACAAACCTCGCAGTAAGGTTGTTCTGGAGGAGATGGTCTCGAATGAAGTTGCAAAGTCACCAGCAACAACCAATGAAAAACGGAAAGAGGAAACTGCTAGTTCTAGTCAGAATAGTAGTGAACCTCGTCGTAGTGGGAGGGTTAGTAAGCAACCCACATGCTATGAACACGAAGTTCAAATGCTTGTGTCTGACACAAACAAAGACGATCCATTGACATTTAGAGACACAAGGAATGATTTTGACAAGGACAAATGGCAAGAAGCCATGAACCAAGAAATGGAATCGATGTATTCCAATTCTGTCTGGGTTCTTGAAGATCCACCTGAGAATATCAAACCCGTTGGTTGCAATTCAAGAAGAAAAGAGGAGTGGATGGGAAACTAGAGACTTTCAAAGCAAGGCTTGTAGCCAAAGGTTACACACAGAAAGAAGGGGTTGACTATGAAGAAACCTTTTCTTCTGTAGCCATGCTAAAATCCATTCGTATACTCTTGTCCATAGCTGCGTGCATGGATTATGAGATTTGGAAAATGGATGTCAAAACACCTTTTTTGAATGGCTACCTTGATGAAACCATTTACATGTCTCAACCAAAAGGGTTCGAGTTAAAAGGTCAAGAGCAAAAGGTTTGCAAGCTTCTTAGGTCCATTTATGGACTCAAACAAGCTTCTAGATCTTGGAATCTTAGATTTGATGACACAATTAAAACGTTTGGTTTTGAACAAAACGTTGACGAACCTTGTGTCTATAAACAAATCAAAGATGGCGTAGTAGTATTCCTCGTTCTTTATGTTGATGATATATTACTGATTGGAAATGACGTAACATCATTATCAAAAGTAAAGAACTGGTTAGCTAAACAATTCCAAATGAAAGATTTGGGAGAAGCCAAGTATGTTCTGGGCATTAAGATTCTTAGAGATAGACAGAACAAAACTTTGGCATTGTCTCAAGCAACATATATCGATAAGGTGCTAGAACGCTTTAATATGGAAAACTCCAAAAAGGGTGATATGCCAACCCGTTCTGGAGTATTCCTTTCCAAAGAGCAGTGTCCCAAAACACCTCAGAAAGAGGAAGACATGAGACAATATCCCTATGCCTCAGTAGTAGGCAGTCTAATGTACGCCATGTTGTGTACAAGACCTGACATTTGTTATGCAGTAGGGATAGTCAGCCATTATCAATCCAATCCTGGATTGAGTCATTGAACTGCAGTAAAGAATATTCTCAAGTATCTTAGAAATACCAGAAATAGATCTTAATCCTGAAGTTACTATGAACTCCTGTTTATGTTATATGAGTTCTTTGATTCACTTCTTAGGGTCTGTCAGAATGATCAGGCTAGAAACTTTTGTTTTGGGAACTCATTAATGTAGATGGCTGGGGACATAGTATACAAATATGGAATCTATGCCTTCTCACAAGAGATTATATGATGGTTCTCTTAAGGGTTGACTTTTGGGACTGAAAGGTTATTGAGCTCAAATTCATAATTTAGTTATGAATTAACCTTCACTAGTAAAGTCAATGGTACTTAAGGAAACAAGAGATAATTAAAAGGGTAAAACAGTAATTTTATTCCCGATTAATTATGAACCATTATTAGAGGGTCAAGTTGTATGCAATGATTATATCAATGGACGCTTTATGATTATAAAGTACTCAGTAAATAAAATGTCTATAATTATAAGAGTGCAGTCTCATATTTATAGTGGAATAATCATGAGATTAATAAATTAAGATTATTTAATTAAAGAGTTTAATTAATAATCTCAAACATATTGGAGCTTGGAATTATAGGTCCATAGGTCCCTATAGCGGCTCTATCAACACTATTCAAGGTAAGAGTTGATATGAAGGGAAAAATAGTTTAAAGACATATTTAAGAAGAAAATTTTTCTTCAGGCCAAATATGCAATTATATGATAATAGCGATTAATTAATTAATTAATTACAAATTAGTTGTAGTTAACAAAATTAATTAATACTTAATTATTGTATAATTTTGAAATTATATTAAATAATTAAATTAATTTCGAAATTTAATTAAATAATTAATTAATTATAATTTTCAAAATTATAATAAATTAAATATTTATTTTCGAAAATATTGGATTTAATTAATTGGTAGAATTAATTAAATATCTTTATTTGAGTGGGAGATAATAATCTAATAAGTTCAAATTGGATTTGAATTTAAAAGATTAATATTTATTCAAATAATTAATTATATTTGATCATTAATTAAAAAGATAATTAATTTAAATTTGAATTCAAATTTGAATTAGTCATCAAGTTGTTAGATCTTATCCGACAAAGAAGTTTGAATAAATAATTAAATAAAAAATGAAAAACCAACATTCCTAAAATTAGGGAGGCTACACGTGCACACACAGTGGCGTGTAGGGAAAATTTCAGGGATATGATTTTCATTTTTATTTATTTAATTAATTAATTAATTAATGGATAATTCAAAAATTGGTTTTTGGATTTTTTCATTAATAAGATAATTAATTAAAAAGTAAATTGTAAAATGGTTACAGATTTATTTTTAAATTTGAATATTTTCTTTTAAGTATGACTAATCAGAAAAATATTCAAGTAAGTGAGACAACTCAGTCTATTCGCTCTGTGAAAAATAGAACGATAGTTTTCTTTCCCTGAAAAATAAAGAACCAATTCTCAGGCCTATTCTCTTGATCTCATGTGTTGAGTACATCAAGTAGAATCACAAATAAACTATCCTTCATTCTCTAAGTGCCCACACACTTCTTGAGGTGTAGAGAATGCTTTGGAAGATCTTGGTGTGAGTACGTGGGAGCGGCTTGGATAGGAAGATCATTCTAAATACGAAATGATAACAAGGACACTTGATAGGCTTCAAGAGGTATGATTTCTATTATTTTCTTGCTTATGATTAATGTATGTATATTAATGGATCCGCATATTTAAAGTTAGTTTAAATATGTTACAAAATTTTTGTTGTACACTGGGCCAACCCCACCACCATTCCGCTGCGCATTAGGAAACTCGTTCCTAACACATTTCTGTATGTTTCATTAGTTTCTTATAGTTTTCTTTACTCAAATCCTAACTCATTGTTTTTCATTATCTTGGTTAGGTATTTAAGTTCTTTGAACTTAAGATTTCTTGTCGGTAAGTTTCTTGTCGGTGGTTTAGTCCCTTGTCATCATCTCTTTTCTTTAGAATACTCAGATTCTTATTGTTGGTGTTAGGAGCGTTCCAAATCCCATCCTTGTTCTCATAAATCCCAGTATTGGTAAGGAAAATAGGATAGAATTTTATATGTTTATATGATATGTTTATATGTTATGTTATGTTATGTAATGTTATATTATGTATGTTGACAGACTTGAGCATATGACTTGTATAGCTAACAAGCCCCAATAATTTATGGGCATATGACTTGCTTAGCTTGCAAGCCCCACAAATCTATTGGGCATATGACTTGTTTAGTTAACAAGCCCCAAGTAGTAAATTGACCATTGTAGTAGTATATGACATATGTTTATAGTATATGTTTATGATATGTTTATGTGTATGTTTTATGTTTTTAGTATATTTTCCTTGCTGGGCATTAGGCTTATTCCTTTATTTTTATGTATGCAAGAAAATAGTTATGGCGGCGGAAGGATTCTTGGCAGCTTGGGGTTGTGTATTAAGGAAGAATGGATTCGGTGGATTGTGTGAACGATTCAAGGACGACGTTGTTTTCAGTCTTTTTAATTATGTTTTCTATGTATTCTCCGCACTTGGTTTTGTAACAAATTTTAATTAAGTTAAAGTTATGTTTTATTTTTAAAACATGGGATCCCATACCCCGAATTTATGTATTTCAACATTTCCTTTATAGTTTCTTTTATAAAGTTATGAATGTTTTATATGTATGTTTTCTTAAGAATAATGTTTATGTATAGTAGTTTTAATGGTCCAAAGTCTTAGAATTAGTTGGATCATTACAGTTGGTATAAGAGAAAACGGTTCATTCGCATGAAGTTTTCCTTGATACACACACTCAAGCTCCAAATTTAACCGCCAAGTAAGTGTTTAAGTTATAGTTATTATGTTTATATGTATAGCTAATGATTTTAGCCTTTATGTTTTCAGTTAAGAATGAACGGAGCATTAACTTATGAGGATATCCGAGCCCTTTAGGCCTTAAAAAGGATTAGAGAACCAAGAAACACCGTAGGAGCACTAGAAAGAATCACTTGGAGACTACTTTTATTCCACAGGGAGATAGGTCACCTCCAAGAAACTAAGTAGATTATGATGAGATCAACGGAGCAATACGTTTTAGTAATTAGACTTTTTAAAGATTATCCAACTGTGATGGCAGCTTTAGAAGATATATGAGAGACGATAGATGATGAAGATGAATTACCGGTAGCTATGAGATATTATTTTCTCATACTTAGGTTCACTTCTAAAATGGAATTTAAATTAACCAATGAGCAAAAATATAGAATTTTTACGAATGTTCCTCGAGGGCATTTTGAGGCTCAAGATAATGATGATTACAAAGAGATAGATGATGATATGTTAGATGACGGATCAGATGTAGAAGATCTCAATTTTTAGAATAGATTAGTTTCCTTGTTTATTTTATTTATTTTCATTTGTGATTGTAAATAGTGAATTTTTTTTCCAAATAAATATCAATGTTATTTTGATGACATATATGAGTTTGATTTTCCTTTGCAATCATAATAAATAATAAAATTAATGAATAATGACTAAGTTTGGTGAGGGTGGATACAAATCAATGAATTGGGTTCTCTATATTGAGAGTTAGGGGGCCATAATAGTGGGAACGATTTTACTGATCCCAACCCTCCCTCAATATGGTTAACTTTGGGACAACGACGAGTTTCGAGCCTGAGAATTAAGTCATATAGGATGATTAGAAACAGACTTAGAAAATAATAAAGATGGCTCATTTTTCTATGTATAGAAACCCACTCTAATAATAAAGAAGGCTTATATAACTTTCATTAGAAACCATAATTTATAAGTCCGAGTTATGTTTGTTTAGATTAAGTTTTTGCCTTAGAGCCTATTGGAGTAAAGTTCTAACATGTTTTTCTCAACTGTTAGAACTCTGTTGAAAGATGTCACTCCGAAGGTCTGCTCGCAACAATGCTAATGTCTCCAATGCTGCTCTTGAGAGTAATAAAGCCCCTCCCGTTCACAGAATGGGAGTGTGTGCTACTACCAACCGAAATGCGCCACCACCGCCGCCGCCGGTTGACAACACTGCGAAAATTACAAGACTGTGACAACAAGTTGAGGAACTATTGCAGCAACAGCGACAACAGGCTCAGCCTCAGACTCAACCTCCGCCACAGCCTTAGCAAATGGCTCAAGCACTCCATTAAGTTGGTCCATATGGGGGATGGCCAGTGGAAAACTATGCGCCATACCCAGCTCAACACATGGAGCCAGTTTATGAGTGGTTTCGTAAGCAACACGCTCCGAACTTTGAAGGGACTACAGACCCCTTCGAGGCGGAAGAATGGCTCAGAAATGTGGAGCAAATCCTGACGCACATTAATCTCGGCAACACGGACCGCATATCTTGCGTTTCATCTTTGCTCAAGAAAGATGCTAGAATATGGTGGGACGTAGTTCATCAGACTCATGATGTTGCCACCATGACTTGGACCCAATTTTTGGAGCTATTCGACAAAAAGTACTACAATTCGGCAGTCATCGCTGCAAGAGTCGAGGAATTCATTGGTCTGAAGCAAGGGAGTTTATCAGTGGCAGAATATGCTCGGCAGTTCGATCGATTAGCTAAGTTTGCACCAGAAATGGTTCCAACTGACTTTCTGAGGGTGACCAAGTTTGTTAGAGGACTTCGACCGATGATTGAGCTAGGGGTTAAGCTAGCAAACCCAGTAAATACTACCTCTGCCGATGTTATAGAAACGACAATAGAAGTAGAAAGGCTTCAGGAAAATGTTAGTAAAGAAGAATCCATTAAGCCTGAGCCTAAATAGCAGAGTCAACCTCAGACTAGTCGGAACAACAACCACAACAACAACAGCAATCAGTCCAGCAACAACAATAACGGTCAGAAAAGAAGGCATCCTGACAATAAGCAGTCTGATAGTGATAAAAGGGCATGGACGAATAATGGAGGTAATAGGCCGGGTTATGTAGAATACCTGCAATGTGCTAACTATCAGAAGAAACATCTTGGTGAATGTCGGGCAAACATCTTGGAGTTCTTGAGTTCAGCTCTCAACGAAAGCACCAAAATAGTGACCCACGATTTAGTCAACGACATGGAGTCACGAAAAATGACAAGAATTATAGAATTGAATATAAGAATTAAAATGAAATAATGGTTTTATAGTGGTTCGACCCCAAAGATTGGTAATAACCTACGTCCACTTAGTGTTTTTATTGATGTAGACTCAAAAACTTGCGATCAGCGAACTAGGGTTCACTAAGTTTCACAAGCTCCAAAGTTGAATACAAAAATCTTGTAT
Source organism: Humulus lupulus (assembly GCF_963169125.1). NCBI lineage: Eukaryota > Viridiplantae > Streptophyta > Magnoliopsida > Rosales > Cannabaceae > Humulus > Humulus lupulus. The sequence continues at coordinate 52,819,653 of NC_084799.1, forward strand.
AAAAGCACTTGTTCAATTTGAATAAAAAATATTGCACGTCAAATAAATGAATCACATGAGTCTTATTTATAAGATCAAGGATGTACATATGGGCCATCCTTAACTTGCGTTACAAGCATAACCAAATAGTATCATAAATAATGATATTTACATATAAAAACAATCAAATATCTTGGAAATATCTAACTCATAACTATTTATGAGAATGTCTCGATTCATTGAGCAGCTTTGGTCGTATGCATCCGCACATCTTCTTTTTAGCTACTCAGCATATTCCTTGCGCCTATCGAGCAAATTTAATTTCCTCTTGATAGCTAGTCATGTGTTGTTCATGTGCCTCTTAAACATGCCACATCATCATGCAAATATTTTAGGGAAACAATTAGAAATATACCATTTTAGAGAAAATGTTCAGTAAGGCCTTGTCAAAACATGCAATTTGGACCCAATAGTTTAAAATAAAAATATAGTGTCTTTATGCATTCTTGAAAATAAAATAAAATATAAAGTCCCACTGTGACGTAATGAAAACATAAACCATAACATAAAAGTTCATAAACTTTCTTGGCGTTCAACTAGATCGTTATTCGCTCGTAGACACCTCGCGTTATACATGCCTAGACATCGAAACTCCCCACATCACAGTGCGTGCCAAGAAGAAATCCTATTGCCTACCTGAAAGGAGAAAAGTAAGGGGATGAGCTAAAAGCCGAGTAAGGAAGTACAAACAAAAATACAATAATTTACAAGAAACACAAAACAATCTACTTACATGTCGTAAAATCATGGCATATCAAAATAAATGATAATCATAGGACTTCATAAACATAAGCATAACCATACATCATGTGATCATGGCAGCCCTATTGTCCATGTCACATCATGAGGTAACCAGTAAAAGCATAAACCGGTAAACCTCCTCTATAAGGTAAACAGGAACTCTGGTCCTCGAATAACCTTGGCGTGTCCGCCCTATGAGTTACTTTATATCCTTAGTACCTCCTTTGTTGTGTCGCATTTAGCACACTATCAACCTATTACTTTTAATACAACATACAAAAAGATATACAACAACTCATATCATAACATAGTAATTCATACTTTTCATAACACATTAGCTTACCATAGCTCATACTTTTCATAACACAATATCTCTAGCAACATATTAGCTCATACTTTTCACAACATAATTCATAGAAAATTCTAGCTAACTTCCTTACCTCAAGTCCAAGCAAAAATAAAGTGCGGGATACTTCACAACAAGCATAAAATCACAATCAAACGTCCGTCTTAATATCAAGTAAGATTACACATGCACAACATACATACCACATGCACATGTGGCACATGTTGCACCACACTATAAATATCCAATAATGTCACATAAAATCATATAAAAAAAATAATTTCAAGCCTACTAGTAAATCTGCAATGTTTGTAAAAATCACGCACTTATTCAAATGGCGTATATTTGAACGTAAAACTTAGCTTGCGTGTAACATGCATACATGGGATGGTTCTTAAAACTTGCTTTGAAGTTGACAATATTTATTAATTTATTTTCTTTTAAATTTCACAAAAAGTCAGCAAGCGTAAAATAAATAGCCAATTTAATTATTACTACTTTATTCATTTAAATCATGCATTTGCTATCCATAAATTTTATTACAAAAATTTAATTTACTAAAATAATTATTTAGCTCTAATTGTATAAAATAATAATCTCATTTATTTCACAACAATCCCTTTTTATCTTAGCAAATAAAATAAATAATAGGATGTGACATATTAAATTCTTTTTTTTTTAAATAACATTTCTAGATCACAAAATTTTACATTTATGTCATAAATATATAAAAGTTGGAAAAGCCCAACTACATTCCCATTTATTAAATAAATTCTTGGGTCACCTTTTTTTTTTAAAACATAATTTTACTTAATTATTTTGTAAATAAAAACTGCATAAATATAAATGAGAAAAAAAAATACCCATTTAAAGTTTGGAAAAATCACATTTAACATATATAAATATTAAGACATAAATTATTAAGACACATATTTGATATCTTTTAATTAAAAGAAATTTTTCCATGAAACTAAATAAAATCAGCAAGCATGTCATCACATAGATTTCAATTAATCAAGTGTAGTGCACCAATTTTTTTTAATTAATTTTGTGGTCTATTTTATTATTAATTTTTGAGTGTTAGGAAATTATTTTTAATTGTTTGAATTGGTTGGTAGAAATTATGTGAAATTAAATTTGTTAATTATTTCATTTGTGAATTCATGAGTTTTGGTTGTGTGCACCAATGTGCATGGTTAGTAGAGACGCACTTGAGCACTTGTGTGTGTGCATGTGCATGTGCATGGTATGCATGGTGAGCATGCATTAGTTTTCTATGCTTATTGTATTTTTCTTTTCATTTATTCATTATTATTATTATTATAAAAAGAGAAAATAAGAAAAATATAAAGGGGTAAGTTATTAGTAGAATTGTACCCATTTTTGGAAGGTTGAAAATTGGGAAATGAAGTGTGAAAGGGCCATGCATGGCCGTGTATAGAGAGGGAGAGAGTGAGGGTGGTGTGTGTAAATGGAGAAAAGGGAGGAAAGGAATTACCTTTTTGAGTAAGAATTGGAAGAATTAATGTGCATCTGTGTGTATGTTGGACGTGAGGTAGAGAGACGGAAGGAGAAATGGGGTTATTTTTAGGCAAGAAATAAGAGATCAGATTTGGGAAAGTTTTCCATTCCCACTAGGAGGTTAGGGTTCGGCTTGGAAGAAAGAAGGAAAGAGGAGGAAAACCTCTCGGTTAATTTGGAGTGTTGGTTGATCACCTAGAGAGAGACGGAGGAGAGAAGGACTCTTGAGGCTAGGAGAAGAGGAAAAGAAGAAGGAAGAAGAAAGGGATTAGGGTTCGAAATCCCTAGGGTAAGCACTTGATTCATGGTGGTTTTGTTAGTTTCTACTTCTTCATAAATCTAAGGGCATTTTTGTTGTTATTCTTTTCTTTCTTGTTGTGGAATTCAAAACCCTAGGTTGTTCAAGAGGGTGGCCATTTGTTTTTGAGTTCTTGATCCCTATCAAAGGAGGTAATGGAAATCTCCAGCTTTGTTGTTGTGATGAATCTTGGTTTATGATTTTAGGTGTTGGTTGTAGTTTTGAGAAGACATAATTTTTATATACTATAATATGTTGATTTTGGTAGTTTTGATGGCGGTTTCGGCCAAGCATGTGTAGAGGATTCTCATTATTTTTTATTTTATTTTATGTTGCTATGTTGAACACATGTTTTAGGGTTCTTATAATTTCTCTCTTGAACTTTGATAATCACACTTGTAGATTTGAGAGATGGTTATTATTTAAAAAAAAAAAAAAAAGGAAGCGTGGTGAGTTTAAATGATGAATCTTGTTATTGAACTCTATGTGTATTTTGGCCTAGAGTGTTTAAATGGGATTGTGAGTGTAGTTGATTTTGTTGTTGATTTTTTGCTTGTTAATTTAACCTTGATATTAGAAACATGATCATATTGGTGTTGATGTTGCATCATCTAGGGTTTTCGAAACATCCTTGTGAGAGTCCTATGTATATATGGTCATTAGTATTTTAATTATAGTGATCTAATTGTAAGAATGAAAAGATGATAATAGGTGCATTCTAGGGTTTGAGTTTGGATTTGTTGTTTATTGAGCATGAAGGTTTCAGCTATGGGTGTATATTGTGGCCTAGACTTGTTTGATTTATTGTTGTTAGTGTTACATGATTAAATATGATGTGGGGTGCATATGAGCATATGTTTTACATCTATGCTTGTTGTTTTTTTAGTATCCATTCTTTAGAAAATTATAAATGATCTAGCAAATGAACCAATCATGTTTTGTAATTCACCTTTTAAAACAAAGACAAGAAAAATGGGTAAATTTCACATGTAAATATTTATTCTTCCTTCAATCAAATGCATTTTTTTTTTATATATATATAAAAGTTGTAAAAGAAAAACTATACCATTTTTATGCTTGTAAATTGATTATTTAAAATTTATGTAATAAAACACTTGCTGGAATTTTGGTTTATTAAGAGAAAATGTCTTTTAAATAAGATAAGTAAAACATGTGCTCAAATTAATTAAGTCTTATATTTTATACATGATACATGTGATTTTTCCACACTTTAAATATATATTTTCTCATTTATAATTATGCAATTTTTTATAATAAGTAAAATTATTTTTTCTAAAAGTGATCAAGAAATTCATTGTAATTGTAAGTAACTACAAAATTTGTCACATTTTTTTTATTTGTTATTTAATAATAAATGGGATTTATTATTTTATGAGAAATTAAAAGCTAATAAATTATTTTAGTAAATTAAATTTTTGTAATAAAGTTTTTGAATGACAAATATGTGGTTAAAAGAAATGATGAAGTAATAATTAAGTGGTAAATTATTTATGCTTGCGGAATTTTTAATAAAAGGCAATGACATGAGCATGTAGAAGTTATCGACTTTAAACGTTAAATTTTAAGACCACTCTCACGTATGCATGTTACATGCAAGTGTATTTTTACATTCAAACATACGCCTATTATTCAAACATATGATTTTAATTTTGTAACCATGAATGATTGATTGGTAGAATAAGCATTATTCTATTATGATTTTATGTTGAATTATTGTATGTTTAACATTGTAGTGCAACTTGTGCCACGTGTGCATGGCCCATGCACACGTGAGGTATGCATGTTGGGCATGTGTATTCTTACGTGATTTTATAGACGAATGTTTGATTATAATTATAGGCTCATTGTGATGTATTCACACTTTACTTTGCTTGGACATGAGGTATGGAAGTTAGAATTTTATATTATGCTATAAAAGATATGACTTGTTATGTTGCAAGAAATAAAGTGTTATGGAAAGTTTAAATTCTATGTTTTGATATGCCATGATAAGTCAAGTGTTATGAAAAGTGTAAATTCTATGTTTTGATATGTTATGATAAGTCAAGCGTTATGGAATGTGAAATTTCTATGTTTTGATGTGAACTGTGACACATGCACTTGTATGATGAACGAAAGAAAAGGTTGCTAGCGTGTTGAATGCAACGCAACAAAGGAGTTACTAAGGCTATGACATAAGTCAAACGGTGGACGTGCCGAGGTTATTCAAGGACCTGAGATCCTATTTACCTCATAGAGGAGGTCTTACCAGCTTATGTTTTTACTGGTTACCTCAAGATGTGACATGGACAATAGGGGTGCCATGATCACAAATAGTATGAAAATGATTATGATGTGTGATTGTGATGTATGACTATGATTACGTTTATGATTATAAACTATGAGTATGAAGATGATATGTTTTTCCCTAAGTTATGATATATTCTATTCTTGTGTTTTCTTTGATATTGTTGTAATTGTTATACTTCCTTACTGGACTTTTAGCTCACTCCATTACTTTCCCCCTTTCAGGTAAACAATAGGGTTTCTCCTTGGCACGCACAATGATGTGGGGAGTTCCGACATCTGAGTATGTATGGTGTGGGGTGTCCTATGAACGAACAACGATCAAGCTGAGCACCAAGAATAAAAGAACCTATGTTACGATTTTTATTTCAATTACGTCAGTGGGACTTAAAATTTTATTTCATTGCTAAATATTGCATAAAGACACATTATTTTTATTTTTTCAACTATTGGGCCCAAACTTGCATGTTTTATCAAGGCTCCACTAAGTTTTTCCTTTTAATGGTATTTTTCTAATAACTATGACTTGAGCGACGTTTTTATAAGAAAATAGAATTATGGCGGCTTTATCTCAAGTTTGGAAAAGAACTCCCACTAAGTACTTTTTCAAAAAAAAAACTTAAGCATTCTTGAGTTCCAAATTTTACAACTTTTAAAAATAAAGTTTCAGCACATGTCATATTAAAAAGTGCAAGAACACGTGTACAAAAATTACACATTTTTATCATTTTAAATTATAACATGAACTCAAAACATAGTTTACTCTCTTTTAAACCATTTTTTGCAAATTAACATTCTAAAACAATAAAAATCAGCAAGCCTAAAAATCACTTAATATTCCAACAATGCTCATAGTTCCATTTTAAACAAATTTAACAATTCACCCTAACATGTTTCTATACTTTGTACATCTTATTATTACAATTAGCATGCAAAACTAACAACACCAAAATTGTTATCTATAAGCTCTCATATCTCAAAATAACAATAAGCCTTTTTAATAGATCTTGCACAAAATCATATACCAATATTAAGCCAAAACTCAAATCAAATTTCTTAAAATCATATGAACCCAAAACAAAATACAACAACAAATAATTCTAACATGCTTTCTAAGAACAAGATAAAAGAAAGATTCAACAACAACATAATGACCATAACCCTAGCTAAAACCCATAGGCAATTAGAACCCCAAATAAATCTTTCAAACTCACAACAACAGCCTTAGCATGCTTCCAAATAGACATCATCATCAATTACATCAGGGATTCTCATCTCCAATCATCAATCTCCTAACCAAAACAAAAAATCACCAAACATAAGCATATATTGCCAAAACATTAAGTATTACAAAACACAACCAAGAATCACATCATCAACAAACAAGGGTTGAGAGAAAAACCATTACCTCCCTTGATTTTTGTAATGCCCTGGTTACTCCAAGACCGTTACTGTGAGTTTTGAACCGTGCTTAACTCGCTAATCGAGTCATTTGGTTATAAACGTGCATCTAGGTATTATTAATAGGCTAAGGTGAAAAACTCGATCAAAAGGAAAGGATATATTTTATTTAAAACATAAAATAGAACATGGGCCCATTAGAGCGTTTACAAGTTATTTACAACTCAAAATGGTCATTACAGTGTAAAAATTCAACCCACCGACCTAAGAGGAAAAAATAGGGTTAACCCCTAGTTCCTCTGAGAAACACCTTGGTCGTGGTGGTCAAGCAGCCGCATATGTGCACATCGCCACCTAAGCTCTCCACTCAAGGTTGGGTGAGCTTTTCTTTCCCTTTACCTGCACCATATAACACCTGTGAGCCAAGGCTCAACAAGAAAACTGTGGTCAAGCAGCCGCATATGTACACATCGCCACCTAAGCTCTCCACTCAAGGTTGGGTGAGCTTTTCTTTCCCTTTACCTGCACCATATAACACCTGTGAGCCAAGGCTCAACAAGAAAACTCATTACTGCATGTATATAATATTAAATGATGATCATGATAATCATACATAGACTATAGCCCTAAACAGATGAGTGAATATCACTTCAAGATTCTAGTAACCATACTGGGGCTTGTAGCCCTAATAAGATAATATCAAGATTCTGATAATCATGTTGGGGTGAGTAGCCCTAATCAGATGAGTGAATGATGAGCAAGTCACTAGTTTAAACCAGATGAGCGGTTAATGAGTGAGTCACTATCTTGAACCAGATGAGTGACTATGGAGTCACAAACTTGAATCAGATGAGCGATTGATGAGTGAGTCACTAGTTTGGGCTCTGCACCCTTAGCCATGTGACGATGCAGTCACCTGGGCCTTCTGGCCCTGGCTCTAAGTAACTAGCCATTAGGCTAGACAAGCACTTTTAGTTTTCATCGAACTTGAGTTCGGTCAAGCATTAATGCTCATTATGAGTCATTCAATGCTTATGTTGATTAGATCTAATCATTTCGGCTTATGTTGAACACATCAATGACTTTCTTGACTCTTAAGCCAATACCATACGGCTCGTGCCGATTTCTGACACATGGGTCAGTGCCATACACAAGTAAGCAAGATTTGCTAAGCATTTGATATGCAATCAATGTCCACATATACATCACTCAACATGCCTCAATAATAACCATGCATGTCACATATGAGGTGCAGTTTTCTTACCTCTGGTTCGAGAGAGAAATAATACAAGAACGACCCTTAAGAATGATCGATTCCTTAGCGGTCACCTAGTCATAACCAAATATACCCTCCATCAATGAAAATGAGAAATGAAAGCTGCTTGACATAAACCTCACTCCCGAGACCTTGAATCGTACCCAAAATGATGAGTAGATTCGATCCCGAGCCTTAGGAATTGAAACCCCTACCCAAAAATCCTCAAAAGTGCTCAAAATAAAAATCAAGAAGAATAGGGTAGCACTACAGTGCTGCCCCCCTAGCACCCCAGCGCTACAAGCAGGGAAGTTTACCCTGGCTAGCGCTATGCGCCCTCCTTTGGGCGTTGTGCGCTACGACCAGGCTGAACTACCCTGGTTTTTCCCTCCTTCAATTCTTCCATTTCCAACCTTAAAAACATGCTCCCAAACCTCATCCAACTCCTAATTGACCCCAAATACCCTACATACAAGTCCTAGGCATCATAACCCAAGCAACCCTTGCCAAAACCTCCCATCAATTCTCATTATCAACCATTAAAATCCAGCTAAAAACCAAAATGAAAACAGAGCAAAACCAGAGTTTTAATGGCTAGAAACTTACCTCAAGCTTAGTATAGAACCCTTTTCAATGGTGGAACAGAACCCTAAGCCCTCAAGACTCACTTCCCTAGATTGATTCCTCAAAGGGAGCTAAAAAATCCAAAGAGAAAAGGAGAAGAAATGGTGTTCGGGAGAAGAAGAGAACGTACTATGTTTTGGATAAGTTTCTACAACTATCTTAGTTCACATATTTCCCTTAGGTAAAAAGACAATATTGCCCCTAAGCTTAATTAAAACCCTAAACAGCCACCAAGGGAAAAATCGTCCTTTCCAGCCTATCTCGTTAATTAGAATTAACACCATCCAATACCCGTTATTCCCAATATTCTCAAATACTAGTAAATCATACCCCATTACCCTCTAATTTTCGGTAATGATCTAATCACCAAATTTACCCCGAGACTCACCCCGAGCCCCGAAATCAACCCCGTTATGACCAAACCGCTAACTAGTATTCAAAGATCGTCTCATGTCGAATGTCTCGAACAAATCCACATTATAATGTGGCCTCATCAATGATTCACCAACATGCATGTAAATACACAATTATGCCTTCAACAGGCCAAATTACCAAAATGCCCCTATAATGAAATGTGGACCCACATGCATGCATTTAACATCATATAATAATATAATTCACATAACACATGCACATAATCATTTATTGGCATAATAAATCAATTATTGCCCTCCCGGCCTTCTAAGCCAACCATTAAACCTCATTAAGGATTTTGGGGCATTACAACTATCCCCTCCTTACAGAAATTTCGTCCTCGAAATTTACCTGAACAGCTCGGGATACTGATTCTGCATATCTGACTCCAGCTCCCAGGTCGCTTCCTCGACCTTGATGTTCCTCCATAATACCTTAACCAAAGGTATCATCTTATTCCTGAGGACCTTGTCATTTCTGTCAAGTATCTGGACTGGTCGTTCCTCATAGGAGAGATCTGCCTCAAGATCCAGATCGTCGTAGCTCAAAACATGAGTCACATTAGATACATATCTCCGAAGAGCTAAAACACGAAACACGTTATGCATGACTGACAATGCCGGTGGTAAGGCCAACCTGTAGGCCACCTGAACAATCCTCTCCAGGATCTCAAATGGACTTACAAATATAGGGCTTATCTTTCCCTTCTTCCCAAACCTTCTCACCCGTTTCCATGGCGAGACTCTAAGGAAAACGTAGTCTCCCACTTGGAATTCCACGTTCATGCACTTGGGATCTGCATAACTTTTCTGTCTACTCTGAGAAGCAAGCATTTGAGCTTACAACATCTCATAAGGTGCTACTCCAATGTTCGAATGATAACTGTTCTTGTAGGAAAACTCTATCAAAGGTATATACTTACTCCAGGATCCACCAAACTCCAGCACACATGCTCGAAGCATGTCCTTTAATATCTTAATCGTCCTCCCAGATTGTCCATCTGTTTGAGGATGATAAGCAGTATTGAACTTCAACTGTGTTCCCTTGGCCTTCTGTAAACTCCCCCAGAACTTGGAAGTAAAATTGGGGTACCGATCTGACACGATCGACCTCAGTGCTCCATGGAGGCGCACGATCTCCCTCACATAGAGATCTACGTATTGGTTAACTGTATAAGTAGTCCTCACTGGTAAGAAGTGAGATAATTTGGTGTAGTGATCCGTAATAACCCAAACTGAATCATGCTGCCCAACAGTCCTGGGTAACCCCACCATGAAATCCATCGTGATGTCCTCCCATTTCCATTCTGGGATGTCCAGAGGCTGCAATACTCCACTACATTCCTCTTCATCCCAGGCCGCCAATAGAATGATCTCACATCCTGGTACATCTTCGTGGTTCCTGGATGCAAAGAATAAGGAGTAGTATGAGATTCATCCATAATCTCCCGTCTCATAGCAGTGTCTAACGAAACACATATCCGACCCTTGTATCTCAACAAGCCCATCTCAGAAACTGTATAATCTCTGGACACTCCAGCTAAAACATCCTCTCTGATCTTGATCAGTTGTGGATCACTCAATTGACCCTCCTTGATCATTTCCAACAGTGTAGACTGTAGCATAATATTGGCCAACTGCCCCACCAGCAACTCTATACCAGCTCTGGTCATATCTTCTGCTAATTCTCTGGCTATCAGGCTCGCACTATAAATCTATCCCGGACCCTTCCGGCTCAAAGCATCAGCTACCACGTTGGCCTTTCCTGGATGATACAATATCTCACAATCATAATCTTTCACTAACTCCAGCCAACGCCTTTGTCTCATATTCAAGTCTTTCTGTGTAAAGAAGTACTTCAAGCTCTTGTGGTCAGTATAAATCTCACATTTTCCCCCATAAAGATAATGCCTCCATACCTTTAGTGCAAAGACCACAGCTGCCAACTCTAAATCATGAGTGGGATATCTTTGTTCATACTCCTTCAGCTGACGTGAGGCATAAGCAATCACCTTTCCTGCCTGCATCAACACACAGCCCAAACCTTGATTTGAGGCATCACAGTATATCACAAACTTCTCCTGATCTGATGGAAGACTCAGAACTGGAGTTGTAATCAACCTCTGTTTCAGTTCTTGGAAGTTGTTCTCATCCCTGTCTGACCACACAAACTTCTGATTCTTGTGTGTCAGCTCAGTCAAAGAAGTAGCAATCTTACAGAACCCTTCCACGAAACTTCTATAATAACCTGCCAATCCAAGGAAACTTCTCACCTCATAAGCATTCTTTGGCCTTGGCCAATCTCTGATTGCCTCAATCTTGGCTGGATCTACCTTAATCCCCTCCTTATTGACAATGTGCCCAAGGAAATATACATGAGATAACCATAACTCACATTTCTTGAACTTTGCAAACAATCTGTGTTCCCTCAGTTTCTGTAGAACCAATCTCAGATTTACTCATGTTCTGACTTTGACTGAGAATAAACTAGAATATCATCGATGAAGACGATCACAAACTGATCCAGATAATCCTTGAACACTCTGTTCATTAAATCCATAAAAGCAGCTGGGGCATTAGTCAATCCAAAAGACACGACTAAGAACTCATAATGCTCATATCTAGTGTGAAAAGCAGTCTTTGGTATGTCCCCTTCCTTGACCCTCAACTGATGATAACCAGAACGAAGGTCTATCTTTGAGAATACCTTTTTACCTTGCAACTGATCAAACAGATCATCTATCCTTGGCAGAGGATACTTGTTCTTAATTGTTAATTTGTTCAGTTCTCTGTAATCAATGCACATCCTTAAAGAACCATCCTTCTTTTTCACAAACAAAACTGGCGCACCCCAAGGTGAAAAACTAGGTCTGATAAAACCCAAATCCAATAGCTCTTGCAACTGTACAGTCAATTCTTTTAACTCAGCTGGGGCCATTCTGTAAGGTGCTCTAAACACTGGCTCCACCCCTGGTGCCAGTTCTATCACAAACTCAATCTCTCTGTGTGGTGGCAACCCTGGTAAATCTTTAGGAAACACATTCAGAAACTCACTGACTAGTCTGGTCTCGCTGGCATGACCTGAGTGGTGTCAACCACACTGGTTAAGAATCCTATGCAAACTCCTTGCAATAGGTCTATAGCCCTCAAAACAGAAATCATAGGTATACGAGGTCCATGCACAGTACCAACAAACACAAAAGGATCATCACCTTCAAGCTTAAAGGTTACTGTCTTCCTTCTACAATCAATGGTTGCCCCATACTTCACTAACTAGTCTAGACAAAGAATCATGTCAAAGTCAGTCATAACTAACTCTATCAAATCCACTGACAAGTCTTTGCCCTCCACTGTCACTGGCAAAGATCTGGCCCATCTCTTGGATACTACTAACACCCCAGTGGGTAATAAGGTCCCGAACCCCACAACATAATAATCACATGGTCTACACAGTCTATTAATAATTATACTAGCAACAAAAGAGTGTGTGACTAGAGAATCAATCAAAATAGTATAAGGGGTTCTAGCACTAAGAAGCTGACCTGTAACTATTGAGGGTGAAGCGTTAGCTTCTGCTTGTGTCAATGCGAACACTCGAGCTGGGGCTGAGCTGTCCGCTTTTCTGGGTTCTTCCTTTCTTGCTTTTGGGCAGTCTTTCTTGAAATGACCCACTGCCCCTCATAAGAAGCCGGCCTTTGCCCTACACTCTCCCAAATGGCGCCTCACTACCACCCTGATGACCCATTGTAATACCACATGGTCGCCTGTTAGGACCTAGAGCTTGGAAGGTATCAGGAACCTTCTTCTTCTAATCATTTGGGCATCCACCCTTACCTGAACTCGCAAATGGAGGACCTGCCCTCCTAAACTCTCTTCTGGCTGCATTGTCCCGACAAATCTTATTCTCTGCACTCATAGCTATGAGCGCCTTCTCAACCACCTGTGTATAGGTAGTAACCCCAGCTACAGTGGTAATATGTACATCCCGGGTTAATCTAGGTTGTAGCCCCTGGAGAAACCCCTTCTTTCTGGTCCCGTCAGTGGGCACCAGCTCCATGGTAAACTTTGCCAATCTATCAAACTTCAGGGCATACTCAGTTACTGATAAACTCCCCTGAAGAAACTTGATAAACTCTTCAGCTTTAGGAGCCCTGATGGCATCATTATAATACTTCTCATTAAACAGAGTCTGAAACTCTTCCTAACTCAGGGCATTGGAATTTCTGGTCTGGGATATAACCTCCACAAAATTCGGGCATCCTCCCAAAACATATAAGTGGCATAGGCCACCCTCTCATTACCAAACACCCTCATGAAGTCAAGGATGATGGTAATCATACTCATCCATTGTTGTGCCTTAGCAGGATCTGCACTACCCTTAAATACTAGAGGTTGTTGTTTCCTAAACCTTTCACAAAGAGGCTCCCATTTGCTTCCAACGTCAGGCAGCTACTCAACTGTTGGCACCGATACAGATGGTGCCTCAGGAAAAACGATCCCTGCAGGAACTTTTTGTTGTCTCTAGAGGCGAATTTCTTTTTCCTACCTCAATACTCTAGCCTGGAAGTCATTAAACAACTATTGCTAGTTATCAGGAGTTGGCTGTGGAATCTGATTCTGGTCATTCTCTTGACCCTGTATACTATTCTGACCTTGATCATCCTGGGCAGCTGATGAATCTGTCTGTCTTGGAACCATTCTTACAATTTATACTATGCTGAAATAATCAATGCAGCCAATTAAGCAGTAATAACTAATCCTCTTTTCGCCTCACGGTCCAAGATCAACAAATGATCATCGATATTCCATAATTATACAGGTATACAAATGGATACATGATTATAGCATTTAACATTTAACACGTATGCGTTGATAATTCACAATGAGCAATACTAATGAGTATGTTCTAGCAATATCAGTACTAATAAGCACGTTCTTGTTGATGATGCAGTAGTCAAGGCCCAGCCTTATCAAGGTATCTCATGTAGATAGGTAAAGCATTTATACTTTATTTAAGCAGTTAAATATATAACTACATAAATAGTTACCAAACCATGAGTCGAGCTTGTCTTCAGTGGCGAGTGTACATGCTCAGCCAGTCTATAGGGACTCTAAAGCTTGGCACACTCTGATACCAAGTTGTAACGCCGTGGTTACTCCAAGACCGTTACTGTGAGCTTTGAACCATGCTTAACTCGCTAATCGAGTCATTTGGTTATAAACGTTCATCTAGGTGTTATTAATAGGCTAAGGTGAAAAACTCGATCAAAAGGAAAGGATATATTTTATTCAAAGCATAAAACTATACATGGGCCCATAAGAGCGTTTACAAGTTATTTACAACTAAAAATGGTCATTATAGTGTAAAAATTACAACCCGCCGACCTAAGTGGAAAAAATAGGGTTAACCCCTAGTTCCTCTGAGAAACACCTTGGCTGTGGTGGTCAAGCGGCTGCATATGTACATATCGCAACCTAATCTCTCCACTCAAGGCTGGGTGAGCTTTTCTTTCCCTTTACCTGCACCACATAGCTCCTGTGAGCCAAGGCTCAACAAGAAAACTCATTACTATATGTATATATCATCAAATGATGATCATGATAATCATACATAGTTATAGCCCTAAACAGATGAATGAATATCACTTCAAGATTCTAGTAACCATACTGGGGCTTGTAGCCCTAATCAGATAATATCGATATTCTAATAATCATGCTGGGGCGGGTAGCCCTAATCAGATGAGTGACTGACGAGTGAGTCACTAGTTTGGGCTCCCCACCCTTAGCTATGTGACGATGCAGTCACTTGGGCCTTCTGGCCCTGGCTCTAAGTAACTAGCCATTAGGCTAGACAAGCGTTTTTAATTTTCATCGAACTTGAGGTCGGTTAGGCATTAATGCTCATGATGAGTCATTCAATGCTTATGTTAATTAGATCTAATCATTTCAGCTTATGTTGAACACATCAATGACGTTCTTGACTCTTAAGCCAATACCATACGGCTCGTTCCGATTTCTGACACATGGGTCAGTGCCATACACAAGTAAGCAAGATTTGCAAAGCATTTGATATGCAATCAATTTCCACATATACATCACTCAATATGCCTCAATAATAACCATGCATATCACATATGGGGTGCAATTTTATTACCTCTAGTTCGAGCGAGAAAAAAATACAAGAACGACCCTTGAGAACGATCGATTACTTAGCGGTCACCTAGTCATAACCAAATATACCCTCCATCAATAAAAATGAGCAATGAAAGGTTCTTGACCTAAACCTCACTCCTGGGACCTTGAATCGTACCCAAATGGTGAGTAGATTCAATCCCGAGCCTTAGGAATTGAAACCCCGAGTCAAAAACCCTTAAAAGTGCTCAAAATAGAAATCAGGAAGAACAGGGTAGCACTACAGTGCTGCCCCCCTAGCACCCCAGCACTACAAGCAGGGAAGTTTTCCCTGGCTAGCGTTGTAGCTCTCTCTTTTGGGCGCTGTAGCGCTAGGACCAGGCTGAACTGCCCTGGTTTTTCCCTCCTTTGATTCTTCCATTTCCAACCTTAAAACATGCTCCCAAACCTCATTCAAACTCCCAATTGAACCCAAATATCCTACATACAAGTCCTAGGCATCATAACCCAAGCAAACCTTACCAAAAACTCCCATCAATTCTTATTATCAACCTTAAAAATCCAGCTGAAAACCAAAATGAAAATAGAGCAGAACCAGAGTTTTAATGGCTAGAAACTTACCTCAAGCTCAGTATAGAACCCTATTCAATGGTCGAACACAACCCTAAGCCCTCAAGACTCACTTCCCTAGCTTGATTCCTCAAAGGGAGCTAAAAAATCCAAAGAGAAAAGGAGAAGAAATGGTGCTCGGGAGAAGAAGAGAACGTACTATGTTTTGGATAAGTTTCTACAACTATCTTAGTTCACATATTTCCCTTAGGTAAAAAGAAAATATTGCCCATAAGCTTAAATAAAACCCTAAACAGCCACCAAGGGCAAAATTGTCCTTTCCCGCCTATCTCATTAATTATAAATAACACCCTCCAATACCCATTATTCCCATTATTCTCAAATACTAATAAATCATACCCCATTACCCTCTAATTCCCGGTAATGATCTAATCACCAAATTTACTGTAACGACCCGAATTTTATAATAGGGCTTAGGGCCATGATTAGTGTGCTTGGAGGGCAATAAATGATTTAATATGCTTTAATATGTTAATGGGTGAATTAATGTGAATATATGATAGTGATGCATGTCTAGTGAGTTAAATGTGCATGTGGGCCCCGTTTGGATATTAGGGGCATGAATGTGATAAATGTTATATATGTGATATGTCTGTGCATCGCGATCCGAGACAGTCATGGGGAGCGCTTAGCCAGAGAGTCACAACAAGGTTAAGATTCTAACTCGGGGCGAGTTGAGGGGTAATTTGGGTACTAGGTGTGTTATGGGATTATTGGGACATGAAAATAAATATTTGGAGATATATTTGAGGATAGAATGTCTAGGCGGGAATATTGGGGAAATTTACCATTTTACCCTCGGGGACGTTTTGGTACCCCGAGCCTTGAGGTAACCCTTTAAACTTAAGTCAAATAAAACAAAAAGAGGAATTAACTAGAACCTTAGGGAAACCGATTTATACATTCTCTCTTAGCTAGGATAGCTCTCATCTTCTTCACTCTTTCACTCACTAAGGCAAACCCAAGTGGAAACTTAAGGAAAACTAATCTAAAAGCTAAGGGATTTCAGCTGGGCAAAAATTTAAGGGGGACTTGAAGCTTGAAGATTGAAGCATAGGGGGAACTGGTTCAGAAGCTTAATTCAGCAAGAGGTAAGTTCTAACTATTAAGTTTTGGTCTTGAATTTCTGCTGGTTTTGGGGATTGCATGTTAGCTTGATTTATCTTTGGGTGTTCTAGTTGAGTTTTGGAGCATATCTTAATGGGATCTTGATGTTGTTTTTGAGCTGGAATAACTGTGTTGGTTATCTAGGAATGTTAGACAAGTTTTAGGATGAATTGGCTTGAGGAAAGGTTTAGAAAATGGTGTGAAAATCTGGGTTCGGTGGGGAGTGCCACGGCCCTAGGAGGGGTGCGTCGCGGCCCGTGTGGGGGTCAGCGTGGTGCTAGCCTCTGTTGTGAGGCTAGCCGCGGCTCTTGAGGGTGGGGCCGAGGCCCTTAGTGCCAGTTTGCATTTTTAAGGGTGTTTGGGCTTGGGAATTCAATGGTTAAGGCTCGGGATGGATTTTATGACCCGAATTGATAGAATTCAAGGATCCAGAGGTTAGGGTTGTGGCTTGAATTTATTCATTGGATTAGAACTTGATGACTGGACATTGTTAATGTGTTGTGACTAGGGTTTCGGCGAGGCTCATGGTAGAGGACTGTGCTCGGGGCATCGGTGCTCAGAAAGCTTATAACTCAGGTAAGAGAACCCTTGTTCCCATAGAGCTTGTGTGCAGGGCTGAGCCCAATGTGTTTAAATAGAATTGATATGCAGGGCCGAGCCCAATATGTTAGATCTGCCCCTTTATCTGAGTATGCTAGAATTCCATACTTGCTTGTTATGCTATGTATATTATGATGTGAATGGTCGGCTTGAGCTGGGAACAGTGTAGACCGAGAACGGCGAAGGGTTGGGAACGACATTGGGTACGTTGAGTGCAAGGCCAAGAACGGCAAGGGGCCAGGAGCAGCGTTGAGCACGTGGAGTGCAAGTTGCCAGGGCGAGTCCCTAGAAGGATGCCTGGGATATCCTCATGGCGTGATCCGCGAACCCAGGGCTTGGTAAACGCCTGGGACGGCTGGGCCGTATGTGTTTAGCCATTGGTGGCCTCTTCATATGCTTGATATATGTGTTGCATGTGTTATCTGTTTGTGGGTTCTCTTGCTGAGCTTCGGCTCACAGATGCTCTGTGGTGCAGGTAAGGGTAAAGAGAGAGAAGATCAACCAACCATGAGTATAGCAGGCGTGGGGCGGTGTGTACATGTTTGGCCAGCCTGGCTGCCACGGCCAGAGGATTTTGGGTGATGCTTGTAAATAAACTCTGATTTTTTCGTCTAGTCGACTTGGTTTAGTTAATATGTTGTAAACATTTCTAAACTGTATTTTGGGATCCCAAGTGTAAACCTTTTATGATTTTCTATGGAAATGACTATTTCTAAGGTTTTTCCTCTGTTTATAGCTTAATTACACTGTTTGATCTGAAACCTCGATTAGTGAGAGGAAAGCACGTTTTTAAACTCACTTAGTAATGGCTCTAAGGAGGTAGGGCGTTACATTTACCCTGAGACTCACCCCGAGCCCCGAAATCAACCCTGTTATGACCAAACCGCTAACTAGTATTCAAAGATCGTCTCATGCCGAATGGCTCGAACAAATCCACATTATAATGTAGCCTCATTAATGATTCAACAACATGCATGAAAATACATAATTATGCCATCAATGGGCCAAATTACCAAAATGCCCCTATAATGAAATGTGGACCCACATGCATGCATTTAACACCATAAAATAATATAATTCACATAACACATGCATGTAATCATTTAATGGCATAATAAATCAATTATGGCCCTCTCGACCTTATAATCCAACCATTAAACTTCATTAGGGATTTTGGGGCATTACAATTGTGTTCCAATTACACAAAAGCAAAAGAATACTCTTTGACTGGTAAAATAACGCACGCAAATATACGTGGTCACGACAAGTAATATTATTCTGTAACAACATAATCGTCCCACAGAGACTATTATTCAAGTACCAATAATTTCCTTTTGATTTATATTTGACTATTGAAATTCAGATTAATTAATAAACTAATTATAAAAACTAAAGTAAACAAAACAATAATAATAAGTAATTCAAGAATAAAGACCTAGGGTAGTAAACTGCCTGGATCCCTTAATTTTTTAGGGAACTTCCTCTATAAGATGACGATGCACTCCTCTATCAAAGTCACTGTCTCAAAATCCTCCATTATCCTTATCTTGGATAATATATCCTTCACAAACTTCACATAGATAGGCATTTGCTCCAAATCCTCAGCGAATGGTATGTTGATGTGAAGTTTCTTAACCACATCAAGAAATTTGGAAAATTTCTTATCGAGATTCACTTTCCTAAACCTCTGAGGATACAGTAATTTAGGAGTAGGTTCCACAATCTAAACTTTGTTATTACCCTTTTTCTGAAGAACATCAATAGCCTTTTTCAGCTCTGGGGTAGCGGCTTGTTATCCTGACTCTTTACCTCTTCCTCAGGAACTGAAACTGAAGGCCCCTTATAACTGGTCCCACTCGGTAAAGTGACCGCTTAACACTGTTCTTTGGGGTTTACCTCTATGGAACTAGGCAAATTCTCTTATGGTATACTAGAAAGTAGTTTAGCCCACTAACCCATTTGTGTCTCCAAATTCTAGATTGAAGACCTTGTCTCTGTCATGAATTGATTTAACTGGTCAGGTTGAGTTGTTGGTGGGTTCATCGGAGGATGTGGTGGTGGATGAGATGGGCATGGGTTTGGATCATAATAAGGCCTACGATGTATTCCATAGGTGGGTTGGTGAGGTGGGTGTTAAGGTTGATATTGTGGTTGTAATCCTTGGTTATTTTTCCAAGACAGGTTGGGATGATTCTTCCAAGAAGGAGTATATGTATTAGAATAAGGATTGTTGGAAGGTCTTGGAAAGTTACCAATAGCCTGTGCCTGTTCCAAAGGAAAACTATTCACGTCTGCTGAGCAACTAGTAGTGCTCGGGCATTGCTGATAAGAATGCGGACCCCCACAAATCTCACAACTCATTACATTCTATACTTTAATTGCTTGGGTGGCCAGGTTATTCTGCTACAATTGCTTGGTTAGAGATGCCACTTGAGCAGTCAATAAAGCAATAGGATTGACCTCTAAGACTCCTGTCACCTTCTTATTCTCATGCTTGGTGGGCCAATTGTAATTATTCATGGCCATCTCTTCCAGTAATTCATAAGCTTCATTAGTGCTTTTTCTCATAAATGCTCCTCCCAATGTTGCATCAATAATTGTCCTTGTATTTCCCTCCAAACCATTATAAAGTGTGTGCACTAAAAGCCACGTCTTTATTCCAAGATGTGGGCTCTTTGCAACTCTTTAAAATGTTCCCACGCATCATATAAGGACTCCCCATCTAGCTAATTGAAGTTATTAATTTCTCCTCTATATCGGGCTGACTTAGCAGGGGGAAATATCTACCAAGAAATTTTTGAGCCATGTCTTCCCAAGTGGCAATAGAGTTGGCTTATAATGAATTCAACCAACTCTTAGCTCTAAAACAGGAATAATTTTAATCTGACAACATCGTTACACACCCCGTTCATTTCGAATGTTGCACACAGCTCTAAAAAGTTGGTGATGTGGATATTTGGATCCTTATTTGGTAATCCCCTAAATTGTACACAATTCTGTACCATCTGAATAATCAAGGGTTTTATCTCAAAATTATTCACCCCGACAGTAGGAGGATGAATACTTGAATGTATCCTCATAATAGTAGTTCTCAATGGCGTGTCAGCCTTAGCTGGTGTGTTACCCGCGTTACCCAGATTTGCATTGTTGTTGACACCATTATTCACATTCTCATCCATTCTCTCTAACCTCTTTTATTTTATGTTCCTCTTATAATTCTTGTCAATCTCAGGATCAACAGGCACTAGTGACACCAATCCTTGACTTCGCATACACAAATTAACCTTGAAATCAAGAGGCAAGCAAGGAAATATATTAACTAAAATGTCAAAGAGAAGCCAAATTAGAACAAGAATCAATTATTTGATATTGGTCAAATAGTCCCCAGCAACGGCGCCAAAAACTTGACCGGTAAAATAACACATGCAAGTATACATGGTCCTGACAAGTGATAATTTTCCGTAAGAACGGGATCGTCCCACAAAGACTACTATTAAAGTACCAATAATTTCCTCTTGATTTCTATTTGACTATTGAAATTCAAATTAATTCATAAAATAATTATAAAAATTAAAGTGAACAAAACAATAATAATGAGCAATTCAAGAATAAAGACCTAGGGTATTAATTTCATCAGCGAATTCACTTGTCAATTTAACTACTTCAGCACAATTCAATCTCTAATTCTATCTTAATAGCAGGTTATCAAAAGCAATCTAATTTCTTTATCAAGATAAAAAGAATTCAACCTATATACAAATCTTCTACACATCTGTGACAGATTTCAACACATAGCAGGCATTAAACATATAACCAAAAAAGCTTCACCAATCATATAGATATTGTCGTCCTATATGCAATCTATGTTTCAATGGCTATAGAATATTTAACTCTCCCCTTTCGGATCTCGAATTAAAATCATAAATCATACAATAAATGGCCAGTAAATTGTAAGCATTAAACACAAACCAAAAGAGATTAAGAATATAAGAAGAAGAATAAAATTGCACTTAATAGAAAATTAACAAGATCCAAAGTGACTTCATGAAACCCTAGAAAAGAATTTTTAGTTCATGACAACATAGCTAATACAATAAAGATAAATGTTATCATCTTTAACATCTAAAAATTTAAAGAAATTAAAGAAGAAAAATGCAAAAAACAAGCTTAGCCGTCAAGAACTCTTTGAAAATTTTTAATCAAAAATCCTCATTCTTAATCTCTAATGGTTTAAACCTAAATAATATTTTTTTTCTCTCTTCAGGGAGGCACGCCGCGACACTGGTCATCTCATGTCGTAGCCCGTGTCTTCAAAATGCCCAGGAGGTTTGCGCCTCCTTCTTCAAGCGCCACGACCCTTATGAGTCCATGCTGTGGCCCGTGTGAGTGCCTAGTTTTTCTTTACTCTCTGCCACTTGTCATTTCGCGACCCTATAGGGCATGCCGTGACATCAGTTCATGCTAGATTTTGCATAGTTTTTGACTTTGCTAGAGTCGCGACCCTTAAGCCTATGTCGCGACTCTAATTCTACTTTTGCAGATTTTGACCATTTTTAATCCTTCCTTCATCAACTTCATTAAAATCTTCTTCTAGCTTTTCCTTCATGCCAATTTGACTCGAACAACCACCAAAAGCTCCATTTTTCCACCATTTCTTCTTCTTTTTGCATTTAGCTCATGATTCATAGCACCAACCTACAACAAAGACAAATACAAGCGTAATCTTGCACAAAACAAACAAAAAGACTCAAGATTACCACAAAAACATATCCTAAAATGACACTAAAGCCATTCAATATGCATCAAAAAATTCAACTGTACAACTCATAGAGCATGAAAAGGTTTTCTAAGTATGCTGACACACTAAAATAAAATACAAAAGCATTAATAAGGTTTTCTAAATGAAAATGTTCTATAGGGGCACGTGATGGTGGTCTTCTCTTGGTCCTCCAGTGCAATTGATGGTACCCCGAATATCCATCCAAGATAAAGTAATAAGGATGATCTGCCAATTTGTCTAGCATCTGATCTAAAAAAGGAAAGGGGAAATGGTCCTTCCTGGTTGCCTTATTTAGTTTACGGTAATCAATACAAATTCTCCACCATGTCACCGCATGAGTTGGAATTAGTTCATTATTATCGTTCTTAACCACCGTCATACCACCTTTCTTAGGGACTACATGAATAGGACTAACCCATGCCCTGTCAGATATTGTGTAAATCACCCCTGCATCCAACCACTTAAGGATTTCCTTCCTTACCACCTATTTAATTGAAGGATTAAGCCTCCTCTGAGCATCGATACTAGGCTTACTATCCTCCTCCATTAATATATGGTGCATCACCGTTGAAGGACTTATACCCTTAATATCTGCCAAAGTCCACCCAATTGCTAGCTTGTAAGCCCTCAACACCCTAAGTGGCTTCTCTTCTTCCATAGTAGACAATGAAGCATAAATAATAATCGGTAGAGAATTATTCTCACCCAAATATGCATACCGAAGATGATCAGGCAGTGTCTTTAACTCAATGACTAGTGGTTTCTCAATAGAAGGGAGCAGACTCTCAGGCACTTGCCCCAATTCCTCATATTTCTTTTTATAAACTTGCCCTGTTGAGTTCAACCACTTAACATATTCTATGGCTTCATTACCATCACACTCCTCCTGGCTCGCAACCAAACTCAACTCAAGTGGGTCCTCAATAGACCTGACCCCTTCACCTTGTTCCTCCAATACACTAACACTAAAATAACTGTCACTACCTGAAGGGTATTTCACTGCTTTAAAGACATTAAAAACTACCTCTTCGCCTTGTACTCTGAGTCTTAACTCACCCTTCTGGACATCAATCAATGCCTGCCCCTTGGCTAAAAATGGTCTTCCCAATATAATAGGCACATCCTCATCTTCCTCCATATCTAATACAATAAAATAAGCTGGGAAGATGAATTTATCTACCTTTACTAAGATGTCTTCAAGAATCCCACGAGGATGCTTAATAGACCTGTTCGCTAACAGTAGTGGGGTGTGCTTCTCCTAACCCCAATCTTCAATAAACTGACAATGGCATTAAATTGATACTGGCACCCAAATCACAAAGACCTCTCTCACACTAAAAATTTCCTATGGTGCTGCACTCCTTTGTCAAAGCTAGTGTCTCAAAATCCTCCATTCTCCTTTTCTACAAAAATATATCCTTAAAGAAATTCACATAGCTAGGCATTTGCTCCAAAACCTCAGTGAATGGTATGTTGAGGTGAAGTTTCTTAAATACCTCAAGAAATTTGGAAAATTGCTTCTTGAGATTCACTTTCCTAAACCTCTAAGGATACGGTAATTTAGGAGTAGGTTCCATAATCTCAACTTTTTTATTACCCTTTTTATGAAGATCATCAGTGGCCCTCTTCTGCTTTGGGGTAGCTGCCTGTTTATCCTGACTCTTTACCTCTTCCTCAAGAACTGAAACTGAAGGCCCCTTATAACTGGTCCCACTCCTTAAAGTGATTGACTGACATTGTTCTTTGGGGTTTACCTCTATGGAACTAGGGATATTCTCTTGGGGTCTACTAGAAAGTAGTTTAGCCAACTAAATCATTTATGTCTCCAAATTTCTGATTGAAGACCTTGTCTCTATCATCAATTGATTCAACTGGTCAGGTTGAGTTGTTGGTGGGTTCATCGGAGGATGTGGTGGTGGATGAGATGGGCGTGGGTTTGGATCATAATAAGGCCTAGGGTGTATCCATAGGTCGATCGGTGAGGTGGGCGTTGAGGTTGATACCATGGTTGTAATCCTTGGTTATTTTTCCAAGATAGGTTGGGATGATTCTTCCAAGAAGGAGGTAGATACTATGCCTGTTTCGAAGGAAAACTATTCAAGCCTGTTGAGCAACTAGTAGTGCTCGGGCATTTCTGATAAGAATGCGGACCCCCACAAATCTCACAACTCATTACATTCTGTACTTTAATTTCTTGGGCGGCGAGGCTATTTTGCTACAATTGCTTAGTTAGAGATGCCACTTGAGCAGTCAATAAAGCAATAGGATTGACCTCTAAGACTCCTGTCACCTTCTTATTCTCATGCTTGGTGGGCCAATTGTAATTATTCATGGCCATCTATTCCAGTAATTCACAAGCTTAATTAGCGCTTTTTCTCATAAATGCTCCTCCCGATGTTGCATCAATAATGGTCCTTGTATTTCCCTCCAAACCATTATAAAATGTGTGCACTAAAAGCCATTTCTCTATTCCATGATGTGGGCACCTTGCAACTCTTTAAAATGTTTCCACGCATCATATAAGGACTCCCCATCTAGCTAATTAAAGTTATTAATTTCTCCTCTATATCGGGATGACTTAGCAGGGGGAAATATTTACCAAGAAATTTCTGAGCCAAGTCTTCCCAAGTGGCAATAGAGTTGGCTTACAATGAGTTCAACCAACTCTTAGCTCTATCTCATAATGAAAATGGGAATAATCTTAATTTGACAACATCATTACTCACCCCGTTCATTTCAAATGTTGCACACAACTCGAAAAAGTTGGTGATGTGGAGATTTTGATCCTCATTTGGTAATCCCCCGAATTGTGTACCATTCAGTACCATCAGTAGAACGACTGAATGTATCCCCGTAATAGTAGTTCTCAATGGTGTGTCAGCCTCAGCTGCTGTGTTACCCGCATTACCCAGATTTGCATTGTTGTTGACACCATTATTAGCATTCTCCTCCATTCTCACTAATATCTTTTATTTTCTATTCCTCTTACAAGTCTTCTCAATCTCAGGATCAACAGGCACTAGTGACACCAATCCTTGACGTCACATACACAAATTAACCCTGAAATCAAGAGGCAAGCAAGGAAATATATTAACTAAAATGTCAAAGAAAAGCCAAATTATAACAAGAATCAATTATTTGATATTGATCAAATAGTCCCTGGAAATGGCGCCAAAAACTTGATCGGTAAAATGTATACATGGTCGTGACAAGTAATAATTTTCTGTAAGAACGAGATTGTCCCACAGAGACTACTATTCAAGTACCAATAATGTCCTCTTGATTTCTATTTGACTATTGAAATTTAGATTAATTACTAAACTAATTTTAAAAATTAAAGTAAACAAAACAATAATACTGAGTAATTCAAGAATAAGGACCTAGGGTATTAATTTCATCAACTAATTCACTTGGCAATTTAACTATTTCAGCACAATTCCATCTTCTTATTCTATCTTAATGGTGAGTTTTCAAAAGCAATCTCAGTTCTTTATCTAGATAAAAAGAATTCAACCTATATGCAAATATTCTACATGTTTGTGATAAATTTCAACACATAGCAGGCATTAAACATCATAACCCTAAAAGCTACTCAAATCATATAGATGATATCATCCTATATGCAATCTTTGTCTCAATGGCTAAAGAATATTTAACTCTCCCCTCTCAAATCTCGAATTAAAATCATAAATCATACAATAAATGACCAATAAATTGTAAGCATTAAACACAAACCAATAGAGATTAAGAATAGAAGAAGAAGAAGAAGAATAAAATTGCACTTAATAGAAAATTAACAAGATCCAAAGTGACTACATTAAACCCTAGAGAATAATGTTTAGTTCATGAAAAACATAGCTAACACAATAAAGATAAATGTTATCATCTTTAATATCGAAAACTTTAAAGAAATTAAAGAAGAAAAATGCAGAAAATAAGCGTAGCCGTCAAGAACTCTTTGAAAAATCGTAATTAAAAATCCTCATTCTTAATCTCTAATGGTTTAAACCTAAATAATATTTTTTTTCTCTCTTCAGGGAGGCACGTCACGGCACTGGTCATCTCATGTCGTGGCCTGTGTCTTCAAAATGCCCAGGAGGTTTGTGCCTCCGTCTTCAAGTGTTGTGGCCCTTATGAGTCCATGCTACGGCCCGTGTGAGTGCCTAGTTTTTCTTTACTCTCTGCCACTCGTCATGCCGTGACCCTAAAGGGTATTCCGTGACATTAATTCATGTCATATTTTGCATAGTTTCTGACTTTGCTAGAGTTGCAGCCTTTAAGCCCATGCCGCGACTCTGATTTTATTTTTTCAAAAATTGACCATTTTGAATCCTTCCTTCATCACCTTCATTAAAAACTTCTTCTAGCTTCTCCTTCATGCCAATTTGACTCGAACAACCACCTAAAGCTCCATTTTCCACCATTTCTTCTTCTTTTTGCATTTAGCTCATGATTCATAGCACCAACCTACAACAAAGGCAAATACAAGCGTAATCTTGCACAAAACAAACAAAAAGACTCAATATTCGTAAAATGACACTAAAGTGGAGTTATCACTCTTAGCACCTAATATTTTCGAACACCATCACAAAGAAAGGCTAGAAACAAACCTTAGGATTGAGGAGACGAACTAGACTTAAGAATCAAAATCAAAACCAAAAACCAATTCAAGACATACCTAGCAATTCTGAACCCTGGCCTTCTTCTCCTCCTTCTTCCCTTTCCTTCTATCTTCTTCTCTCTAACTCGTGCCTTCTCTTTCTCTTCCTCTCTATGTCGCCAGCTGGCACACAAAAGGGAAAGGGAAGAACCCTCTCTTTCCTTTTATCTCAAAGCCTAACCCTAAAGGAAATCCCCCAATTCAATTCCCCTATCCTCTCTTCCAAGGTCAAATAAAAGAATCACAATAGAGGAAACTCCCTCCTCTAGTATACTGACACCCTTGCCCCTCTCTCTCTCATCAATATTCGGCCAAGCAAGGACACACTCACACCAAATCTTCAACTTGTCACCTTCCAAGTATATCACAAGACAACTAATACCTCAAAGGCTCTTACTACATTTATCTTTATTTGATTTAAACTCATAAATAAATGGTAAAGAAATTCCCTCTTTTCCTCATGCAACCTTCCCTTTCTCTCCTCTTGGTTTCCGTTTTCGTAAGAATGCCCTAAACTATTTACTTTGTAAAAACGCTACTCAGCTCATATTTATTAGAAAATACCATTTTAGAGAAAATGTTAAGTGGGGTCTTGTCAAAACATGCAATTTAGGCCCAATAGTTTAAAATAAAAATATAATGTCTTTATGCATTCTTGAAAATAAAATAAAATATAAAGTCCTCTTATGACATAATGAAAACATAAACCATAACATAAAAGTTCATAAACTTTCTTGGCATTCATCTAGATCGTTAATCGCTTATGGATACCCAACGTCATGCATGCCTAGACATCTGAACTCCCCACATCACAGTGCATGCCAAGAAAAAATCCTTTTGCCTACTTGAAGGAGGGAAAGTAAGGGGGTGAGCTAAAAGCCTAATAAGGAAGTACAAACAAAATACAACAATCTACAAGAAACACAAAACAATCTACGTACATATCATGAACTCATGGCACATCATAATAAATCATAATCGTATCATATTCCTATCATAATCATAAGACTTCATAAACATAAGCATAATAATACATCATGTGATCATGGCACCCCTATTGTCCATGTCACATCATGAGGTAACCGGTAAAAGCATAAACTGGTAAAACCTCCTCTATGAGCTAAACAAGATTTCTGATCCTCGAATAACCTCGATGTGTCCACCCTATGAGTTACATCATATCCTTAGTAACTCCTTTGTTGTGTCGCGTTTAGCACACTAACAACCTACTGCTTTTCATACAACATACAAGCACATATACAAGCAACTTATCTCATTACATAATAACTCAGTCATCTCATAACATAATAGCTCATTCATCTCATAACATAATAGCTTATACCTTTCATAACATAATTCATAGAAATTCTAGCTAACTTCTTTACCTCAAGTCCAAGCGAAAATAAAGTGTGGGGTACTTCACAACGAGCCTAGAATCACAATCAAATGTTCGTCTTAATATCAAGTAAGATTACACATGCCCAACATACATACGCCACGTGTGCATGGGCCATGCACATGTGGCATGTAACGACCCAAAATTCACTAATAAGGCTTAAGGGCCTTGATTAGTGTGTCGGGAGGGTATAATTAGTTTATTTGTGATTTAAATGATTTTAATGCATGATTCTGTAATAAGCATGCTTATGTGATTATATGTTATAATTGTTGAGACCACATTATTATGTGGATATATTTGCAGCATGCGGCTTGAGGCGATCCTAGGGAGCCAGTTAGCAGGAAAGTCACAACGGGACCCAATACTTGACTCGGGGCGAGTCAAGGGGTATTTTAGGTATTAGATATTTAATTGGGTTATCGGGTTATGAAAATAAATAGTTGGAGATATATTTGAAGTTAGAGAGTTTAGGAGGGAATATTGGGGAAATTTACCATTTTTCCCTCTGGGATGTTTTTGGTACCCCAAGCCTTGAGATTAACTTAATTAACTAAGGATAGATAAAACAAAACCAAGGAAAGCAGTAGAAACACCTAAACCAACCTTCCCCTCTTCTCTCAACTCACTAAACTCTCTCTCTCTCTCTTTCTCTCTCATGGAAGCTATTGAAACCAAGGAAGATTTAGCTAGAAACTCAAGAGTTTGAGCTGGAATCTTGGGGAGTGTCTCAGTAGAAAATTGGAGGTTCAGACAAGAACTTAGGTAAGCATTGAATTATGATTTTAGCTGCCTAAATTCTGTAATTTTTGGCTGGGTATTAAGTGTTATTGGGTTCTTGATATTGAAGATTGAATTAAGACTAAGGACTTGGGAATTAGCTCAGCAACAACTTGGTGGACTTGTTCTTCAGTAGAGGTAAGCCTCTAATTATGGTTTAGCAATTGAACTCTAGGATTTGTTGGCTGTTCTAGGTAGTTTTTGAGCTTTGGGGTTTCAAGGAATGAAATGTGATTTTGATGAGTTTTTAAGCTAGTTTTCCTATGGGTTTATTGCTGGGAGTATATTAGAACTATTTTGATAATTAAAGTATGATATTGGGATGGTTTCGGTTTAAATTGAGTGGGGTTTGGCTGTTAGAAATGGTGATTTTTCTGGGTTCGAAGGGGTCGGGCCGTGGCTCTGTTCTTGGTGTGTCGCGGCCCTCTAGAACAGGTGGGAGCTGAAGAAGAAGAAGGGCCGCGGCATGGGGAGTGCTGGGTCTCGGCCCGTGTCTATTGTTTGGGGAGGCTGGGCCTCTGGATGGAGGCGGACCGCGGCACAGAGGGCTTAGGGCTGCGGCTCTTAAGGGCATTTTTAGCTTTGAGGAGGTTTCAGGTGCGGGGACCTAACCTAGGGTGCTCAGGATCGATTCCACTACCGTGTTTGGTGGAATTCGATCTTCCAAAGGCTAGAACTTGGACCAAAAACCTTTATTCAATTATTAATAATGGAATCCCTTATCTTGGTTGTGACTAGGTGTATGCTAGGGCTCGGGAAAGGGATCATGCTCAAGGGTCATTTCTTGTAATCAAAGCGTTTGGAGTTAAAGGTAAGAAAACTGCACCTGGTTTTGAGTTTATGATGGGACTAAGGGTTCCCTAAACTTGTATGCATTATTGTGTAATGGTATTATGCCATGTGAATATGAAACAAATGGCCTAAGAGTGCCAGAGTTAATATTGGCACACAGGGCACGGCTCGACCACTAGTAGCTGAGGACATCTTAATATTCACTGAGCTCGGTTGAAGCAGACCGAAGTATGTAGGGTAAACAGAGGGTGCAACCTAAGTGTGTTGACCCTAATTGTTATATGACTTGGTTATTAGTATTGATTTGATAAACTTGGTAGCCTGAATGTCAGATTATGTGACCGCTATGTATGACTCAGTATATGGTTATGCTTTATGAGTTGTCTGATTATTGTCATTGTTCATGTTGTGATACTATGGTTTTCTTGATGGGCCTTGGCTCACGGGTGCTACGTGGTGCAGGTAAAGGCAAGGGTAAGCTTGATCAACCCTGATTTGGAGAGCTCTAGAGGCAGAATGTACATAGTCAACTGCTCGGCTGCCACAGTCGAGGGATGGACAGGAACATGGGAAACTTTAAATGTTTGTTTTACCCTTAGAGCGACCAGTGGTTGTATATATCCGGAAATTTTGTAAACTGTCCTTTAAACTCTATTACTTTTGGGATCCCATGTATAAAACGTTTATTCAAATGAAATGTATCTTTTGTGACCAAAACCTTTTAACCCTAGTTCATTAATAGTTAGTGACACATTTTCAACTAAACGACTTGATTAGCAAGTCTTGTACCTTTACAAACACACAGTGTAACGGTCTTGGCTACCCAGGGTGTTACATGGCACATTTTGCACCACACTATAAACATTCAATAATTTCACATAAATTCACAAAAGAATAATCTCAAGTCTACTAGTGAAACCTCAAGAAAAATCATGTTTCAATAACATTCATTCAATAATATCATGTTTATAATATCAAGATAAATTCAATATCAATAAACAACCTCTAGACTAAAACAAAAAACTATTCAAAACTAAAGATTTAAACATAACATTACTTGCCAAACATCAACCAATATTTCAAAATAACAAACAAGGACCAAAACATCAAAACAAACAAAACTCAATTCATACAAGAACCCTAACGCATCTAATACAACATTTACATCGGTGAACCCAAGATAAATATAACACCAAAACAAGGTCCTTCCTCACCTTGAGTACACCAAAGTGTTGAAATCTAAAGGCCTCTTCTTTTGATTGCTAGCTCCAACACCCTTGTATGATCACCAAACCATTAGACCTACCCAAAATCTATTTTCCATCAATCAAACATAAGAATCAAAAGAAAATCTTACCCTTGTATGTGTAGGTCGATTATCTATCCAACATCCTCTCTAGGCCCTTATGAAATTAAACATATCACCACCATTGCATCCCAAAATACTTAGAATCAAGAGGAATGAAGGGAAGAAGAAGAAAACTATGAATCTCAAAGCTTACCTTAGGGATTTCGAAGCCCTCTATTCTCTCCCTCTTCCTTTCTTTCTTTCTCAAGAACTCTCTATTCCTTTCTTTCTTTAGATGGGCGGATAGGGTTTCAAAACTGATAGGAAGAGACTTAAGAAGCTATTTATAGGTGATAGCTAGGTTAAGGGAAGAAGAAGAATGAAAATTCGAAGTGGGTTTTAGGTAACCCAAACATCCTGTAACTTGAGACCCATTTTTGACCCGGTTATACCACGATTTTGGAAAAATACTATTTCTATAAAGTTTTAGATAATTTAATTAGGTTTCTAACTATACCAAGTTTTCCTAAATTGGACATTTACAGTGCAAGTTATGACTATTTTACTGAGGCTGATCCAAAGTTATAGGAACTCAAAAAAAAAAAAGGCTACTCTCTTCTTACATTTGTTCCCATTTCTCACTAGTGTGAACACAAGCCTTCTAGAACATCCCTCTATATTTCTCCCATTTTTATTTCTTCTTAATTAATAAAATAAATAAATGGAGAAGAAAAATTACTATGCATGGAAACTAATGCATGCTCACCATGCATATCATCACATGCACACACATAAGTGCTTAAGACTATCTCTACTACTCATGCACCCTAATGCACACAACCAAAACTTAAGCAAGTTCGCAAAATAAAATAATTAGCAAATTTCAATTCACATAATTTCTACCAAACAATTCAAACAATAAAAAAAAAAATTCTAACACTTAACAATTAATAATAAAAAATAATGCACACAAATAAAAAATAAAATATTTGGTGCGCTACAATTTTCTAATGTGAACACTAACATTCTAGAATATCTCATATTTACTTACCTCAATTTCCATTTTCTTTAAATAATAGAAATAAGAAATAAATAAATAAAAAGGAAAATTACATTATACATAGAAAACTAATGCATACCATGCACGTGCACATGCACACACACACAAGTGCTAGGGGTGCATTTCTATTAACCATGCACCTTGGTGCACACAACCATAACTCAAGAAAATTCCTAAGATAAAATAATTAAATAAAACAATTAACAAAATTAATTTCACATAATTTCTACCAAACAATTTAAATAATACAATTAAAACTCTAACATTCAACAATTAACACTTAAATTAATATAAACAACAATTAAAATAAAAAAAAAAAATTTGGTGCGCTACAATATACCCTCCTTCCTTAAAAGGAATTTCGTGCTGAAATTCTTTCTTACCAAATAACTCAGGGTATTTACCTCTCATGTCTTCCTCCAGCTCGCATGTTGCTTATCTTTCCGCACTATTCTTCCACAAGACCTTAACTAATGGAATCCTTTTGGATCTCAGTTCCTTGAGTCCCCTTCGATGATACAGTCTGATTGTTCATCGTAACTCAGGTCCTGCTTCAGTTGTAACGGTTTATAACTTAGAACATAAGAGGGATCTGGCACGTACTTACGCAGCATTGAGTTATGAAAGATGTTATGTGTTTTGGCTAGTGTTGGGGGTAGTGCTAAACGGTATGCAACTTGCCCAACTATATCAAAAATCTCAAATGGACCTATAAATCTCGGGCTCAATTTTCTTTTCTTCCCAAAACGCATAACACCATTCCTTAGTGAGACTCTCAAGAACACAAACTCGCCAACTAAAAACTTGATGTCCCTTCTCTTAAGGTTTTGTTAGCTCTTTTGCCTACTTTGAGAGTTAAGTATCCTTTGGTGAATTTTCTCAATCTCCTCAATGGCTTCCCTAATAGCCTTGGGGCCTAAAATATGCATCTCCCTTACCTCATCCCAGTGCAAGGGAAATCTACATTTGTGCTAATAAAGCATCTCATGGGGAGTCATCCCAATAGTGGACTGATAACTATTGTTATAGGAGAACTCCATAAGGAGTAGGTATCGGCTCCAAGACTCCAAAAATTCTAAATCACAACATCTCAACATATCTTCTAAAATTGGAATAGTCCTTTCAGTCTGCCCGGTCTAGGGGTGAAAAGCAGTACTGAATTTCAACCTTGTACCCATTGCTTTCTGCAATCCCTTCCAAAAGTTCGATGTGAACACTGATCCTGTGTTAGAGATAATAAACTTTGGCACCACATGAAGTCTCACTATCTCGCTAACATACAATTCTGTGTACTGCTCTGCTGAGTAGGTCGTCTTAAACGACAGAAAATGGGTGAACTTAGTGAGCCTCTCTACTATTACCCAAGAAGAATCATGTTGTTTTGTGGTCGTAGGTATTCCTACCACAAAATCCATTGCTATGTCTTCCCATTTCCATTTCGGAACGTAAAGTGGTTGAAGTAGCCCTGCTAGCCTTTGGTGTTCTACTTTCACTTGCTGACATGTCAAACATCTAGTAACAAACTCAACAACATCTTTCTTCATTCCAGCCCATCAATACAATGCTTTAAGGTCTTGGTACATCTTAGTAAACCCTGGATGTAAGGAATAGGGCGTTGTATACGCCTCTTTCATAATACTTGCCTTAATCTTCTCATTTTTAGGCACACAGATCTTATTCTTATATCGCATCAATCTTTCATTAGACATAGTGAAGTCACTGCTACCACTTTCTTGTACCAAAGCCTCTTGCTTCATTAGGGCTTCATCTACCTTCTGCCCTTCTCTCATCTGTCTAATAGGGAGGACTATAGAGTAAGGTTTGTTAGGCCTCCTGTTACTAACTCAATACCAGCATTAGTAATTTTTTTATGCAGAGGTGTCTCTATTGTGCTCAGAGCTAAGACACTTCCATGTCCTCGCCAACTCAATGCATCAACCACTACATTAGCCTTGCCTGGGTGGTATAGAATTTTGCAATCATAGTCCTTTAGTAATTGTAACCACCTCCGTTGTCTCATATTTATCTCTTTTTGGGTGAAGAATTACTTCAGACATTTATGATCGGTGCATATCTCACACTTATCTCCATTAAGGTGGTGCCTCCATATATTCAGTGAGAACACTACTACTGCCAGTTCATGATCATGGGTGGGGTATCTCTGCTAATAATCCTTGAGTTGTCTCGAGGCGTAGGCTACCAATTTCCCATTCTGCATCAACACACACCCCGATCCATTCTTAGACGCATCACAATACACCACAAACTTCACTCCCTCTGAGGGAACACAAAGGATCGGTGCAAGGATCAATTGATCCTTCATAGTCTGAAAGATTTCTTCACACTTCTCAGTCCATGTGAACTTTTGGTGTTTTAGGTTGGTTAAGGGTGAGGAAATTTTAGAGAAACCATCGACAAACTTCCAATAGTAACCCACTAACCCTAAGAAGCTTCGAACCTCTAAGGAATTCTTGGGTTAGGGCCAGTCTCTAATGGCCTTGATCTTCACTGGGTCCACTACTATTCCATTCTTGGACACTATATGCCCTAGAAAGGTCACCTGTTCCAACCAAAATTCACACTTAGAGAACTTAGCATAGAGTTGGTGCTCTCGTAATTTATTGAGCGTAAGTGCTCCTCATTGTCCTCCTTAGTCTTTCAGTAGATGAGGATATCGTCTATAAACACCACTACGAATTTATCCAAATAATCCTTAAACACTCTGTTCATCATGTCCATGATAGACATCACTAAAAGCTCATAGTGCCTGTAGTGGGTTCTGAATGCGGTTTTAGGAATATCTCCTCCTTCACCTTTAGCTGATGGTACCCAGATCGCAGATTAACCTTTGAGAACATTGCTGCCCCTTGCATTTGATCAAAGAGATCATCTTTCCTAGGAAAAGGATATTTTTTCTTAATTGTGACCTTATTGAGTTATCGGTAATCAATGCACATCCTCATACTTTTATCTTTCTTTTTCACAAACAGAACTGTGTTCCCCATGGCGAATGACTAGGTCGTATGAACCCATTTTCCAACAATTCCTGTAGCTGGGTCTTGAGTTCTTTCAACTCTATAGGTGACATTCAGTAAGTGCCTTGGATATTGGTGCTGTTTTATTGCAAGTTCGATAATAAATTCGATTTCTCTGTTCGGGGGTAAACCTTGTAAGTCCTTGAGAAACACCCCCGGAAACTCACAAACATTGTTAACATTCTCAGGATTTAGCTCGGTCTCTCTAGAATCATCCACAACATTTGCCAAAAATGTTGAACACCCATGTTGCATCATGTTCCGAGCTTCTAATGTAGATATGATAGGCGTGCAAAATCCCCTCACCTCTCCCTTAAAAAAAAAAAGAGTTCCCCTTACTCAGGTCTGAACTCTACTGTCTTTCTCCAACAGTCTATCGTTGCTCCATATTTGGCTAACCAGTCCATGCCAAGTATAACATCATAATATGGTATGTCTAACTCTATGAGGTTTTCTGGGCACTCTTTGCCTCAACTACTATGGAAGTTGACTATAACCACCTAGTTGACGACATAATGTCTCCTGATGGTAACATGGTACTAAAACTATGCTCAAATGGTTTACAAGGCAATCCCAGCTTATCAATTACATTTATATCAACATAAGAGTGAGTCGCTCCGGAATGAATGAGTGCTCTACATATCATACCAGAAATAGGAAGCTGACCAATGACGAAGGTATTAATGTTGGCTACTTTCTTTTGAGTCAAAGCAAAGACTCTGGCTGGCACTAGATTTCCATTGTTACCTTGCCCTACTATTTCTGTCCACTATGGGCAATCCTTCTTTAGATGGCCCGCCTGACCGCACTTGTAACACTTGTTGGTGCCCACTTGATAGTCTCCTAGATGTCGGTGTGAGCATTTAGGACAACTGGGGTACTCAACTTTGTGCTTCTGATGGTTTCCACAGTTATGACCATTTTTGTGACTATTATGATTGTTGTGGTGGTTACGGTTGTTATGCTTGTCGCCATTTGGGGACAGGGATCTAGGCCTCTTGTCAATGCCACTGCTCTATACCTCATTGGAATTTCTCTTATTGCCCTCATGGAAGCCCTTGTTTTTGTTGCCCTCCCTTCTTGCAGCACTATCCTTCCATATGCGGTCCTCTAAGTATTTTGCATCAAGAGCCTCATCCAAAATCTCAGCGTAACTAACCACCTCAGCACTTGTCATCTTTACATCTCTAGCAATCATAGGGTTTAGTCATCTCACAAACCTTTGGACTCGCATGGCCTCAATTGGTACTATCTCGGGTGCAAACCTTGCCAACCTATCAAATTTCTGAGCATATTCAGTGACAGAAAGGCTTCCTTGAACCAAGGTCACAAATTCATCAACCATGGTTGCTAGTACAGCTGCACTGTAATAATTTTTGCTAAACGCTTGCACAAAGTTTTCCCAGGTCATAGTGTTTAGGTCACAGGTCTACTTCACCACATCCCACCATATCATTGCATCCAATTTGAGTAGGTGAGCTGCACACGAAACCCTCTGATGGTCATTTAGCTCCATATGGTCAAAGATAGCCTCCACTGAATCCAACCAATCTTATGCCACCATAGGGCGGACTTTCCCTTCGATGTTAGGTGGAGATTGCTTCCTAAAGTGTTCATAGACTGGCTCAAAATTGTAGGCCATTTGTAATGG